>NC_138827.1:102590743-103040743 GCF_965183815.1 Platalea leucorodia | reverse complement strand
TTTTCAAAAGTTGTAATACAGACATAGATATAAACCAGATCAAACTCAACCTCGACGACGACCGGATCTACGATGTTATTAGAAACTCGGAACATGGAACGCGCACGAAAACTACTTCATTACAACTTTAGAACAGGTTGTATTGAAGACGAGGGACACGCAACCGATCGATCTAAACTTTATCGCGACCGCTCGTAAAACTTCAATACAGACAGAGGATACAAAACCAACAGAACTCTATTAGGACCGTTTTCAAATTTTACATACGGACATGAAATACAAAACTGACCGACCGAAACTTGACTGCAATCATTTTCAAAGTTTAAATACAGATACGGGATACAAAAGAGATCGAACGGCACCGTACCGAAAACCGGTTTTAAACTTTTGGTACGGACTCACAACGCAAAGCTCACCCGCCAAAACATTTAGGACAACTTTATTAAAACCTTTTCATTTTATTATACCTTAGAACCCTAATTATGGCAGGATTTCCTATTACTTCTACACCAAATTGAATATATGTATAATCCAAGTGAAGGGACTGTATACGTCTAAACAATCACAGACAATATTGAGTCGGAACAAAATACAAGGGGGAAAAGGGAGACCCTCCCGCCGAGTCACGAGGTTAGGAACGGACCCCCTTGCTTTCTAAGCTCCTTCTCGGAGAGGAGCCTAGGTGTGGCTGGATCCGATCCTAGTCCCAGACTTGGTCGACAGTTTATGGCTAAGGATTATTCCGCTCTAGCGGTGCTTTCAGGGGGGTTCACAATCAAGGAAACGTCGCTAGAATTAAACTATACCTAATCCTTGATTCATTTAACACTTACAAAGGGATTACAAAGGACTTATTACAATTAGTATCATGACGCACACACGCTAGGCCTAGTCATTGCTCGCAAACTTGGCAAAATACTCACAATAACCGTATACAAATGCATCTAGTACAAACTCCCCTCGAGTTCAATGAAATACTCGCATTGAACAACGATCTCGACGGGCGAAGGCCGTCTCTCGAGGAGAGCAAGGCGGAGGAGATCTGTCCGGATCACGTCGTCCGGCCTCCGTACGCAGACCGCGAGCCTCCGAGACGCATCCCGCTCGTAGGGCGATGCTGGCAGGGCCCGCTGCTGTCCGGGAGGGCTCGAATGGTCTCGCTCTGTTCCGCTATTTATAGAGTTGAGATACGATGGAACTTAGGTGTTGGTCAATTTTCATCCCGTCGCCAAAATCCAGGTCTGTAATTGCTGCGGTTCTCCAAAAAACAATAAACCAACCCTGCTGATAAAAAAAACTAAATTCCCCAACTAGAGTTTTTGATTTTCAGGTCTGAAAGGCTAAAAAAGCAAAAAATTTAAACTCCATGCAGACTCTGCAAAGGAAAAAATCCACCACGCATTCGTGATACATTAGACACATTCAAAACACACCGCTCGTTCACCTACCGCAAAAATCGCACCTTGGTCTCGTCCGATCCGTTCTGCCGTCCGCACGTTGCACCGTCGCCCTGCGTCTGCTAGGCTCCCCGGGAACGCCGTTCCCGGGGGCCTCGAAAAATCGCCCTGCCTGACAAAACCCCGGCCCGAGCCTGACCTCCGCCCAAACATAGGCGACGAACGTCGCCTCTCAGAGCAACCGGGACCGGGGAAAAAAAAACCCAGCCGAGGGAGAAAAAAAAAAATCCCCCGGCTGGGGTTTTTTTATTCTATTTTTATTTGCATAGAAAAATTACTCTCAACGTGATCTACAACCTGCAATAAAATACTTCACACATATAAGGTTAGGCACATTCACAAACTACACGCTCCTTCAACCCCCGCTCACTCAAAATACAACCGTTAGTCCACCCGCCCACCTCTATGGCTCCTCCCCCGGGTTCTACACCCGTCCCTGGCACGGAAGCACCGTGCGCCTCTAAACAATGTCACAGATCTCAACCTTTCTATAGTTTTGGCTTCCTTTTCAGCAAAACGAGGAAGATGCTTCGCTACGTACCCCGATCCCGCTCCTTCATCGCTTGGATTTGTACCCTCTGGTGACGCTCGCCTGGGGCTTTTCTCCAGGGATCCAAATACTGCTGGGGCATCTGCTAAACACAATCAAAGAGACTCTACAACACACCTGACAATACCTACCAGCTATCACAAAAAAAAAAAAAACCCACATGCCCACACAACCTCCAGCCAAACAGGCCACCCTAATTAAACCAGGTAAATCAAGTGACCTGGATGCTAACCTAACCCCAGATACCCCTGAAAAGCACCTCCCTCATGGCTCTGCTCATCCCCATAACACATTATTAAATGAGCACAACCTACTGTCAGGTTGTTAGCCCAAGATGACCGTACAACATTTGCCTCTGCAGTCTACGCGTAGCAACATATTACCCGTAGACTCTTATCGCTATTCCACCTAACCCCTGACTCCACACCCCGTGGGCAGGGAGGCTCCAGGCCATACACACTAACACACACACACATACTCTTTCCACAGAATGCTACAAACAACATGCCTCAAAGACGAGAGAGAACTCTCGGCAAGAAGAACTAAACCCGGACAAAGACGCTCGCCGGCAAGAAGACCTGTGAGACCGTGACGGCGATGTGATGAGGTTCTATAGAACCCCAGGAAAAAAAAGATAGAAACGTGTCAGTCCCTGACAAAGAAGTTACTCTCAAAACTGATTGGACGTAGGCATAACAATCCCGGCTTCAAGACCTAACAACGTAAGGACGCAGGCAAGAAAGCCCAGACCGCAAAAATGGACGGCAAGAGACCAGAGCTGCTGACGCACCCGAGAACGACGCCGCAAAAGAGGACCTCCCGGAAACCTCCGAGAGGCCAGACCGATCCACGCCGCACGCTTGTAACGCCAAAAAAGAAGCGCCCGATCGGCGCTACGCCCATAGGTACAGGCATTCGAGATGCCAGGGATGATGCCCGACTCGCAAAACCTGAGACGCACGGCACCCTCCTCGGGTGCAAAGATAAAGTTGGAGACCTCATTAAGTCCTAGGACACAAAAGACAGACCACACAAACTACCCAACAACAGAATCAGCCTGGAACCGCCCTGCCCAACCCATGGTGGCATCGTGCTAAAGAGTAACCTGCTCCCTTAACCTGCCTGGAGGGTGCTGTTCCCTGACAGCCCTCTCCCCTGGGCTACCTTTAAAACCCCTTCCTGCCATGGCCAACCTTGCACCCTCCCTCCCCCAAACCCTCTCCGGCACCAGAGCCTCAACTTAGCTTGCAGACGGCCACGACTCCGAATCCATCCTGGACAAGGAAAACCACGCTCAGCCCACTGAATTCAGCCTGCGGACACCAGGTTCTGCTCCATCATCTGCAAACAAAACCAAAGCCATCAGCCACCAGGACATCCGTCAACACAGAGCACAGTCAACACCTGCCACCTCAGACACACTGAGGCGTGCCGCTCACCAGCTCCATACCTATTCCAGATCCAGACGCTACAGCCTTCGTCACTTCCTCCACCTAGGATACCAAGAAACAGACAATTACCTGCGTGCTTGCAAGAAGTCACCCGCCCCACGCTCGCAACTACCCAGCTCACCTCAAACGCTCATCCGCTTCCAAAGGCGGCCCCCACCAAACCTGCAAAACCAAAGAGAAACACTGCAAGTCGGTGGCCGTACAATACTTGGCTGTGAGACACCAACCCAAACCACAACCGCCTCACCTTCCGGGAACG
The DNA here is from genome assembly GCF_965183815.1 of Platalea leucorodia. Lineage (NCBI taxonomy): Eukaryota > Metazoa > Chordata > Aves > Pelecaniformes > Threskiornithidae > Platalea > Platalea leucorodia. The sequence continues at coordinate 103,037,026 of NC_138827.1, read as the reverse complement.
CTTGTCAGCAGGCGGTGTCGGCCCTCCAAACACCACCTGCAAAAGCACAATCAAAAAGGCACATGCTGAGATACTGACCTAAACCTCAGCCCGTCTGCACCAATCCCCATCGCACGCTGTTTTACCTTGAGAGCTTTCCTCCTTGGCCTCCCTCAATCTGGTTGCCGCTTTGAGGCTGACGCGCCACCTGTAACACCCAAACAACAGGGGCTGCTTAGAACTCGACCGGCCACACACACCGCCTGAAAAATAACCGCTCCTTCAGCCCACCGATCCCCGCTCACCTCGCCCCAGTCAGCTCCAGGGCCCAGAGCTCACATGGCTCCTCACTTGGAACCTTCACATGAAAAAAAAAAAATCTCAGAAACGCCATAAAGTAGTCAAAGAACCACCAGTCACATCTTCCCTCTAACCCCTCAGCTACTCCATCCAACATGACTGTACCACCTTAGCCACAAAGGTCTAGGCATAACAACGCACTAACCACAGACTCTTTGCGCTATTCCACCTAGCCCCGACTCTTCACCCCCCCGGGCAGGGCAGCTCCAGGCCACACGCACGCACACCCCGACGCTCCATAGCACGCCACAAACAGCGTGCCTCAAAGACGAGAGAGAGCTCTCGGCAAGAAGAACTAAACGAGGACAAAGACGCTCTCCGGCAAGAAGACCTGCGAGATCATGATGGGATGAGGTTCTACAGAACCCCAGAAGAAGACTGAAACGTGTCAGCCCCTGACAAAGAAGTTACTCTCAAAACTGATTGGACGTAGGCACAACAATCTCGCCTTCAAGACCTAACAATGTAAGGACGCAGGCAAGAAAGCCCAGACCGCAAAAATGGACGGCAAGAGACCAGAGCTGCTGACGCACCCGAGAACGACGCCGCAAAAAAGGACCTCCCGGAAACCTCCGAGACGCCAGACCGATCCACGCCGCACGCTTGTAACGCCAGAAAAAAGCGCCCTATTGGCGCTATGCCGACGAGCGCAAGCGTTCCAGACGCTAGGGATGATGCCCGACTCGCAAAACCTGAGGCGCATGCCGCCCTCCATGGGCGCAAAGACAACAGGGAGACCCGACAAACTACTAGGACACAGAAGACAAACCACATAAACTACCCAACAACAGAACCAGCCTGGAACCGCCCTGCCCGGCACACCCTGGCATCATGCTGAAGACTAACCTGCTCCCTTTACCTGCCCGGACAGCGCTGTTCCCGGACATCCCTCTCCCCTGCACTACACTTAAATCCCCCTTCCTGCAATGGTCAACAGCGCACCCTCCCTGCCCCGACCCCTCTCCGGCACCAGAGCCTCACCTTAGCTTGCAGACGGCCGCGACTCCGAATCCATCCTGGACAAGGAACACCACGCTCGGCCCGCTGGATTCATCCCCCTGTCACCAGGTTCCTCCTCACCATCTGCAAAACCAAACCAACCAACGCCGTCAGTCAGCATCACATCCGTCAACACGGACCTTTTCGACAATGCCCGCCACCTCAGACAGGCCATGGCGTGCTGCTCACCCGCTCTGCGCCAATTCCAGAGTCGGACGCCACAGATGTCGTCGCTTCCGGCGCCTAGGACTCCGAGAGACAGAAAGTTACCTTTGCGCTTGCAAAAAATTCACCAGTCCCACGCTCCCTACTACCCAGCTCACCTCAAACCCTCCTCCGCTTCCAAATGCGGCCCCCACCGAGCCTGCAAAACCAGAGAGAAACACTGCAACTCGGTGGCCATACAGTACTCAATGAGACCCCAATCCAGCCCACTACCGCCTCACCTTCCGGGACCGCTCACCAGCGTACGACATTAACCATCCGAATAGCACCTGCAAAACCCAAGCAAAAAGGCACATGATAAGATATTGCCCAAAACCACAGCCTACCCGGACTGATGCCCATCTCCCCCTCCTTTACCTAGAACAGCTTGTCTCCGCTGCCTCTGCCAATTTGGGTTACCACTTTGAGGCTGACGCACAACCTGTAAGACCCAAACAACAGGGGCTGCTTAGAACTCGACCGGCCACACGCACCGCCTGAAAAATAACCGCTCCTTCAGCCCACCGATCCCCACTCACCTTGCCCGAGTCAGCTCCGGGGCCCAGAGCTCGCACGGCTCCTCGCTTGGAACCTTCACATGAAAAAAAAAAAAAAGTCTCAGAAACACCATAAAGTAGTCAAAGAACCACCGGTCACATCTTCCCTCTAACCCCTCAGCTACTCAGTCCAACCTGACTGTACAGGCTTTGCCTCAACAGTCTAGGCATACCAAACACACCACCACAGAGTCTTTGCGCTATTCCACCTGCCCCCGACTCTACACCCCCCCCAGGCAGGGCGGTTCCAGGCCACGCACACACACCCCAATGCTCCAAACAACATGCCTTAAAGACAAGAGAGAATTCTCGCCAAGGAGAACACCACACAGACACAAGATGCTGTCCCTCAAGAAGACCTGCAGGAACATGACAGCGATGTGACGAGGCTCTATGGCAGACCCAGAAAGACTGACATGTCACAGCCCTCAACAAGAAGTTACTCTCAAAACTGATCGGACGTTGGCACAACAATCCCTGCTTCAAGACCTAACAATGTAAGGACGCAGGCAAGAAAGCCCAGACCGCAAAAAATGTATGGCAAGAGAACAGAGCTGCTGACGCAGTCGGGAACAACGCCGCAAAAAAAGGGCCGCCCGGATAAATCCGAGACGCCAGACCGATTCACGCCACACGCTTGTAACGCCAGAAAAGAAGCGCCCGATTCGCGCTATGCCGACGAGCGCAAGCATTCCAGACGCTAGGGATGATGCCCGACTCGCAAAACCTGAGGCGCATGCCGCCCTCCATGGGCACAAAGACGAACACATAAATAAACACATAAACTACCCAACAACAGAATCAGCCTGGAACCGCCCTGCCCGGCACATGCTGGCATCGTGCTGAACACTAACCTGCTCCCTTTACCTGCCCGGACAGCGCTGTTCCCAAACATCCCTCTCCCCTGCACTACACTTAAATCCCCCTTCCTGCAATGGTCAACAGCGCACCCTCCCTGCCCCAACCCCTCTCTGGCACAGGAGCCTCAACTTAGCTTGCTGATGGCCGTGAATCCAAATCCATCCTGGACAAGGAAAACCACACTCGGCCTGCTGAATTGAGCCTGCGGTCACCAGGTTCCACTCCACCATCTGCAATAGAAAACCAATGCCGTCAGTCATCATCACAGCCCCCACAGAGCCTGCAAAACCAAAGAGAAACACTGCAACTCGGTGGCCGTACAATACTTGGCTGTGAGACACCAACCCAAACCACAACCGCCTCACCTTCCAGGAACACTTGTCAGCAGGCGGTGTCGGCCCTCCAAACAGCACCTGCAAAAGCACAATCAAAAAGGCACGTGCTGAAATATTGCACAAAACCACAGCCTGCCCACACCGATCCCCATCTCACCCTGTTTTGCCTTTACCAGCTTGCCTGCCTGTCCTCCGTCAATTTGGGCTGGCACTTTGAAGCCAACGCACCACCTGTAAGACCCAAACAACAGGGGCTGCTTAGAACTCGACCGGCCACACGCACCGCCTGAAAAATAACCGCTCCTTCATCCCACCGATCCCCGCTCACCTCACCCGAGTCAGCGCCAGGGCCCACAGGTCACATGGCTCCTCGCTTGGAACCTTGACATGAAAAAAAAAAAAGTCAAAATCACCATAGAGTAGTCAAAGAACCACCAGTCACATCTTCCCTCTAACCCCTCAGCTACTCCATCCAACATGACTGTACCACCTTTGCCTCAATGGTCTAAGCATAACAACGCACTAACCGCAGAATCTTTGCGCTATTCCACCTAGCCCCGACTTTTCACCCCCCCCAGGCAGGGAGGCTCCAGGCCATACACACTAACACACACACACATACTCTTTCCACAGAATGCTACAAACAACATGCCTCAAAGACGAGAGAGAACTCTCGGCAAGAAGAACTAAACCCGGACAAAGACGCTCGCCGGCAAGAAGACCTGTGAGACCGTGACGGCGATGTGATGAGGTTCTATAGAACCCCAGGAAAAAAAAGATAGAAACGTGTCAGTCCCTGACAAAAAGTTACTCTCAAAACTGATTGGACGTAGGCATAACAATCCCGGCTTCAAGACCTAACAACGTAAGGACGCAGGCAAGAAAGCCCAGACCGCAAAAATGGACGGCAAGAGACCAGAGCTGCTGACGCACCCGAGAACGACGCCGCAAAAGAGGACCTCCCGGAAACCTCCGAGAGGCCAGACCGATCCACGCCGCACGCTTGTAACGCCAAAAAAGAAGCGCCCGATCGGCGCTACGCCCATAGGTACAGGCATTCGAGATGCCAGGGATGATGCCCGACTCGCAAAACCTGAGACGCACGGCACCCTCCTCGGGTGCAAAGATAAAGTTGGAGACCTCATTAAGTCCTAGGACACAAAAGACAGACCACACAAACTACCCAACAACAGAATCAGCCTGGAACCGCCCTGCCCAACCCATGGTGGCATCGTGCTAAAGAGTAACCTGCTCCCTTAACCTGCCTGGAGGGTGCTGTTCCCTGACAGCCCTCTCCCCTGGGCTACCTTTAAAACCCCTTCCTGCCATGGCCAACCTTGCACCCTCCCTCCCCCAAACCCTCTCCGGCACCAGAGCCTCAACTTAGCTTGCAGACGGCCACGACTCCGAATCCATCCTGGACAAGGAAAACCACGCTCAGCCCACTGAATTCAGCCTGCGGACACCAGGTTCTGCTCCATCATCTGCAAACAAAACCAAAGCCATCAGCCACCAGGACATCCGTCAACACAGAGCACAGTCAACACCTGCCACCTCAGACACACTGAGGCGTGCCGCTCACCAGCTCCATACCTATTCCAGATCCAGACGCTACAGCCTTCGTCACTTCCTCCACCTAGGATACCAAGAAACAGACAATTACCTGCGTGCTTGCAAGAAGTCACCCGCCCCACGCTCGCAACTACCCAGCTCACCTCAAACGCTCATCCGCTTCCAAAGGCGGCCCCCACCAAACCTGCAAAACCAAAGAGAAACACTGCAACTCGGTGGCCGTACAATACTTGGCTGTGAGACACCAACCCAAACCACAACCGCCTCACCTTCCGGGAACGCTGGTCAGCAGGCGGTGTCGGCCCTCCAAACACCACCTGCAAAAGCACAATCAAAAAGGCACATGCTGAGATACTGACCTACACCTCAGCCTGTCTGCACCAATCCCCATCGCACACTGTTTTACCTTGAGAGCTTTCCTCCTTGGCCTCCCTCAATCTGGTTGCCGCTTTGAGGCTGACGCGCCACCTGTAACACCCAAACAACAGGGGCTGCTTAGAACTCGACCGGCCACACACACCGCCTGAAAAATAACCGCTCCTTCAGCCCACCGATCCCCGCTCACCTCGCCCCAGTCAGCTCCAGGGCCCAGAGCTCACATGGCTCCTCACTTGGAACCTTCACATGAAAAAAAAAAAATCTCAGAAACGCCATAAAGTAGTCAAAGAACCACCAGTCACATCTTCCCTCTAACCCCTCAGCTACTCCATCCAACATGACTGTACCACCTTAGCCACAAAGGTCTAGGCATAACAACGCACTAACCACAGACTCTTTGCGCTATTCCACCTAGCCCCGACTCTTCACCCCCCCCAGGCAGGGCAGCTCCAGGCCACACGCACGCACACCCCGACGCTCCACAGCACGCCACAAACAGCGTGCCTCAAAGATGAGAGAGAGCTCTCGGCAAGAACAACTAAACCAGGACAAAGACGCTGTCCGGCAAGACGACCTGCGAGACTGTGACGACGATGTGATGAGATTCTACAGAACCCCAGAAAAAGACTGAAACGTGTCAGCCCCTGACAAAGAAGTTACTCTCAAAACTGATTGGACGTAGGCACAACAATCCCGCCTTCAAGACCTAACAATGTAAGGACGCAGGCAAGAAAGCCCAGACCGCAAAAATGGACGGCAAGAGACCAGAGCTGCTGACGCACCCGAGAACGACGCCGCAAAAAAGGACCTCCCGGAAACCTCCGAGACGCCAGACCGATCCACGCCGCACGCTTGTAACGCCAGAAAAAAGCGCCCTATTGGCGCTATGCCGACGAGCGCAAGCGTTCCAGACGCTAGGGATGATGCCCGAGTCGCAAAACCTGAGGCGCATGCCGCCCTCCATGGGCACAAAGACAACAGGGAGACCCGACAAACTACTAGGACACAGAAGACAAACCACATAAACTACCCAACAACAGAACCAGCCTGGAACCGCCCTGCCCGGCACACCCTGGCATCATGCTGAAGACTAACCTGCTCCCTTTACCTGCCCGGACAGCGCTGTTCCCGGACATCCCTCTCCCCTGCACTACACTTAAATCCCCCTTCCTGCAATGGTCAACAGCGCACCCTCCCTGCCCCGACCCCTCTCTGGCACAGGAGCCTCAACTTAGCTTGCAGACGGCCGCGACTCCGAATCCATCCTGGACAAGGAACACCACGCTCAGCCTGCTGGACTACTCCTGTGTCGCCAGGTTCCTCTTCACCATCTGCAAAACCAAACCCACCAAACCCATCAATCAGCATCACACTCGTCACCACAGACCTTTCGCACAACAAGCGCTGCCTCAAACCCGCTATGCCATGCTGCTCACCTGCTCATCACCAGTTCCAGAGCTGGACACCGCAGCTCTCGTCGCTCCCAGCAACTAGGATACCAAGAGACACAGTATTACCTTTGCGCTTGCAAGAAGTCACCCGCCCCACGCTCCCAACTACCCAGCTCACCTCAAACGCTCATCCGCTTCCAAAGGCAGCCCCCACAGAGCCTGCAAAAGCAGAGAGAAGCACTGCAACTCGGTGGCCACACAATACTTGGCTGTGAGACACCAACCCAAACCACAACCGCCTCACCTTCCAGGAACACTTGTCAGCAGGCGGTGTCAGCCCTCCAAACAGCACCTGCAAAAGCACAATCAAAAGGGCACGTGCTGAAATATTGCACAAAACCACAGCCTGCCCACACCGATCCCCATCTCACCCTGTTTTGCCTTTACCAGCTTGCCTGCCTGTCCTCCGTCAATTTGGGCTGGCACTTTGAGGCTGACGCACCACCTGTAAGACCCAAACAACAGGGGCTGCTTAGAACTCGACCGGCCACACACACCTCCTGAAAAATAACCGCTCCTTCAGCCCACCGATCCCCGCTCACCTCGCCCAAGTCAGCTGCGGGGCCCAGAGCTCACGTGGCTCCTCGCTTGGAACCTTCACATGAAAAAAAAACAAAAAAACACGCCATGTCTCAGAAACACCATAAAGTAGTGAAAGAACCACCAGTCACATCTTCCCTCTAACCCCTCAGCTACTCCATCCAACATGACTGTACCACCTTAGCCACAAAGGTCTAGGCATAACAACGCACTAACCACAGACTCTTTGCGCTATTCCACCTATCCCCGACTCTTCACCCCCCCCAGGCAGGGCGGCTCCAGGCCACACGCACACCCCGACGCTCCACAGCACGCCACAAACAGCGTGCCTCAAAGATGAGAGAGAGCTCTCGGCAAGAACAACTAAACCAGGACAAAGACGCTCTCCGGCAAGAAGACCTGCGAGACCGTGACGGCGATGGGATGAGGTTCTATAGAACCCCAGAAAAAGAGTGAAACGTGTCAGCCCCTGACAAAGAAGTTACTCTCAAAACTGATTGGACGTAGGCACAACAATCCTGGCTTCAAGACCTAACAATGTAAGGACGCAGGCAAGAAAGCCCAGACCGCAAAAATGGACGGCAAGAGACCAGAGCTGCTGACGCACCCGAGAACGACGCCGCAAAAAAGGACCTCCCGGAAACCTCCGAGACGCCAGACCGATCCACGCCGCACGCTTGTAACGCCAGAAAAAAGCGCCCTATTGGCGCTATGCCGACGAGCGCAAGCGTTCCAGACGCTAGGGATGATGCCCGAGTCGCAAAACCTGAGGCGCATGCCACCCTCCACGGGCGCAAAGACAACAGGGAGACCCGACAAACTACTACGACACAGAAGACAAACCACATAAACTACCCAACAACAGAACCAGCCTGGAACCGCCCTGCCCGGCACACCCTGGCATCATGCTGAAGACTAACCTGCTCCCTTTACCTGCCCGGACAGCGCTGTTCCCGGACATCCCTCTAACCTGCACTACACTTAAAAACCCCTTCCTGCAATGGCCAACCTCGCACCCTCCCTGCCCCGACCCCTCTCCGGCACCAGAGCCTCAACTTAGCTTGCAGACGGCCGCGACTCCGAATCCATCCCGGACAAGGAACACCACGCTCGGCCCGCTGGACTACTCCTGTGTCGCCAGGTTCCTCTTCACCATCTGCAAAACCAAACCCACCAAACCCATCAATCAGCATCACACTCGTCACCACAGACCTTTCGCACAACAAGCGCTGCCTCAAACCCCCTATGCCATGCTGCTCACCTGCTCATCACCAGTTCCAGAGCTGGACACCGCAGCTCTCGTCGCTCCCAGCAACTAGAATACCAAGAGACACAGTATTACCTTTGCACTTGCAAGAAGTCACCCGCCCCACGCTCCCTACTACCCAGCTCACCTCAAACCCTCCTCTGGCTCCAAAGGCAGCCCCCACAGAGCCTGCAACTCAGTGGCCATACAATACTTGGCTATGAGACCCCAATCCAGCCCACTACCGCCTCACCTTCCGGGACCGCTCATCAGCATGCGGCATTAACTGTCTAAACAGCACCTACAGAAACCCAAGCAAAAAGGCACATATGAGATACCGCCCGAAACACAGTCTGCCCGAACCAATGCCCATCTCCCCCTCCTTTACCTTGACAGCTTACCCGCCCCACCTCTGTCACTTCGGCTTGCCTCTCAGGCTTGCACACCACCTGTAAGACACAAATAACGGGGTTTGCTTATAACAGGACCAGCCACACACCGCCTGAAAAATAACCACTACTTCAGCCTACCAATCCCCACGCACCTTGCCTGTGTCAGCTCCAGGGCCCATATCCCACATCGTTCCTTGCTTGGAACTTTCACGTTAAACAAAAAAAACAAGTTAGGAACACCATAATGTAGTCAGCCACCACTCACATCTTCCCTCTAATACATCAGCTACTCAGTCCAAGATGACCGTACAGCCTTTGCCTCAACGGTCTAGGCACAGCAACACATTAGCCACAGACACTTATCGCTATTCCACCAACCCCCTCACTCTACAGCCCCCGGGCATAGGAGCTCCGTGCCAAACACACACGCGCGCACACCGACGCTCCACAGCACGCTACAAACAACATCCCTCAAAGATGAGAGAGAACTCTCGGCAAGAAGAACTACATCCAGACCGAAGACACCGTCGGGCAACACCACCTGCGGGATCGTGACAGCGATGTGAGGAGCCTCTACGGCAGCCCCAGTAAAGGAGTGGAACGTCACAGCCCATAACGCAAAGTTACTCTCACAACTGAGAGGATGTAGGCGCAACGAGCCCGGCTTCAAGACCTAAGAAAATAAGGATGCAGGGAAGAAACCCCAGTCTGCAAAAACAGAGAGCAAGACACCAGAGCTGCTCACGCAGCCAGAAACGATGCTGCAGAAGAGGACCGTCGGAAACCTTGAAACACCAGACCAATCCACGCCATACGCTTTTAACACCAGAGAAGAAGCACCCGATCGGCACTACGCCGATGAGTACAGACGTTTGAGACGCTAGGGACGGTGCCAGAGGCACGTGCCGCCCTCCTTGGGCGGCAAGACAACATCAAGACCCAACTAAGGTATAAGACAAGAGGCACACTGCACAAACTACACAACAACAGACACAGCCTGGAACTGCCCTGCCCGGCACACGCTGGCATCGTGCTGAAGACCAACCTGCTCCCTTGACCTGCCCAGAGGGCACTTTTCCCGGACAGATCTCTCCCCTGCACTACCTTTAAAACCCCTTCCTGCAATGGCCAACCTTGTCTCCTTGCCCGCTTCCAAGTGCCAGCCCCTCAACTCAGCTGGCAAACAGCCAGGAGTCTGAATCCATCCTTGACAAAATACACATCAGCTAGCTGATATTTTCCCCACAGTCCCCAGGTTCCTCTTCATCATCTGCAAAAAATTCCCACACCGCCAGCAGTAAGCACCCCGACAGCAGACGCCGACCTCTTCCACACCACCTTCATCCTCAGAAGCGCCGTGGCGTTCCGCTCGCCCGCTCCATGCCGATTCCAGAGACAGAGGCTGCGGCTGTCACTCCTTGTGGCACTAAGATGCTCAGACACACAAAATTACCATTGTGCTTGTGAAAAGTCACCGGTCCCGTGCTCCTCCTCCCCACCACCCGGCTCGCCTCAAATGCTCATCCGATTCCAAAGGCAGCCTTCACAGAACCTGCCAAACCAAAGAGAAAAGCATTGCCGAGTTGCAGCAGGATACTTGACTCTTGGGCACAAACAGGCCCGCAACCGCCTCGCCTTCTCAGACCGCTCAAAGTGCTGCTTCGCTCCTGTGATACTACATGCATCATCTGCAAAAAAAAAAAAAATTCAAAGCAAATAACACATGCTGAGATACTACCCAAAACAAGAGCCTGCCCGCACCGATTCCGATCTCCCACTCCTTTACCTTGGCCAGTTTCCACCACCGCCTCTGCTGTTTTCAGGTTGCCACTTCGAGGTGTGGGTACTGCCTGTAAAACCCTAACCACAAGGCACGTTTACAGCTTCACCCACAATAAGACACCCGAAAAGTAACTGCTACATCAGCTCGCTAGTCGTTGCTCACCATGCCCGAGTCCGCTTCGGTGCCCAGATGCCACGTGGCCTCACACCTTCAAACAAAGAAACACAAACCGCAACCTAGTCATATAGCTACCGGTCACATCTTCCCTCTAACGCCACACGCTGACCCACCTACTTACGGTGCTCACCTCACCGTCACCCTGCACGGCTCGTCCTTCTGCATCTGCGAAAGGAATAATATCAAACAAGTCACCCGGATGCAGAGCGATAGCTTAACCGATTCCAGTAGTCTAGTTCCCGTTCAGCAGTACCATCTAGAGCCCAAGTACACCCTGCCATTAAAAGAATACGTAACTCAAGTATTAAGCCCTACATATACGAGCCTTAACACCTTTAAGATTCCATTTGCTCAACTAGCAAAACTCTAGCATTTGAGCCGAGTCTCCCAGACAGCTCCGGTCATCCCCTTGGCACCCGCCAAATGCTACAGAAATTCTCATCCTCACCTGCTGCCAATGGCCGCTCGCTCAGAAATAGGCTGTACCGTCTTTGCCAAAACAATCTAGGCACATGAACATTAACCATTGCTCTTCGTGCTAGTCTTCCCCCAACTCTACCATCACTATGCCCCCAGGCAAAGCTGCTTGAACCTGGACACCTACGCACGCAGACGGACGCTGTGCACAAATACTGCGGATGATGTGACCCGGAGGTCTGAGAAAACTCTTGGCAAAAAAAAATGAGTCCTGGCCCAGATATGCCAACAGGCTATAAGATCATGGGGCCATGAGGAAGAACCTACAGCAGCCCCACAAAAGCCCAATACCATCGCCAGTGATCAAGATAAATAAAAAAGATATGTCTGTAACTGGGATGACAGAGGCGTGAGAAGCCAGGCTTAAAGACCTAAGAATGTCAGGATGCAGGGAACGAGTCCCAGAAAATGACTCTGGGAAAACAGACCGCTCTTGAGCAGCGATGCTGATGCCATCTTAATCACCATCGCAATAAATTACCATCCGTAAACTCCTGATACGCAAGATGCACATGACAGATCCATGTGAATAAACTTCAATTCAAGAAAGGAAGTACTCAGTTATCGTTACGCCAATGAGCTGAGGCTTATGAGACCGTGGGTATTGCAATGTGCCCACCAGACACAGAAAAGAATAGAGACATCGAGACATAAGTAAGGTATGCTATGAGACACATACTACAAAGACACATACTACAGACTACAAAGACTACAAAGAATACACAGTAACACAGACACAGGCTGGACCTGCCCTGCCCGGTAGACAGCCGTGTTTTACAGGAAGAACCCCGTGCCCTCTCTGCCCGTACATGCGTAATCTAAAACCGCCTTCTCCGCTACGCTGATTTTATAACCCCTGCCCGCCCCACGTGCGCTTCCCCTACCCAGCCGATCACCTGCACAACAATAGCTTCAGCCCTCAACTTGCCTTTCAGAGGGCTGGGGGTCAGAAACCATCTTTTAAAACAGACCACATAGGCTACCTAGGATGTTGCTGCAATCACCCAGATCCTCTTCATCATCTGGAAACACAGAATGCCATGGCTCAGCGTCATGCCAGTCAACGCTGACCTCTTCCGCAACGATGCCTGCCTCAGAAGCACTTTGGCGTTCCGCTCGCTTCTAGTCTAACGCCATTGGCCAGCATCGCCCATGGCACCTAGAAAACTAGAAATACAAAACAGCCGTTGTGTCTGGAAGCAGTCACCTGCTCAAACAATTCTACACCTCAAAAGAAACTGCTGCTACAGTTGATGTTCATCACCCACCTTGCCTGATGACCTTGGGCCAGACCTTCTGCTTTGCATGTAGTTTTGCGGGTCGCTTTACACCTTCAAAACGGAGTGCTGGCTAGTCACATGGGCGCCAACAGGAGCACGTTCCCTCTGTTGCTGCATGCCAACCTAACTTCTCGCAAGGCTCCGATCGCCTCATCCCTTCGGTGTCCAGCTCCCTACTGTGCATCTGCAGCAGCAATGAAACAAAGTCGACCGGGTGCTGACAAATACCCTCGCAAACAGTGAACCTTCCCCATTCTGACTTCTTCGCTCTGCTAACCTTGTCGATTCATGCTTTATGCTCTGACCTGCCAGGCTGATGCAGCTCCATCAGTGAGTTAAAAAAACCAAGACAGACAGTAACACCCATAAGAAGTAGACACTAACCTCTTCTTTCCCCTACCCCAATAGCCACGTGCCAGACTCATCCTTTCCCCCAGCCTCCTAACACGGCTCCGCCCGCCTCCCGTGCCACACCTCTGGGGCCGGCATCCGTGTCAGGCGCCCGCTCGTATAGTCGCTCCATCTCCAATGACTCAGGAACCGTAACCTTCGATGCCGGCTCCGCCTCGGGAGATTATGGAGACATACGCAGATGTTATACACTGCTTCCCAAAAGCGAGAACCCACCGTGCAAATCCCTTGTACCGACTTATGTACTCAGGCAACACAGAGAGCCCAAAAGCACAAATCCCAAAACGATTGACCTCAACCTCCATCGCGGTCCACAACACCGTCTGCTCGCCTTTGCTGTCGCTCCTCGCTCGACTGTGCTGCTTAGCCCAGACCTGTTACTTAAAGTGCAAGATTAGGTCAAACCACCCACCGACACGCAGAAATTACGCTTACTGCCAGATAACCCAAATATAGGCAAAGACCGATGACAGGCCAAACACCAGAAGAGCTACAAGTAGCAAATGACCGTGGCTGGTGTAAAGACATACTCTTCCTTCATGGATAAATAACTCCTAAAGGACCCCATGAACTGCAGGATGGAGAACCCCTCGGTAGAGGGCATGCTTGCATAAGACTGCCGACACGTACGGGACAGTACGCTGGGCTGCCGGAAGCTGCTTGCGTACGCAATGCTACTACTAGATAACGCTGCGCTAAAAAGCCTTAAGCTGAAACTGCATAGTAGGGACAGGAGACCTGACAGCAGACAGATGCTGAACATAACGATGATCACAGAATCTCATGGAGACAGGTGCGAAAAATATCACAGAGGCCCCTCAGACCCAAATGCTTCGTGAGCGATGCTTCTTACCAAAATATGAGCTCAATGAGGAAAAGCCAAAGGTGATGCGCAGCGAGCTATTCAAATCTCCGTACAGAAGCATGCGTTACTTCAGATGGCAGGATGGTTCTGCCAGGTCAGCCGGACCCAAGCACTGGGTTCTAACGCCTGTCCAGTGGTGTCCATAATATTTCTCACGGCCTGCCACGTAACAGACGGGTCCCCCATCTGGGACCGTGTTTCCCATGTCCCGGCCCCTCCCCACCCCCGTGATGAAAATCAAACCGATCAAACAAGGACTCTACTTAATCACCTCAGCCTCTTAAAGAAGCTTCCTACCTCTGCTGACAGTCAACACCGATAGCCTGCTGCTGTTCCTCAAACGCGGCCTGGCCCTCCGATGCCTCTACTGCCAAAGGAACAGAAAATGATTATGCTCCTACAACACGCTCCATCCTCCTCTCGTTCTTCGAGAAATCAAAGGAAAGCTACCATCCCTGACCGCTACACAACAGGAGTCTGTGCAGGAGATGGCTGAGCCCAGCCCCATAAATGGGAAAAACTCTGCTATGACCCTGCTTTGCCTTGCAGCAACAGCACCCGCCATCGGAGTGCCCCATACACCTTCCTGACTCCCTGGGAAATTCAGATACAATTAGTTCAAAACACCTGGCAAATAAGATACAAGCTAAAAACAGATGTACCCCACCCTAACCCAAAACCGGTCAGATAGCTGGCTTCCTCCCACACGAGACTCACATCTTCAACAAATACACAGAACAATGTGACACCAAACTTAAAAGTCCTTACCCTCTGATGCACTCTGAAAGCGATGAGCACACCCACATAATATATACTCACGCTATTGACCCGCATACCGGACTTCCTCAGGGCCGGACCAGCAGAGACAGGAGGAATCCTGATGTTACCTCCCCAGATGCCCCCAGAGCTCCGCTCCCCTCTCTGCTGCTCCCATCGTGGAAAAGTGCTGGTGAGGATAACTACAAAAGAAAAAACAAAAAAAAAAAAAAGAGAGGAAAGAGAGCCACAGGGACCTGGATGTCAAAAGACAACCTGACCTTACCTGCAGGAATAAACAGCAGAGATCTGCAAAAAATTTCTAACCAAAACCCAGAAAATAAGGAAAACCCAGGAACCTCAAAAAAACCTGAACATTGCACCACACAGCAACCGAGACTGCCCGATGGATGAAGCCGTAAGGACGAGAGGTTTGCCACAAAAACATCTCGAGACCCTTGAGCCCGATTACCTACAAAGCCCCGTCAGGAATTACAACAACAGTGTGCCGATGGAGAAACCGCAATAGTGTGACACAGTGACTCAAAAACCTAAAATGGACACCTTACGGCTACAGAAACTGGTGCTAAAAACACTATAAACAAGAACATCGCTGTTATGACCAACACTAGAGCAAGCCTCATTGGACCCTTAAGGAAAAAGACAAAGAGAGAAAAACAGAAAAAGCTTGCGTGCCCAGGACTGTGATAAGACACACCCTTCCCTGGAGATTTTTAAGAGCACAAATACACATCCTCTTCTCCAAGAAATACAAGGGAAGACAGTGACGCAAGCCTGTGCTGGAAATAAAGTGCCTAGTCAATGCCTCTAAGTAACAATTTCTGTGACATCCCAATGGACGGAGAAGGGACGGACACAAAAATTAGCTCAGGGAATGAAGAGGCACAGAGAAGCAGAGACCTGAGAGTTCTGGAGGGTATGTTTTTATGTACCTTAATGTACCCAATGCAGGGCCAAACATCAGACAAGTCTCATCTCAGAAAGCATGTTCCTAAGCAGAAACCCAGATGGTTTACGCTGTATCTCTCATGACTTCCTCCTATCTCCCGTCAGCTGTGGAGAGACAAAACCAGAACAGACCTGATCAAAAACCAAATTAAACTGCACAACCCATCTGAAAAAAAATCGTGAAACTGCCTCCCTTACCCAACCGTCCCCTGGTCCCGAAACTTGGAGAAACCCCTTCTCTTCTCCTGAACCCGCAGTAAACAAAAGCCACTCCTTCCCGACAGCTCCTGCCCTCTATTTGCACCCCTGAACCTCCCATATGAGCCGCTCCTCTGGAGCTGCTCTTCCAAGCCGTGCCCTAAGTTCTGTGATCTCCCCTTACCTTTTATCTTCCTGTAGACTCCAGGCTCTGCTACAAACCCACAAAATCAGTGAAATCCTCATGCTTATGATCTATGAGGGGCCTACCACAATCCGCACAGGTTCTAGGAACAACGTGTTACTCTGTCAGCAATTAAAAAAGATCATGAACCATTCCATACCCTGAAAAACGCTATTCTTGATGTCTCTGCTGGTTTCTTGAAAAAATGTTAAAACTCCATATACAGATGGATACAAGATGCCCACCTTAACCCCTGCTACATCATCTCACCATCAACCCTATTAAGAAAGGGTGTCAAAAACTTGCATGGCAAAACTAGTGAAGAAAACAAGGTTCTATCTTCAATAGAACCAGAAATTCCAAAAATATACAGCACACTTAAAATAAAAAAAGAAAATCCAAGTTCAGACTATTAATCCATCTTGCTGCTCCTAAACACCCAATACAATACTGAGAAGCAAAAAAAAAAAAAAGGAAAAATCTGCACACAAGTACATTTTTTACTATATTTGCTGTTGAACCTCAACTAATCCCAAAGCCCTTACCTCAAACAAACACTTCTATTTCTCTCAATATCAAAACACACCTACTCAAAAAGCAAAAGCAAGTCAAAACTTGCAATTGACTGAAGAAACAAAAGAACACTAACACTGATGAAACCCAGAAGCAGAATGAGCTCCCTAAGGCGAGGCTGCGGCTCATATACCCTGGCCCCGCCCACCACCCTTCCCACATTCACCTGGGAAAGGGGAGGGACAAACCACCAGATGGCATAAAGGCTGCGGGAGGAGCAGCAGGGAGGTTTCTCCTATGCTTTAGGTTTGCAATGTACAAAGGACTTAAACAGAGAAAGTGATCGCTACTAGAAATGAGAAGATCTGATCTTTTACAGCAACAGCATCTATTGCATTGGCAACATGACCAGGTAAGAAATTAAATGTATTCTTTCTGGGGTGCAGATCAAATGATATATACATTCTACTAAACTATGTAAGAAAGAAACCTATTAAACTCATTAGCAATGTTATTAACAAAAATGACATGCTTTACTTTCCCATGAAAAAAACACAATGCTATGGGGTTAGCCTTCATTACTAATGAGACCATGTGCACTACTTAACTTCCACCAGAAGTACATTCTGGGTAGAACTGAATGACAAACCATAATTAGATCCCATAAAAATCCTTTCTCCAAAATTCCTCCGGTTGCAAAATAAATTACTTACTGTAAATGACCAACGGTTCAGTCACCTCAACAGTCCCTCTGACAGACTCCTTTAATAAGACTAGATGAGTCCTAAGACATGAAAAACACAAAAACCCCATAGAAATACAAAAAACATCTCAGAGGCTGTACGAGGCAGCTGAATGAACGCCTAAGAAGCTAGAACAAATATAAATTGCAAAACACAACAAAAAAACCCATGGGAAATCTGTCGATAAAAAGAGAGGAAAGACTATTGCCTTCTCTGAAAAACTCAAAAAGAGATCAGAACCGACAGCAGATGTCTTTGGGTACCAGCCACCAAATAGAAACGTACTGTGAGAAGAAAAACCAAAGGGAGTGCTGCGAAGCACAAAGATGGCTTTAGAAAAGGTTCAACATAACGAGAGACATCGTCACAGGGATCGGAAAG
This sequence comes from Platalea leucorodia, assembly GCF_965183815.1. Classification (NCBI taxonomy): domain Eukaryota; kingdom Metazoa; phylum Chordata; class Aves; order Pelecaniformes; family Threskiornithidae; genus Platalea; species Platalea leucorodia. The sequence continues at coordinate 103,019,415 of NC_138827.1, read as the reverse complement.
GCCCTGAGGGGGCCAGAGAAACCAAAGAAGTCTCGAGGATGCAATGAACTCTAAAGGGAGTCGAACGAAGGACGGATGTCCTTGGGGACCGAATGGAGGCGCGCCAAACGGGTGAGACGAGCAAAGGACCGACCGGGGTAACGGAGGTGGACTCGGGAAGGGCTCAGAGGGGAAAAGAGGTGCACAAAGCACCCTGCTGAGCTAAAATGGGGCTCTAGGGCGTAGGGGGTGTCTTGCGAGAGCTCAGCAACGGAAGCTGAGAAGTCCCGAGGGGGCCTGAGACACCAAAGAATCCTCAGAAGTATCAATGAGGAACTCTGAGGGGGATTTCAACAAAGTACAGATGTTGTCAGGGGATCAGGGGCTAAACACAGGCATCCTAAATGGCAAAAAAGAAGATAAGAGACCTCTAAAGTGCACCAAAACAAAAAAAATTGCACTGGAGCTAAAGTGCTACGAGACTGCTGTGGAGTATGAGAAAGGACTTGGAAGGCATCATTATATAGAGTAGAGGAATTATGAGGGGGCAGGGTAAGAAAAAATGGCTTAAGACACACTGACAGCCTCAGAATCTCAGGAGAACGTCTCGGCAAACTCCACGTGACTAAGCGAGAGAGGAACCGGAGGAGGACACCGTCAACGGCAGAGAGACGAAACAGCGCTGCGTAGCAAAGAAAGATGGGAGGCTCTGACTGAACGAGAGAGATGGGAAGGGAGATATGGTGCTACGGGGTGCCGTATAGAACGACGAACTTCTCGGGAGGTGTCGGGACTCTGGGGAGAAGGGTGTTGAGGGGGGCTGACAGATGAGAGGCGGCTTGGGACAACAAGGAGGAACTTGGGTGATTGTCCGAGTGGACTACCGATGGCCTCAGGTGCCCGGAGACTGAACACAGAAATCCTAGATAGTGTTACAAGAACAAATGACTGCTGTACGACTCAAAGCGCTACAAGGAAGAGGTGGAGAACAAGGAAAGGTCTCTGAAGGCATCGTGCGCAGGAGAAAAACAATGTCCTGAGGGAGCAGAGAAACAGAAAAAGGACTGGGGACACGACAATTAAATCTGGAGAGGATCTGAACCAACTAAACTCATCATCAGACAGCCAGGGAATGAATAGAGGCACAGCTAGAGGGAGAAAGGCCAGGATAACCAGGCCGGTCACAGGTACAGACTCAGGAAGTATTCCGAGGGAACGAGAGGGGCGCAAGGTCCGCTACGAAGCTAAAGGCACGCTTAGGGCGACCTCAAAGGCATATACAGGCATCGTGATGCCATTAGACAGGTCTTGAATGGGCCGGAGAGACTGAAGAAGGCTCAGGACACGAGGAAGATGTCTGGAGATGTTCGAAACTTCAGCTAGAAAATCAGGTGAAAACACCGACTTAAAAAAAACCAAACACCTAAAAACCTAAGCCAAAAATAGGAAGATACTTTTTAAAAAGCATCTGTAGTTTTAAAGTAACTTCATGCTGACATCAGATTGTGCAAAGTGAAAAAAACTCATTCGTTTTGCTCTAACAAAAGACAAATCCCCCGGATAGTTTCCTTTTAGCCCATTGTATCTGTAGAGACAATTTCAAAACTAACAGATGTAAAGGCAAGAGAGAAAAACTTAGAGCATCTGCACAACATACTCTCTACAAACAGCTGCTGGGGGGAAATTAAAATATAAAAGCAATAAAAAAAGGAAGGTTCCATCCAAAATCTCAGATCTCCTCAGGGAGGCCAGGGACCAAATGGAGGCACCCTAGATGGCACACAGGACAATAAGAGCGCTCGGAGGCACAAACAAACACGATTAAATATGGCATCAGAAAAGGTTCTCGGGGAGCGAGAAGGGCACAAAGAGCGCTACAGAGCGAAAAAACGGCTGTGGGGCACGAGGACCGCGTCGGTGGGCACGATGATGGCAGAAGGGGGGTGTCGACAGTGAAAGAGAGACAGAAAAAGGCTCTGTGTTGCAATGCAAAATGCAAGAGGGTGTCCTAACAATGTACTAACGTATGTCCTCAGGGAATGAGCGACTGAACAGAGACATCCTAAATGGCAAAGAATAAGGTAAGAGAGCTCTGGGGCTCAGACAAAGCCTGAGCAAGGGTTCTGTCTGAATGGGAGAGATACAAATAGCGCTACAGAGCTCAAAGGGTGCTGTGGGTCTCAGGTGGACATCATGACAGGAACGGAATGGCTCCGTGAGATGGGGGAACGCGGACGTAGAGACAAATGAAGATTCGCCGGGGTGATGAAGTACGCGGGAGAGGATCCGAAGGGAGCACGGATGTCCTCAAGAGACCGGGGACCGAACGGAGACATCCGACGTGGCGGAGGAGAAGGTAAGAGTGCTCTGGGGCAAAATGAAAGCCTATGGAGGAGTTATCTCTGAGTAAAGCAAAACGTTTAAAAGCGACGTTGATTAAAGAAATAAGAAAAAAAAAAAATAATAGAGACGGTGAACTAAAACAGAGAGATAGAAATAAAATTTGAAAAGTGAGGGCATTAAGAAAAGACAAGAAATAATTACAACATAAAGACAACGAAACACACACAGTGAATGGGATAAAAGACGATAAAATTTTAAACGCGATGGCGATTAACGAAATAAAACGATGGCAAAGAAGCAAAAAAAGAAATAACTAAAAAAAGAAAGCAGAGAGGAAAAAAAGGAGTCATAGAAAGAATATTTAAAAAGCAAAGGGAAGTAGGGAAATAAAAGAGAAAAAAAACAATAGGGAGAGGGACATAAAAAGGAGATGATGAAAATATATCTAAAAAGCGAAGAAACTAAGGAAAGATAGGAAATAATAAATGAAGATGCTGAAATAAGGACACTAAATGGGATAAAAGAAGACAGACAAGTATAAAAGCAATGCTGATTAAGGAAAAAATTATTCATAAGCTAGAGCAAACTGAAACACAAATGTAGACAGAAAATATAAAAGGCAAGGCTACTAAGAAAACACAAGATGTAAAAAAAAAAAAAAAAAGGCGAAATAAACACAAGGAATAGGATCAAAGCAGAAAAACAGTTAACAGTACAGAAATTGAAAAAATAAGGGAAAAATAAATAAATAGAGACAGGAAACTCCATCGGACACAAAGAAAGAAAATGTAGAAAGCAAGGGCACTAAGACAAGAGAAGAAATAATTAGAAGAACAGTTTAAGAATTCAAGGTAAAGACAATAGAAGAGTAGTAATACCAGTAGTAATACTACTAATAATAATAATTAACCAATAATAGTATACCAAGCAAGCGATTCACATGGAAAAGAGAATATATATAGTGACAGCACTCAGGAACAACGAGAAAGGAGAGCTAAAACCTAAGAGCAGCAAACGAGATAAAAGTAGAACATTTTGAAAGCCAAAGGTTTAAGAGAAGGAAGAACTAAGAAAATACCGATGGTGAACTACAACACAGGCATAACGGGCAATTTTAAAAAGGGTCCGCACGAAGGGAAGACAAGAAACCACTACAAAATAAAGACGGTGAAGGGTATAATACTAGGCGTAGGAAGAAAACCTTAAAAGCGGGGAGCATTAGGGAAATGAAGGGGGGAAACTAAAAACTAGGGACAGCACACTAAAAGCGGAGAAAGAACATTTCAGAAGGGAGGAGCCTAAGGAAAGAGAAGAACTAACTGCAAACTAAAGACAGGGAACGGGATAAAAGCAAAAAAAACTTCAAGAGTGACGGGAGTTAGGGCAACGAAGAGATAAAATTAAAAAGAGGGACAGTGAACTAAAAGAGAGACGTAGGAAGAAAATGGACAAAGCAAAGGTCCTAATAGAGACAAGGAAGAATTAAAAAATGGAAACGGCAGACGGAATACAAGTCGACAGAAGCTTTTGTCGTGGTTTAACCCCAGCCAGCAGCCAAGCACCACACAGCCGCTACGCGGGAGAAAATTGCAAGGGTCGAAGTCAGAAAACTCGGGGGTTAAGGTAAGAACAGTTTAACAATTGAAGGAAAAGACAACAGAATACTAGTAATACTAGTAGCAGCAGCAGTAGTAGTAATAATAATAATAATAATAAACCAATAAGAGTATACAAAGCAAGCGCTTCACTAGACAGGGGCTCACCACTCGCCGACCGATGCCAAGCATGTCCCCGAGCTGCCATCGCTGACTCCTGGCCAACGCCCCCCCAGTTTCCGGACCGAGCGTGATGTCCCACGGTAGGGAATAGCGCTGCGGCCGGTCTGGGGCAGCTGAGCTGCCTGTGGCGCCTCCCAGCTTCTTGCGCACCGGGCAGAGCACGGGAAGCTGAAAGGTCCTTGAGTGGTGTCAGCGCTACTTAGCGACAAACAAAACGTCAGCGCGTTACCAACACGATGCTCATCCGAAATCCAAAAGGCAGCACTGTGCCAGCTACTAGGAAGAACCTTAACTCTCTGCCAGCCGAAAGCAGGACGCTTTGAACAGCAAGGGCGACGGAAGAAATAAGGAAAAAACTTAATAAATAGCGACAGGGAGCTCCATCGGAGAAGGAAAATTTAGAAAGCCAGGGCACTAAGGGAAGAGAAGAAACAATTAAACCCAGCTAAACCCCCAGGGGAAAAGTCAACCTAGAACATGGAAAAAGCCACAGGGATTAGGGAAATAAATGGGAAAATTAAAAAAACAGGACAGCGAACGAAAGGGACGGCGAAGGAAAATTCAAAAAACGAGGGCCCTAAGGAAAGACAAGAAAGAATTAAAACAGAAATACAGGGAAATAAAGGCAGCAAAGAGGACAAAAGGAGATGGGAAAGTGTTTAGAGGAAGCGGCAATTAGGAACATCGGGAAGCGATTTAAAAATCACATTGGTGAACTAATACGGGGACGGAAAATTACAGAAAATTATTTTTTAATAATTTATATAATACAGCAGATACAAGTTTGTATTTTGAAATCCTTTTTTTATATATATGTTAATTTTATGTATATTAATATTATTTTATATATATATAATATATATTTTTAATATAATAGATATAGAAATTTTTTATCGATCTATCTATATAAAGGCGAGAGATTTTTCTCTAGTGCAATGCAAAACGTCTCATCCCTTCCTTACGGCACGGCTGCAGGGAGACGACCCTGCGAGGCTGCAGGACGAGGGCGTACCGCAATCAGAATCTACGCTTACAGGTCCGCCGCAACAGCTACGGCCCTCGCTGCTGCTACTGCACATCTTGCTGGCTCAGTCGATAAAGCTGGAAGGGAAGCGTAATGCTTTCGAGGGGAAAAGGAAAAGCAAAGGACAAATCGCAGCAATTCGCTTCATACTAAAAAAGCTGTGCGTGTGTTTATAAACATCCAATAAAAATACTTCTGCTGGAGAAGGACTGGATTTTCCTTTGGCGTTAATTTAACTTGCACAGCTGTGAATCGATACCAGTAGATTATCTGTCTCCAAGATACGCAGTTATCATTTGACCAGGGGTTTTTTGCGCCTTACGTCATTAGGAGCGACATCTGGCCAGCCGCGCCACCCAAGAGAGATGCTGCTGAACTGCCAGGGAAACACACCCTTGAAAGCCAGACAGAAAGTACTTCAGAGCACTCCATCAAAAGCGGGGGGGGGGGAAGTAGCATTCAGTTGCCTCTCCTGGTCAACGTTCAGAACAAATACCTAACTGCTTAAACACACCTAAGCAATTGTACGCCACAGCTAGTTGGCAGTTACAGCTGAAACAACGCAAGGCAGTTTGTAGATCCAATTTTAACTTTTTTTTCCTAAAGTTACATCTAGGAGAGAAAAATCCGTGACAGAAGAGATCCCCCATACGGTTTTACTTTGGGGGCAGAATCCAATCCCCGGGGCTGCAACGCGTAAGGCTACCAAAAAGGACCGGCAGATTTGCTAACGCTTTTGGCTGCGCCGAAGCACGCAGAGGAACGCGTGTTGATGACATCTCGGCTGTTGCAACTGAGAACCAGCGATGCCATCAACTTCTGGAAGACGCGCTGTGCTCGGGTCTTTGGAAGCAAATGGACTTTTTTTTTTTTCTTTTTTTTTTTTTTAAGAGAGTGGAAAGTCTTGCTGCTGCTGCTGACTTCTACTGCCAAGCGCATCATCTCTGAAGATCCCCACTCTGATGGGGAGTTCATAAAACACAACTTCTTTGAATGGGAAAGACTTCCATTCTGAAAATCTCCTCCAATCGAGGAGACCCTCAAGCCCGGCGACCTCCAAAGCCCCTTAGGGAATTACAGCAGCAGTCTGACGATGGAGAAACCGCAATGGCATGACACGGCGACTCAGAGATCTGAAACGGACACCTTACGGCTACAGAAACTGGTGCTAAAAACACTATACCCAAGAACATCATTGTCATGACTGACACTAGAGCAAGCCTCCTTGGGCGCTCAAGGAAAAGGGCAAAAAGAGAATAAGAGAAAAATCTTGCGTGTTCAGGACTGCGATAAAAGACGTGGTGCTCCGTGGAGATTTTTAAAAGCACAAATAATACACATCCTCTTCTCCAGAAGAGGGGAAGGAAAGGGAAGACGGCGACACAAGCCTGCGCTGGAAATAAGTGCCCAGTCAATGCCTCTAAGTAACAGTTTCTGTGATGTCCTGATGGATGGTGAAGGGACAGATGCAAAAATTAGCTCGGGGAATGAAGTGAGAAAGAGGCACGGAGGAGCGGACACCCGAGAGTTCCAGAGGGTATCTTTTTATGTACCTGTGGGAATAAATGAGAGGCTGTTTTACTTTGACAAGATGCAGCTGTGCCCTTGAGGCTTGTTACAAACAAGTTTGTGAAACTTAGAGGCAGAAAAATAAGGATGAGATTGGATACATCCCTGAAAGAGGAATTCGTGTGCACCAGCTTGAAGAACCAATAAGTAACGCTGAAGAGACGCGCGGACGCAAGACAGTAGCCAATAAAATGGGTTTTGCTTGCTCGTGAATGCTAGATCATATTATAAAAGGGATAGATTGTAAAAATAAAGTGTCATCGTCATCTTCACTTGTCTTTGCCTCAACTCATATGTGGAGTCCGTGTTTAATTGCCACATGTACCTCAATGTACCCCATGGTTTACGAGACGAGACTTGTCTGACGTTCGCCCCCGCATGTTGTGATGTGGAGGCCTGGACAGTTTACGCCGCATCCCTCGTAACTCCGTCATATCTCCCGTCGGCCATGGAGAGACAAAAACAGAACAGACCTCGGCAAAACCCAAATAAAACTGCAAAACCCATCTGAGAAAGGCTCATGAACCTGCCTCCCTTTCCCAACCATCCCCCGCTCCCAAAACTTGCAAAACACCTTCTCTTCTCCTGACGTGGCAGGGAAGGAAGCCCACTCCTTCCCGACAGTTTCTGCCCTGTATTTGCACCCCTGAACCCCCCGTGTCGGCCACTCCTTGGGAGCTGCTCTTCCAAGCTGCACCCCATGTTCTGTGAGCCCGGCTTATCTTTCATCTTCCCACAGACTCCAGGCTCTGGAACAGACCCACAAAATCAGTGAAGTCCTGAAGCTTATAATCTAGAAGGGGCCTATTGCAATCCGCAGAGGTTCCAGGGACAACGTGGTACTCTGTCGGCGATCGAGAAAGACGATGAACGGTTCCGTAACCTGAAAGACACTACACCTTATGACCCTGCTGCTTTCTTGAAAAATGCTAAAACTCCACATGCAGATGCATACAAGATGACCACCTTAACCCCTGCTAGATCATCTCACCATCACTCCTATTAAGAGATGGTGTCAACAACTTGCATGGAAAAACTGGTGAGAAAAACAAGGTTCTATCTTCAACAAAATCAGGAATTCCAGAAAAATATAATGCACTTAGAATTTAAAAAAAAAAAAAAAAAAAAAAACCACAACAAACAAAACAAGACTATTGAACCATCTTGCCACCCCTGAACACCCAATCAAAATTACTGACCTGAAAAAAAAAAAAAAAACAAAAACAAAGCTGCATGCAAGTATACTTTCTACTATATATGCTATGGAACCTTGACTGGTCCTGAAGCCCTTACCTCAAACAGACACCTGTGCTTCTTTAAATGTCAAAACACATCTGCCTAGATAACTGAGGCAGGTCAAAATCTGCAGTCAACTGAAGGAACAGCAGAGTACTGACACCAAAGAAGTCCAGGAGCAGAATGAGCTCCCGAAGATGAGGCTGCAGCTCATATACCCCTGGCCCTGCCCACCACCCTACCCACAATCACCTGGGAAAGGGGAGGGACAAACCACCAGATGGCATAAAGGCTGCAGGAGGAGCAGCAGCTATTTTGCTCATCTGCCTTAAACTTACAGCATGCAAAGCGCTGAACAGAGAAAGCAAGCCTTACTGGAAACAACGATGCCACAATGTGCTAAGGCTGGCATGGGGCTGGGGGCTCTGCCACCATGCACAAAGGCTGCCGTGGGGGCATGCCACCGTGTGCAAAGAAAATAAGAACAGAAAATAAAAATATACAATAAAATTTAAACAATAGCACTAAGACAAGGAATTATAAAAAAAGACAGCAAAGGGAATAAAAGTAGGCATAGAAACAATATTAAAAATGCGATAGGCATTAGCAAAATAAAGGAAGAAATTACAAAATCAGGAGAGCAAATGAAAAGAGATGATTTAAGAAGCGAGGACACTAAAGAAAGACAAGAAATAATTAAACAAAAAAGGGAATAAAAGTAAACATAGCAAGAATATTTCAATAGTGAGGGGGATTAGGGAAATAAAGGGGAAAAATTTAAAAATGGGAACAGTGAACTAAAATGGAGATGTAGAAAGTCTTTAAAGCGAGAGCACTGAAGTAAGACAAAGAATAATTATAAAATAAAGACAGCGAAATAAAGACAGCGAAATAAAGACAACAAATGGGACAAAAGTGGACAAAAAATTTTAAAAGCAACAGGGATAAAATAAGAAAAAATTTAAAAATAGCAATGGGGAGCTAAAATGGAGACAGCGAAAGAAAATCTAAAAAAGTGGCGGCACTAAGAAAAGACAACAAATAATTAAAAAAAGACAGCGAATGGAAAACAAGTAGGAGTAGAAAGAATATTTTAAAAGCAATGGGCAATACGGAAATAGAAAAATTTTAAAATGGGGACAGTGAGCTAAAACAGGTGTAGAAAGAAAATTTAAACAGCAAAGGGACTAATAAAGACAAGAAATAATTAAAAAATGAAGACAGAAACCAGAATAAAAGTAGACAAAATATTAAAATCAACAGTGATTAAAGAAATAAGGAAAAAATTAAAAAGTAGCAATAGTGAACTAAAACGGAGATGTAGAAAGAAAATTTAAAGAGCAAAGGGACTAAGAACAGAGAGGGAAAAAAATTAAAAATGGGGTCAGCAACCTAAAGACATTGAAACAAAATTTTAAAAGCTATGAAGTAGAGAACATGCAGGAAGAAATAAAAACCACGGACATGGAACTGGATAAATGGAGACATAGAGGAAAAACTAGAAAGCAATGGGGTACTGGCCATACGGGTAAGAAGTTAAGTATCAGGAGAGAGAGCCAGATCAACAGCCTCAGGGAAAGGACATGGGAAGAGTGTTGGGGTGTAGAGCAAAGGGAGTCTGAAAACAGAGACAGGTCGCTGGGTAGAGGGAGACCTAGAAATGCACTTTTCACAAGCAATTGGGAAAAAGGTAGTGTGGGAAGAATGAAACAGTAGCGGATGAGAAGCCGGAAAGGGAGAGGCACAGAAAAGAAATGGAGAAGGCAACGGTGTACAGGACAGTGCTAGCAGCAGAGCAAAAAGCTTTGGGGAGCCGGACAGCCCAAAAGGGAGACAGAGGCAGGGACAGGCAGATATCTGGAGAAGCACGGCAGGGATGGGCATGGACACACAGAAGGGGATGTGCGACTCACTGCAGCTCCTGGCGCTAGCAGACCTTCACCGCCCCGAGACTTCTCTCTCTGCCTCTACCCCTTCCTCCTCTACAGGGCTGGCTGCCCTACCCTTGCCCACCCAGGAGTAGGCAGTGGGTGCCCCAACGCTCCACTCCCATGAGGATTCCCAGGTGCACAGTGGCTCATATGTGAGGCCAACGGAGGCACCGAGCTCCCGGCGCCGTGTGCTGGGGGTGCGCTTTGTTGGGGATGGCTGGGAGGGATCCTTCTTTGCTGTGGGGACCGGCCCTTCCTTGCTGGAGACAGCTGTCTGCGGAAGCCCCTTTGTTTCACTCCTCAGCCAGCTCCCACAGGCAGATGTACCCAGGCAGCCCTCTCACCAGCTAGAGCCCCTTGGCACAGCAGAGCCAGCCCCATCCTCAGCTGCACCTGGGGTTAGCCCAGCCCATCCCAGCCTGCAGCCCTTTTAAACCCTTGGCCCAGCCCCATCTTCACTTCATGGGTCCCACCTGGGCTGCCCTAGCTGGAACCCATCAGGAACTGAGGTCATCACCCCAGCCCCACAGCACATCACTGCATCCCCTGGACCCAACCACAGCCACTCACCCAGAGGCCGGTGGCTGGAAACACATCTGGGGTCACAAAGGAGGCAGCAAATGTTTGTTCCTTCATGCCCATCAGAAATCCCAGCAATGAGCTGGCTACAAGGCTTGGTGCCCAAAGGCAGTGGGACAGAGGGAAAAGAGGGAAGAGGAAAGCAGAAGGAAGGACAGAGGGAGGTAGAGAAGAGGTGTAGGACAGGGAGCCAGAAAACAGGATGCTGGGAACAAGAGAGGGACGGGGAACCGCACAAGGGTGTTGAGAGAAAGGGAAATGGAGTGCAGCGAGGAGGAGGATGGGGAGATGAAGTAGAGAACCACAGGAACAGGGAGATGGAGCAATAGGGGGCAGGGGAGAGAGACAGAAGGGACCGAGCAGAACAACAGGAACAGCAGAGAGGGACAGAGAGAGTAAGAGACACACAGGCAGCTGGGGGGGGGGGGGGGGGGGGGCGGATAGAGGGAGACAGAGACGAAACTACAAAAGGGGGAAAAAGCAGAAAGAAGTAAAAAGAAGTGACAGGAAGTTGGATAGAGGCAGTCATAGAAATAGAAATTAAAAAGCAACAAACATAGGCAAGAACTAAAAATTAGAGAATGTAAGACAGAGCGAGAAATAGAAAGGGAACAGGACAGAGAGGCAGGAAATGTAAAAAATTGTTAAAGGGAGCTATGTAGAGGGAGATTTGAAAGGGAAAATAAAAAACAATGGACTACAGGAAACACAGGAAAGAAAAATGGGACAGGGAACTAGATAAATGGAGACATAGAAATAAAACGTTAAAAGCCACATGGTACGTGACAGGAAAGTATTAAGAATAAGGGAAAGGGAACTAGATAAATGGAGACATAAAAAGAAAATTTTAAAAGCGACAGGGTAAGGAAAAACAGAAAAAATTAAAAATAGGGAGAGAAAACTGAGTAAAAGATGAGAAAGAGAAAAATTCAAAAAGGATGGGACAGGAAAGAATTAAAAAACAGGGATAGGGACCTTGATAAAAGTAGACCTAGAAGGAAACCTGAAAATGCAAAGAGGTACAGGACAGTCAGCAAAGAACTAAAAACAGGGACAGCAAACCAGATTACATATAGAAACAAAATTTTAAAAGCCAAGGGATAAAGAGACAGGAAAATGAAAAAAATAGAGATGGCAATCTAAATACAGACGTACGAAGAAAATAGATGAAGTGAAGCACAGGCTGTAGGACAGACAGGAAAGCATTAACAAATAAGCACATTGGATGGGATAAAATTAGAAATAGGAAAAATAAAAGCCACATCTCTTAGGAAAGACAAGAAAAAACTACAAAATAAAGAAAGGGGGACAAAGAGAGAGACACATACAAAGTAAATTTTAAAAGCAACGGGGTACACAACAGACCGAAAACTATTAAAAAGCAAGGATAGGGAGCTTGATCAAAGTAGATATAGAAAGAAAATTTCAAAAGCAACTGGGTAGAGGACAAACAGAAAAAAAATTAAACACAGAGACAGCAAACTAGATAAAAGTAGACATAGAAACAAAAATTTTAAAGCCAAGGTACTAAGACAGGAAAGAATTAAAAAAATAGCAACAGCGAACTAAACAAATGCAGAGAGACAGAAATTGTAAAAAGCGACCGCATTAAGGAAAGACAAGAAATAATTAAAAAATAATGACAGTGAACGGAATAAAGGTAGACAGAAAATTTTTAAAGCAACAGAGTTTAGGGAAATAGAGGAAAAAAATTAAAAGTAGGGGCAGTGAACTGAAACGGGGACATAGGAAGAAAATTGAAAATCAAAGGCACTAAGGAAATAACTAAAAATAAAGATATCGAAGGGAAAAAAGTAGACAGGGAAAGAACATTTTAAAAGTGATGGGTATTAGGGAAATAAAGGGAAAAATTAAAAGACAGGGACAGTGAACTAAAACAGATGTGGAAAGAAAATTCAAAAAGCAACGGCACTAATGAAAGAAAAAATATTTTTTTAAAAAACAGCAAAGGGAATAAAAGTGGACATAGAAAGAACATTTAATAAGCAGAGGGGAATTAGGGGAATAGAGGGAAAAATTGAAAAATAGGGACAGCAAACTCAGAGATGGAGAAAGAATATTGAAAAAGCGAGGGCACTAAGGAAAGACAAGAAATTATTAAAAGAAAAGACAGCAAAATAAAGACTGCAAAGGGAATAAAAGTAGACAATTTTAAAAGCGACAGGGATTAGGGAAATAAAGGAAAAATTATGACATAAGGACAGCAAACTAAAACAGAGATGTAAAAATAAAATTTTTAAAGTAACAGCACTAAGAAGAAATTATTAAAAAAATTCAAAGGTAATAACAGTAGGCATAGAAAGAAGATTTAATAAGCAGAGGGGAATTAGGGAAATAAAGGATAAAAGTATGAAATAGGGACAGTGAACTAAAATAAATGCAGAAAGAAACTCTAAAAAGCAAGGGCACTAACAAAAGGCAAGAAATTATTAAAAGAAAAGACAGCAACATAAAGACAGTGAATGAGATAGAAGTAGAAAAATCTGAAAAGCAAGGGGGACTAGGGAAATAAAATGGAAAAATTTAAAAATAGGGACAGTGAACTAAACCAGAGATGTAGAAAGAAAATTAAAAGCAAAGGCACTAGGGAAAGACAAAAAATAATTTAAAAATAAAGACAGCCAACAGAATAAAAGTAGACAGCAAATATTAGAAGCAAATAGAATTAAGGAAATAAAGAAAAAATAATAGCGACATTAAACTACAACAAGGAAGTGGAAAGAAACAAAATCTAAAAAATTATGGCAAAGAAGCAAGAAAAGAAATCATTTTTAAAAGACAGTGAAGGGGAAAAAAGTAGGCATAGAAAGAACTTTTAAAAAGTGAGAAGGATTCAGGAAATCAAGGGAAAAACTAAAAAATAGGGACAGAAAAGTAAGATGGAGACGCGGAAAGAAAATTTAAAAAGCGACAGCACTAAGGAAAGACAAGAAATAATTAAAAAATACAGGTAGACAAATAAAGACCGTGAATGGGGTAAAAGTAGACCAAAAAATATTAACAAGAAAGGTGATTAAGGAAATGAGGAAAACATTACAAAATAGCAGCATCGAACTAAAAGAGAGACAGACATAAAAAGAAAATTTAAAAAAAGAGATGGCACTAAAGAAAAAAAAGAAAAAACACTTTAAAAATAAAGAGAGCGAATGAGATAAAAGTAGAAAATATTAAAAGCCAAAGGATTAAGAGAGAAAAAAACTAAAAAATTGAAACAGCAAAATAAAAGGCATACATAGATACAAAATGTTAAAGGCAACAGCACCAAGGAAAGAGAAGAAATAATTAAAAAATAAAGGCATCAAAAGTAATAAAAGTAAGCATAGGAAGAACATTTTAAAAGGGGGCGATAAGGGAAAAATTAAAACATAGAGACAGCAGGCTGGAACAGATTAAAATAGAACATATAAAAAGCAAAGGAACTAAAGAAAGGCAAGAAGTAATTAAAAGAACAGCATAATAAAGACTGGGAACAGGATAAAAGAAAATTTTAAAAAGTAACAGGAATTAGAGAAATAAATGGAAAAATTAAAAAATAGTGGCAGCGAACTTAAAGAGATGGAGAAGGAAAATTTAAAAAGTGAGGGCACTATGGAAAGACAAGAAATAATTACAACATAAATACAGGGAAATAATGACAGCTAATGGAATAAAAGGAGACAGAAAACTTTAAAAGAAACTGTGATTAAGGAAATAAGGATAACATTCAAAAATAGCATCACTGAATTAAAAGGGAGATGATGAAAGAAAATCTAAAAAGCAATAGCACTAAGGAAAGACAAGAAAGGACAATTAAAAACTAACAACAGCAAATGGGATAAAAGTAGAACATTTTAAAAGCCAAAGGACGGAGAAAGGAAAGAACTAAAAAACAGCAGCAGTGAACTACAATGCAGAAATAAAATAAAAAATGCACTAAGGAAATACAAGAAATCATTCAAAACTACAGACGGTGAACAGGAGAAAAGCGGGCATAGAAAGAAAATTTGCAAAGCCATGAGCATTAGGGAAAAGAAGGGGAGGGAACTAAAAACTAGGGACAGCAAACTAAAGGCGGAGCAAGAAAATTTAAAACGGGAGGGCCCTAAGGAAAGACAAGAAATAATTAACTACAGCACAATAAAGACAGCAAAGGGGATAAAAGGAGACAGAAAATTTAAAAGCAATGGAGATTAAAGACATATTGAGCAAATGAAAAAACAGCGATGGCAAACTCTAAGGAAAATAAGGAAAAAAATTAATCGAAACTGTGAACTGAAAGAGAGATGTAGAATTAAAAAATTGTAAAAGCAATGGCAGTAACGAAAAACAAGAAAAAATAATTAACATCTCATGACAGCAAAGGAGATAAAAGTAGAAAATTTTAAAAACCAATGATCAAGATTAAGAAAGGAAAAAAGGAAGAACCAAATATTAAGATTAAGAAAGGAAAGCACTAAAAATAGTGACAGCTAACTACAACACAGACATAAATAGAAATTTTAAAAAGCAAAGGCACTAAGGAAAGACAAGAAATCGTTAAAAAATAAAGACCGTGAACAGGATAAAAGTAGGCATAGAAAGAAAACTAAAAGAAAAAGAAAGCAAACTAAAAGAGAGCTGTGGAAAGAAAATTTTAAAAGGTAGGGCACTAAGGAAAGACAAAAAATAATTAAGGATAAATACATCAAAATAAAGACAGGAAATGGTATAAAAACAGACAAACTTTTAAAAGCAATGGTGATTAAGGAAATAAGGAAAAAATTTTAAAATCGCATTGGTGAACTAAAATGGAGATGGAAAAGAAGATTTAAAAAGTGATGGCACTAAGGAAAAACAAGAAAGAATAATTAAAAATTAATGACAGCAAACAAGATGCAAGTAGAAATTTTAAAAGCCAAAGGATTAAGGGAGGAAAGCAGTACAAAGCAGCAACATTGAACTAAAATGCAGACATAGACAGAAATTTTTAAAAGCAACAGTGCTAAGGAAAGACAAGAAATCATTAAAAATAAAGACAGTGAACAGAATAAAAGTAGGCATAGAAAGAAAACTTAAAAAGCAATGAGCATTAGGGACAGTGCACTAAAACAGAGATGCAGAAACAAAATTTTAAAAAGCGAGGGCACTAAGGAAAGACAAGAAAGAATTAAAGACAACAATTGGAATAAAAGCAGACAGAAAAATTTAGAAGCAATGGTGATTAAAGAAATAAGGAAAAGTTAATAAACAGTGATGGCAAACTAAAACAGAGATGTAGAAATAAAATTTTAAAAGTGAGGGCACTGAAGAAAGAGAAGAAATAATTAAAAGTAAAGACATCGAAGGGAAAAAAGTAGGCATAGAAAGAACATTTTTAAAGCAATGAGGATTAGGGAAATGAAGGGAAAAATTCAAAAATAGGGACAGCAAATTAAAAGAGATGGAGAAAGAAAATTTGATTTTTTTTTTAAGTTAAAGTACGCATGGAAATGTAACTTTAAAAGTGACAGGGTACACAACACAGGAATAAATTAAAAAATACAGATAGGGATCTTTATAAAATAGACATAGAATGAAAATTAAAAAAACAACGGGGTTCAGGACAGGCAGGGGAAAAATTAAAAATAAAGACAGTAAAATCGTTAAAGTAGACACAGAAAGAAAATTTTAAAAGCAACTGGGTAAAAGACAAGGAGGAAAAAAATTAAAAATGGGTAAAGAAAGCTGGTTAAAACTTGACATAGAAAGAAAATTTTAAAAGCAAAGGCATTAAGATGTGAAGAAAAATTAAAATAAGGGTAGGGTGATAGAGAGAGACATAGGAAGAAGATTATACAAGCGGAGGCATTAAGGAAAGACAAGGGAAAAGTTACAAAATAAGAATAGGGAGAAAAATACAGAGAGACATAGGAAGAAAATTTCAAAAGCAATTAGGTGCAAGACAGATGAGAAACAAATAAAAAGACAGTGAATTGGTTAAAGGAGACAGAAAATTTTAAAAGCTACAGGGTACAG
The DNA here is from genome assembly GCF_965183815.1 of Platalea leucorodia. Classification (NCBI taxonomy): domain Eukaryota; kingdom Metazoa; phylum Chordata; class Aves; order Pelecaniformes; family Threskiornithidae; genus Platalea; species Platalea leucorodia. The sequence goes on along the minus strand of NC_138827.1, from coordinate 103,002,982 downwards.
GATAGACAGGAAAACAAAAAATAGGGACAGCAAAGTAGATAAACTTTGACGTAGAAGGAAAATGTAAAATGTGATGGCTTTAAGGAAAGACAGGAATAAATCAAAAAACAAGAATGGGGAAAAAACTAGAGACACATAAAAGTAAATTTTAAAGTCAACAGGGTACACAACACAGGAAAGAATTAAAAACTATGGATAGGGAGCTTGATAAAAGCAGACATAGAAAGAAAATTGAAGCAGCAACAGGGTACAGGACAGACAGGAGAGAATTAGAAAATAAAGACAGTAAACTGGCTAAAAGTAGCCATAAAACAAAATTTTAAATTGACAGAGTACTGACAGAAAAAAAAATAAAAAGAAGAACAGGAAACTACATAAATGGAGACATAGAAAGAAATTTTTTACAGCAACTGGGTACAGGACAGAGAGGGAGGAATTAAAAAATAGGGACAAGGAATCAGATAGCGGGAGACATAGAAAGAAATTTTAAAAAGCAACAGGCTACAAGAAATATAGGAAAGAATTAAAAAATAGGAACAGGGATGACAATAGAAGGAAATATTGAAAGGAAATTTTAAAAGCGAGGAGGTATGCAGATGAAAGGGAGGAATTAAAATTCAGGGAAAGGGAGCCAGATAAAAGGAATTCTTGAAAGAGACATCAAATAGCAATGGGGTACAAGAAATAGAGGGAAGAATTTTAAAAATCAAGAAAGGAAGCCTGATAGAGAGAGACCTAGAAGGAGTTTTAAAAAGCAACTAAGTACAAGAAACATAGACAAGAATTATAACATAGGGACAGGGAGATGGATAGAGGACAACGTAGAAAGAAAATTTAAACAGTGATCAGGTACAAGAAATGGGAATATTAGAAAAGCAGGGACAGGAAGATGGATAGAAGGAACCATAGAAAGAAAATGTTAAAAGCTATGGGGTGCAGGACAGAGGGAGGAATTAAAAAATAGGGACAAGGCACTGGAGAGAGGGAAATGTAGAGAGAGAAATTAAAATGCAATGGGGTACAAAAAATACAGGAAAGCATTAAAAAATAGGGAGAGGGAGCCAGAAAGAGGGAAACAGAAAAAAATTAATAGGTGAAGTGGTACAGGGCAGAGTTCATAGCAGAGTAACAAGCTTCGGGGAGCCACTCAGGTAGGTGGGCCAGCAGAGAGGGAGACAGAAGCAGGGACAGGCAGGGAGGCAGGCAGGCAGAGATCTGGGGAAGGGCAGCAGAGATGGACCAGGATGCACACGAGAGAACACGCGACTCAACGCAGCTCCTGGCACCGGCAAGAGACCTTCACTGCCCTGACGCTTTTCTGTCTGCCTCGGCAGCAGGTGCCTCAACACTCCTCCACCACCAAGCTTCCCGGCGGCTCTCCCGTGCAGCCGATGGAGGCACTGAGCTCCCAGCACTGCGTGCTGGTAGTGCGCTCTGTCAGGGACGGCTCGGAGGGATGCTTCCTCGCTGCAGGCACTGGCCATTCATTGCTGGAGGCAACCGCCTGCAGGACTCCCTTGGATTCCCTCCTTGGACAGCTCCCCTTCATCAGCTCCCTCAGGCAGGCATGCCTGGACAGACCCTTCCCCAACCAAAGGGAGGGATTAAAAAAATAGGGACAGTGAGCCGCATAGTGGGAGACACAGAAATAAAACTTAAAAAGCAACGGGGTACAGGACAAATAGGAAAACATTAAGAAATAACGACAAGGAGACAAATAAGGGGATACACAGAAAGAGAAAGTGGCGGGGTACAGGAAACACAGGAAAGAATTTTAAAACAGGGACAGGGTGGAAGATAGAGGGACAAATAGAAAGAAAATTCAAAAAGCAATGGGATACAATTCGCACAGGCGAGAATTAAAAAATAAGGCCAGGGAGCTGGTGAGAGACATACATATATATAAAGGCATTTTAAAACAAACAGGGTGAAGGAAAGAGTGAGAAGAAATTAAAAATAGCAAAATGGAGCCAAATAGAGGGAGGCATAGAAAGTAAGTTTGAAAAGCAATGGGGTACAGAGCAGAGGGAGATATTAAAAAAGATAGGGTCAGGGAGCTGGATAGGGAGGAGATATAGAAATGAAAGTTTAAAAGTAATAGGCTACAAGGCAGTGCAGAAAAACTAAATAATAGGGAGAGGGAGCTGGCTAGAGACACACATAGAAAAAATTTAAAATGCAACGGGGTATTCTCCAGAGTTGGCAGAAGAATAACAAGTTTTGGGGAGCCATACAGGTAGGTGGGCAGAGAGGGAGACCGAGAAAGGGAGGCAGGCAGACATCTGGAGAAGGGTGGCAGAGATGGGCCAGGATGCAGAGGAGAGGACGCGTGACTCACCACAGCTCCTGGTGCCAGCAGGAGACCTTCATCGCCTCGACGCTTCTCTCTCTGCCTCTGCCCCTTCCTCCTCTGCAGTGCTGCATGCCGGGACCCTCGCCCATTCAGCAGCATGCAGCGGACACCTCTATGCTCCTCATCCGCAAGGCTTCCTCAATACCTGGTGGCTCACCCACATAGCCAACAGAGGCACTGAGCTCCTAGCACTGTGTGCTGGTGTCTGCCCTGTCAGGGACAGCTCGGAGGGATCCTTCCTCACCACACAGACTGGCCATTCCTTGCTGGAGGCACCTGCCTGCAGGACTCCCTCCTCAGCCCATTCCCCTTCATCAGCTTTCTCAAGCAGGCATGCCCAGGCAGCCTCCTTTACAGCTAAAGCCCCTTCACACAGCAGGGCCAGCCCCATCCTCAGCCTCACTGGCCACACCTGGGGCTGCCCCAGCGAGGGCCCATCAGGAATAGGGGCCATTGCCAAAGCCCCACAGCATATCACCCCCTCCCCTGCACCTCTCCACAGCCACATGCTCTGCACCCAGGGGCTGCAAACACATCCAGGGGCACAGACGAGGCAGGAAAAGTTTATTCATTAATGCACATAAGAAATCTTGGCAGGGAGTTGGCTGCAAGGCTCAGTGCCCAAATGCAGCAGGACAGAGGGAGAAAAGAGAAGAGAAAAGCAGGAGGAAGGACAGAGGGACATAGCGGTGTGGGACAGGGAGCCAGAAAATGGGATGCTGCGAACAAGAGAGGGACAGGGAGCAGGACAACTGTGTAGAGAGAGGAGAGCAGAAGAAAGACTGCAGGGGTGAACAGGGACAGAGAGATGGAGGAATAAATAAGAGAGACAGGGAGCAGGAGAGAGAGGCAGAAGGGACCAGCAGGACAACAAGACAGACAAGACAAGGGACAGGGAAAATTCTAAAGTGACAGGGGAAAGGAAACATAGGCAAGAAATAAAAAAAATAGAAACAGCGGGATAGAGGTAGACGTAGAAAGAAAATTTTCTAAAAGCAACAGGGTACAAGAAACATAGGGAAGAACTAACACATAGGGACAGGGAGCTAGAAAGAGGGAGATGTAGAAAGTGTAAAAAGTGACAGGGTAGAGGACAGAGAGGGAAGAATTACCAATTAGAGACAGGAAGATGGATAGAGGGAGACATAAATAGATTTTACAAGCAACAGTATACAAGAATCATACACGAGAATTAAAAAAACAGGTACACGGAGCTGCAGAGAGGGAGAAGTAGGAAGAAAATTTGAAAAGCGATGGGGTACAAGAAACACTGGCAAGAAATTAAAATTAGGTCAGGGAGACAGAGAGAGGGAAAGGTAGCAAGAAAATTTAAAAAGCAACTGGGTTTGAGAAACCTATGCAAGAATTTAAAAAATAAGGATGGAGAAGTAGAAAGAAAGTTTCAAAAGCGATGGGGTACAAGAAACATAGGCAAGAATTAAAAGATGGGGACAGGGAGCCTGATAGAAGGCAACTGTGGTGCGTTGACCTCGGCTGGCCACCGGGTACTCACCAAGCCGCTCTATCGCTCCCCCTCCTCAACAAGACAGGGGGACAAAATACAACAAAAAAAACTTGGAGGTCAAGAACAGGACAGAGAGGTCACTCACCAATTACTGTAACAGGCAAAACAGACTCAGCTTGGGGAAATTAATTCCATTTATTGTCAATCAAAATCAAGAGTAGGACAAGATTTGTTGTTATCTTATTCTGTTTTGTTTTATTTGTTCTTATCTTATTTGTTCTTATCTTATCAACAGATAAGAACAAATCTAAAAACCGCCTTGCTCTTTTTTCCTGGGCTCATCTCCATGACTCCTGACTTCCCTACATCCCACCCCCAAGCAATGCAGGGGGACAGGGAGCAGGGGTCGCACTCAGTTCATCACACATCATCTCTGCCGCTCCTTCCTCCTCATGCTCTTCTTCTGCTCCAGTGTGGGCTCCTCTCCATGGGGCCACAGGTGCTGCCAGGAGCCTGCTCCAGCGCAAGCTCTCCATGGGGTCACAGCTTCCTTCAGGCACATCCACCTGTTGCGGCGTGGCGTCCTCCATGGGCTGCAAGTGCATGTCTGCTCCACCGCGGACCTCCACGGGCTCCAGGAGGACGACCTGCCTCACCATGGCCTTCACCACAGCCTGCAGGGGAATCTCTGCTCCAGTGCCTGGAGCACCTCCTTCCCCTCCTTCGTCACCGACCTTAGTGTCTGCAGGGCTGTTTCACACTCACGTTTTCCCTGTCACAGCATCTGCGCAGCATTTTTTACCCCTTCTTAAATGTCCATCCCAGAGGCACAACCAGCATTGCCGATGGACTCAGCTTGGACCGGCTGCAGATCCATCTCGGAGCTGGAAGTGGCTGTGCCTGACATAGGGGCAACTCCTGGTGTCTTCTCACAGAACCCACCCCTGCAGCCCCTGCCCTGCCCCAGCTAACAAAACCTTGCCACGTAAACCCAATCCAACAGCAATCGCCTACAGGACAGAGAAAGGGGACTGAAAAATAGGGAAATGGAACCACGGGGGGGGGGGGGGGCGGAAATAGCGATGGGCTACAGGCCAGAGAGGAGGAAGCGACAAGGAATCAGCCTGAGAGAGATGGAGAAAAACAAAGAATAGCGATGGGCCACAGGGCAGAGAGGGAGGATTTTAAAAAGGGGACAGTGAGGTGGACAGAGATAAACTGAGAAATGCCAAAAAACCTTGATGAGCTGAAGGGGAAAGACTGAAGCTGAAGGGGAATTAAAGAATAGGGACATGGAGCCAGACAGAGAGAGAACAATAAAGACAAAAAGCAGCTGTGGGACAGAGAGGGAAGAAGTTAAAAGACAGGGACAGGGACCTGGAACAAGAGAATTGAAGAAAGAAAAAGTCTATTTAGAATACAGAGCAGGGATAAAGGAATTAAAAAATAGGGACATGAAGATAGAGAGGTAAGGGGTGGGAACTGTGAAGGGCTAAAGGGCAGGCGAGGAAAAATTTTCAAAGTTGGGATAGGAAGACAGACATAGATGAAAAAAGACAAAAATAGTTATGGGCTGCAGGACAGAGACAGAGGATGAAAAAAGGACAGGGAACAGGACAGAAGCACAGAGAGAGGAAAAAAACATAGGGGTAGAACAACAGATAAAGAGGGGGACTTGGAGAATGAGGGAGGGAGAGGTGCAGGGAAGCGGAAAAAAATGACAGCAGCGAGAGAAAGAGAAGGCGGGGCAGGGAAGGACCAGGATGCAGAATAGGGACGACACGGCCCCAAGGGTCCAGGACTCACTGCAGCTCCCGCTCTCCAAGCCGCTTGGAAAACTGGACAGCTCGGACGTGTCTTTGTCTCTCTCTCTCTCTCTCTCCCCTGGCCCCATGGCTCCGGTTGCTTGACTGTCATCCACCTACGAGAACAGACTGGTGTCTTACAGCTCTTACAATACAAGGCTTCCCAGATACGTAGCCTCACACGTGCACGTGTTACCTGGCTGTACTGTGCTTCCAGTTACGCATACGGACCCTGCAGTGCACGTTGGCAATTGGGTCTGCTGAGGGCTACACTAAGAGGGATCCTTCCTCACACTGAGAGGCAGGCTGTCTCCTGTCTGCAGCTGGAGGCAGCTGCCGGCTGGCTCCTCTTTATTTTATTCTTCAGCTGCTTTACCTTTTTCTGGCCTCTCCAGCTTCAGCTGCGGCAGCTCCTGTCCACAGCCAGGAAGCGTCCAGCTGTCCATTTTTGCCCATGCCGCTAGGAGAATGAAGCCAAAGGCAACCCACACAAACCTGAGCCAGATGCAATCACCAGCATCCCTGGAGAGGAACCGCCAACCGAGTCCTCAGTGCTGCCTCTGGGAGAGGGAAAGAACAAGCAACCATTATCCACAGGGATGACTGTAGCTTTCCTCAGGCAGGAACCCCTTCTTCTGCAGGAGCTGCTGGAGACGTCGCTCTTTCCCTGAACTGATGCTAATAGCACCTGCATTTAAGGAGAATAAAGCATATTCAAGGGCCAGCTTGCTGCCATGAGGACAGGGTTTGTGGGCAGACCATGCCTACAGGACAGGCTTCAGGGGAGGTGCTGGAGCTGGCGACAGCTGCATGGGGCGAGCAGGGCTGGAGAAGTTTTGCTGAGTTGGGGAGGCACCCAGTGCCTTTTCCAGAGGGTGGGCACCCAGAGGGGTGGGGGCAGCCATCTCCTGCCCCTCTTCCCGCATCCTCTCCACCAGCTCTCAGAAAATCCCTGGGACCTGCCCTGATGGGGCCTGACTCCAACTGACTTCAGCCTGTTGCACCGGTGGGTTGGAAACATCCTTGCAACTCATCAGCATTCTCCAGCAGGCATGCCCCAGCAGCACCATCCTCTGGGGCTGCAGCCCTTTTACACAGAGGGGCCATCACCATCAGCCTCACTGGCCCCCCTGGGGCTCCTCCAGCCCCAGCCCACAGCTGCAGCCATGGCCCCTGACACCCACCGTGTAACCTGCTCCCTTGGACTCTCTGACAGCCACTCACCAAGTACAAAGGAGTACAAGCACAGCCATGAGTGCAAAGGAGACAGCAAGTGCTTATTCATTAATGCGTAGAAGTCCCAGGAGTGAGTCTGCTATGGGGTTCGCTGCCTGTACCCTCATCCTTCCCCTAGGACAAGTTGGCAGTTGTTTCTGGAGCAGCAGATACAGAAAACGAAAATACAGCAATAGGGAGCAGGACAGAAGAACAGAAAGAGGAAAAATAAAATGAGGGAGGAGTGAGGAGCAGAGAAAGAAAGGTACAGGGAAAAGGACAGGGAGATGGATAAGTCAATAAAAAAGGGGATGAGGAGCCTGCAAGGACATGGCAGAAGAAAAACAGGGTCAGGGAGCAGGACAGAGGGAAAGAGAGAGAAAATGATGAGCAAGGAGCCAAACAGACAGATCAAGAGAGAAATCAAATGAGAGGAATAAGGGAGGGAGGGAGGGAGACAAAAAGACAGGGAACAAGCCAGAGGGATTGAAGAGAGAGATCGGGACAAAGAGAGGGAGAAAGAAAAACCATCGCTGGGCTGCAGGATGAGAAAAAAGGGAGCAGAACAGAGGGGAATAATGGGACAGCGAGCTGGGCCGGGGGGTTATAGTGAGAAACAATGGGAGAACAAGTGGTATGGAGATATACAGACAAAGAGTTACAGGGAAGATGGAGGACAGAGAGAAAAGAGAGAAGGAGCAGGGAGCAGGGAAGAGATGGTGAAAGAAACATTAGAGACAGAGAGAGGAGGAGAGTGACAGCAGCAAGGCAGAGAGACGACGAAAGAACGAACCAGTGACGGGTAGCAGGCCAGAGGGACAAGGAAAGACTGGAGGAAGGACAGAGCGATCTAGAAAACAGGTGAGGGACAGGGAGCCAGAAAGCGGGATACTGCAAGAGAGAGAGGGACAGGGAGCAGGATGCTGAGATGGAGAACATACGAGAGCAACAGAAAGAACAACAGAGAGGTGGACCACGAGAACAAACAGGAACAGAGAGGGGAAGCAATAAAAAATAGGGACAGGGAGCAGCACAAAGGGTCAGTAAGAGAAGAACAGGAAGGAGAACAGGGACAGTGAGATACAGAATAGAAAAAATTCGTAGCAACACTTAGCAACAGTGAGCAAGACAAGGGGATAGAGAGAGGAAGGGAAGAAGGGAGGGAGGACAGACACAGGGAGGCAGGGACACAGAGCGGCATGTACAGGTGCAAAGAGGAAAAGAACATCAGGGAACAGGACAGAAAAAGAGATGGATTCAGATCAGGACAAAAAGATGGAAAAGGGAAAAACAACAATGGGCTGCAGGACAGAGACAGAGGATAACAAAAGGAAGGAGAAGGAGCAGGCCAAAGGTGCAGAGAGAGAAAAAAAAGCAGGGGGTGGTAGAACAAGATGGATGAAGGGAGAGAGGAAAAGGGAGCAGGACAGAAGAACAGTGAAAAGAGAACAGGTACAGGGAAGAACAAAAAAAGAAAAATCACAGCAGCACGCAAAAGAGAGAGGGCCAGGGAAGGGGCAGGGAGGGACCAGGGCACAGACAAGGGGTGACAGGTCCCTGAGGGGCCGGGGCTCACCACAGCTCTCGCTCTCAGTGCTGCTGGGAGAATTGGCCAGTTCAGATGCTTCTTCCTCCTTCTCTCCTCCCTTCCTCTTCTGTAACTCCAGTCACTCGGCTGTCCACCTAAGAGAATACGTGGGTGTCTTACAGCTCTTACGAGACAAGGTTTCCTAGACACGTAGCCTCGCTTGCTCGCGCACTACGCGGCTGTACCACGCTTTGGGTTATGCCTACAGGCCCTGTGGTGCACACTGGTGGTCTGGCCTGCGGTGCGCTACACAGAGAGATCCCTTCCCACCCGGAGAGGCAGGCTCTCTCTTGCCTGCAGCGGGAGGCAGCGGTCAGCCAGATGGCCTTCCGTTTCTTCTTCTTTACCTTTCTCCAGCTTCTCCGGCTTCAGCCGCAGCAGCTCCTGTCCGCAGCCAGTAAGCGCTCCTCCTGTCCCTTTTCGCCCCCACACCACGAGGAGAGAGAGGTCAGGCAGAGACAACCCACGCAAGCCTGAGGCAGGTGCTGTCAGCAGCATCCCCACGGGAGGAATGGACAACCGCGTCCTCAGCGCGGCCTCTGGGACAGGGAAAGAAGAAGCGGCGACCGTTATTACCATAGGTCGCACCTGGCCAAAGCCCTTCCTTCTGCAGGGGCTTCTGGAGACGCTGCTCCTTCCCCGCACTGCTGGTAACGGCACCCGCATTAAGAGAGAATCCAGCCCACTTGAGAGCCAGCTTGTGGTCTTCACAACAGGGCTTGGGGGCAATCTCGTGCTATGGGACAGGCTTCAGGGGAGGTGCTGGAGCAGGGGGCAGCTGCACGGGGTGAGCAGGGCCAGGAGAGGCTCAGGGGGAGCTCTGGCGAGTCGGGGAGGCGCCCCGCCTCTGCGCCTAGGGGATATCCGCCTCCTTCCTCTCTTCCCTTCTATCAGCTTTTAGGTAACTCCCTGGGGCTGCCCTGGCCCAGCTCGCCTGCAGCAGACCAAGAGCCTGCTGCAGCGGGCAGGTTGAAGCTTCCTGTCCCACCACCCCCGGGCAGCCAGCAGGCAGGAGACACCCCTGCACACTCAAAGGAGCTCGCTCGCCTCCCTGGTGCTCCTGGCCCTCACCCACCACCGCCAATCGCGCCCGGCACGCCACCACGCTGTGGTAACAGCGAAGAAGGTGGCGTCGGCGGCAGCAGCGAGCACCCAGTGCACAGCGCTTGCCCAGGGGCGGCGGCAGCGCTGCCGTCTGCGTTTTGGGCGCCAAGCACCTGCCGACAGCGCGCCCGTGGGGCAGAAGCGGCGTTTCCTTACCGGCAGGCAGCAACAATCGCAGCGGCATGACTCCACAGGCACCGCAGTATCACACTGCCGTTACCGGTGCTGGCAGCATGGATCATGTGGGCTGCACTGCGCCTGCGCAGATCCCGGGCGGCAGCACTGAGAGTCCGGAGGCGCGCCGCTTCTTGGGGAGTAGCCATAGCTGGAAGCCCGCAGAAAACCACAGAAAACCTGCAACAAAACTGCACCTCGTGCCGCAGGGGCCACAGCGGTAGCAACGACTACGGTGCACCGAAAGTGCCCGAGAGCAGTCCGGCTTCCAGGCAGCCACGTCCATATAAACTACACCTCCCGGCATGCCCCGGGGAACGAACATGGCCGACCGGAAGCCCCGTGCAGCAATCCATGCTTTCTGAGCCTGCGGGGACACCGTTCCCCTTGCCGCCGACGTACCCGGAAGCCCTGCCGAGACCCCCCGCGGCTCCGGGTACCCCCACCGCCGGCAACGACCCAGGGCAGCGCCAACCTGCCCGGCTCGGGGCAGCCCCTCCCGCTCGGCTCCGGCCAGGGGCAGTGCAGAAAGTCCCTCGCCTTTCTCTGTGCCAGGTCCCCAGGGAACAGGGTCTCGGTCAGACTGGAGCATGCAGCAGCCTCCGGTCGTCCCAGCCCCTCGCCCGTCCAGAAAGCGCCTGCCTGTAGCAGCGGCAGAACCGCTGCTGCCCAGGGGGGAAAGGAACGGCTCGGGGTGAAGCTCCCCAGGCTGCCCGTGGCCCGTGCGGAGCTGGGGGTCCAGAAGCAAAGGGGTTAGGGGAGGGGTGGAGCAGGGGAGCGGGGGCGCGAGACTGGAGGGCAGGGGACGCGGGGGGCACGGCCCAGGGAAAAAAAAAAAAAAAACCCGCACGGGGGGAAAAACCTTGTGTGGGGGGACGTTCGGGTGGAGAGCACTCGGGAGGGCGGAGAGACACGCAGAGGAGGACAGGGGGGAGGAGACGGACACGGACGGACGGACGGACGGCGGCTATGTGTGGGTACAAAGGTGCACGGGGGGACACGGGTGGGGATGACCTACACCAGGGGGTCCACCCGGCATAATCCACAGCAGATAACTCACCTGGGATAACCCGCAACGGATATTCCGCTCCGGAGAAGGAATCCACGCCAGATAATCCCCAGCAATGCCCCTCAAACTGTCCGTGGTTCACCCCAGATTTGGCCCAAATTGGCGCCGGTTTTTCGTTTGGGGTTTTTTTGTTTGTTGTTGTTGTTGTTGTTTGTTTTTTCTTTTACGTCATACAAAACTTGGGGGTTTCTGCTTTTCCAAAATATTCAGTTCTGGGGTTCTCCGGCGCTTTTCCACATCATAACAATGGGTCATTTTTGGTTTTCTGCGTTAAAATGCGGGGGGGCGGGGGGGGTGTGAGTGTGTGCGTGTGCGGTGTGGTGTGTTTGTGCTTGCTTTCCAGCTGCACAAATCCAGGCGGATTCAGCTTTCCTGGGAGCCCCAAACTGTGTTGCTCTTGGATATTGGATATTTTGCTCTTGGACTTGCATATTTTGACACTTTGATATCTTCGACTTCTCTCTTTAGACTTCGGTATCTACTTACAATCCTACCTCTTTAGACTTAGTTATCTGTTTACACTTCCATAGAACCTTTACTTCGATTACACGGGATACCTACTTAGGCTTACTCGGTGACACAGGGTAAGCGTAGGTACTTCTACCTATCCAGACTGACTTCTGGTTTAAATTCCTTCACCTACATCATCTCTTTTTGCATTTTAAACTCCTTTATTTCTTAACATAGAGACAAGTTCTTTTTTATTTTAAAACCCTATCTATCTCCATTGAGATTTTTTAATAATTTCTATAACATAGCAGGTACAGGTTTGTATTTTGAAATCCTTTTACATATATATATATACACACACACACATAAAAACGAATATTATTTTTCAATATATATATATATATATAAAGGCGAGAGATTTTTTTCTACTGCAATGCCTCGCACCCGTATTTCCAGTTCTTCACATGGTTAATCACACACACACACACACACACACGAGTTTTCAGGCATTTTGGGACTGTGACCCCCCTTCTCTGGGGGGAAACCTCCCCGTGACACCTTCATCCCCCACTCACCTGCTCCTCTGTTTCATCATCACGCCCCCGCCCCCCGTGACGTTGGGGGGCCCCAAATGACATCATCACCCCCCAGGCCCCTCCACACTTTTTAATCACCCCCCCCAAAAAGGCACAGAACAAGGAAAACAGCTACTTTAATAATGCCATTTACATATGTAGGCGCCCCCCCGAAAAGGGGAGCTCCGCCAGAAAAATAAAATGGGGGCAGCCCCCCCAAACGGCTGCAGCCCCCCCCGGCCCCCGTCCCGCAAGCCGGCGGCTGCCCCACGCCGCGGGGGGAGCCTGCCGGGGGACGGTGCCGCACCTCTCGCTCAGGCTCTGCTCTGCCGTGCTCCCCCTCCGTTCCCGCGCTGGGACGGGCTCCCCGGGGCAATGAACCTCCCCGCTCCCTCTTGGCCCGGGACTCGCCCCACCACGCAGCCCTCGCTGCCGCACCCGCGGGGCACCCGCCGGAGACAGAGCCGGGAGCCTCCAGGCACGGGGCCGGCCCCTTACCCTCGGGACGCTTCACGACAGGCAGGCCAACCTGGGCCGGGGGGTACCTAGCGAGCACCACGAGACGCTTGCAACAAGACACCTGAAAAACAAAAAGCCCAAGCGATATTTCAGCATGTGAAAAAAATAGCACAGCAGCGAGTACAGGAATTCAGTCAGAGCAAGGGAGAGGAGAGCAGCTGAGCTCAAGGAGGATTCGAGGTAAGCACGTCAGCTCCAAATACAAGACATCCTTTAAAAGCTAGAGCGACCTGAACGCTTCCCATCAGCATTAAGACTAACCGGTACGATTCCGAACATGTTCTTCGCATACAAGCACACGCTCTTGCCGGCGTTGGAAAACGTCTCACCCCTTCCTTACGGCACGGCTGCAGGGAGACGACCCTGCGAGGCTGCAGGACGAGGGCGTACCGCAATCAGAATCTACGCTTACAGGTCCGCCGCAACAGCTACGGCCCTCGCAGCTGCTGCTGCACATCTTGCTGGCTCGGTCGACAAAGCTGGAAGCGAAGCGTAACGCTTTCGAGGGGAAAAGGAAAAGCAAAGGACAAATCGCAGCAATTCGCTTCATACTAAAAAAGCTGTGCGTGTGTTTATAAACATCCAATAAAAATACTTCTGCTGGAGAAGGACTGGATTTTCCTTTGGCGTTAATTTAACTTGCACAGCTGTGAATCGATACCAGTAGATTATCTGTCTCCAAGATACGCAGTCATCATTTGACCAGGGGTTTTTTGCGCCTTACGTCATTAGGAGCGACATCTGGCCAGCCGCGCCGCCCAAGAGAGATGCTGCTGAACTGCCAGGGAAACACACCCTTGAAAGCCAGACAGAAAGAAAGTACTTCAGAGCACTCCGTCAAAAGAGCAGGGGGGAAAACACCCCGTAACGTTCAGTTGCCTCTCCTGGTCAACGTTCAGAACAAATACCTAACTGCTTAAACACACCTAAGCAATTGTACGCCACAGCTAGTTGGCAGTTACAGCTGAAACAACGCAAGGCAGTTTGTAGATCCAATTTTAACTTTTTTTTCCTAAAGTTACATCTAGGAGAGAAAAATCCATGACAGAAGAGATCCCCCATACGGTTTTACTTTGGGGGCAGAATCCAATCCCCGGGGCTGCAACGCGTAAGGCTACCAAAAAGGACCGGCAGATTTGCTAACGCTTTTGGCTGCGCCGAAGCATGCAGAGGAACGCGTGTTGATGACATCTCGGCTGTTGCAACTGAGAACCAGCGATGCCATCAACTTCTGGAAGACGTGCTGTGCTCAGGTCTTTGGAAGCAAACGGACTTTTTTTTTTTTTTTTCTTTTTTTTTGTTTTTTTTTAAGAGAGTGGAAAGTCTTGCTGCTGCTGACTTCCACTGCCAAGCGCATCATCTCTGAAGATCCCCACTCTGATGGGGAGCTCATAAAACACAACTTCTTTGAATGAGAAAGATTTCCATTCTGGAAAATCTCTTTCCAGCTGAAGTAAGAAATCACATGCTGTAGGTTAAGAAAAAAGGATGCTGCCGAAGCAGTAACTCACCGAAACCACGTCAGGACTCGCTGTCGCTACTTACAAGGCTGGCAATGCTTCTCGGGAAAGCGACGCCGATTCCTCCTCTTCTGTCCACATCTCTCCTTGGACCTTGATCGCTTTTAGTACGGACGCTAGTATCGCGGTAAGCTTTTCAAGACCTACTGTAAGATATTTTAAAAACTTATTGACTGAAAAAGCACACAGCTTTTATGACGAAAACAAAGCCTGTTTCTTCCGAACGCCTGAACTCTCACAAACATTGTCTTTCCTCTTTTAGGATAAAATTGTTTTCCCGATATCCTTTCCTAGTAAGCGCACAGAAACACAAGATTGCGCTTTCGGGAAGGCAAAATAAACGGAGGGAAGCCGACTTTGCACAGGCGTTAACACGCTCCAGCGCAGACCTTCTTTGACTTTTAGTATCTGCGTTAAAACAGTTCCTAGAAAAACTACAGAAGGAAGGAGAGCCGGCACATTCTTGACGTTAACTTTGAAGTCCGTACTACAAGCGCCTTAGGAAAAACGCGGACACGCATCGCGGACGTACCTTGTACTCGCAGACCGCTATGGAGCCTTTCCGTCCGTCTTGCACTTTCACGGCAGAAGAAAGGGCGACCACGGTGAAACGGCGGCAGCTGACACTCTGCTGAGAGAGGAAAAAAAAAAACCCGTAGCATAAAGCTGGGTAGGAGTCCCAAGCTTCCTGGTTTTGTGAAGTTTTGCAAAGACTACAACCGAGGGAAGGAAAAAATAGCCGTTTGGAACATGTTGCCAAACAACATTTGGCCGTAAAACTCGGATGCGTTTGACACGCGCCCATTTTTTGGGAACTTGCTATTTGCTTCCCGTTATCGTTGTTCTTCCTTCAGAACCTCTGCTTGTAGCCAACTTGATTTGCTACCGGTTCAAGCGCTTCCCTTCCCGGTATTACTGGCACACGGACCCAGGCAAGTCACTGAACCGCTCTTCTGAACTTCTCCAAACGACAATTACAGCCACGAAAGAGGAGTTCAAGAGAGGAAAAGGAGAGGTCGGGCAGCAAAAGAGCCCTGCAGGCTGCCACCAGTCAACACTGCGCTCTTTTTTTTCTTTTAAATCCACCCCCCCCCCGCCCCCAAATACAAACAAAAACAACCCCCACGACCTTGTATTTTTTGCCTTTGGGAGCTCATCCCTGTCTCAGCACGAAGCGCAGACGACCCGTATCCCGATTTGCACGTGACGAATCCGTGTTCGGAAGAAATAGGCCAGATCCGTAAGACTGGTGTTATTTTGCGGGTTTTAACAATCGCAACGCAATCGCATCGACCGACGCGTTTGTGACAAAACTCATTAACTTCTAAACGTAGCACCTCCTTGGGTAAAAAAATGTGTTTGAGACTGAAAACAAAATGATGATTCAGAGCTCCCGCTCCTGATGGAGCCGTGGGGAAAGGAATGAAAGTGAAGACAAACAGCAGCAACATCAAGTGAAATTCGCCTCCAATTCCGAGCACGTGCCTAAGAGACTCTGCAAGTCCACACCTCAATCCTAGGAGCGACTAGCCCTTTTCTGGAAGGACAAACTTCCTTACTTCAAAGTCCTAGACCGAAGGCTCCACGGAACAGAACGTGGACCGAGCCACAGGACACCGTGCCATCCACGCCCGAACGGCAGAGAAAAATCACGGAAAACTAAACTTAAGTATCAGTTCCCATCGAGCTTCATTCCTTACGTTTCCACTGGCACCTAGGTGCTCAAAAATGAACTCTACTGACACCGCGTATTACTAACAATTTACTTCTGCGTATCAAAACAAAAGGCTATTTCCAGCTCGCCCATCCAATTAGCACGACCAACCAGAAGTGAAACACCGGACCCTAAAGAAGGGAACAGGCAGCTCTTCATTTCTCCTAAGGCAAAGTCTGTTCTTTTGCCTGGAAGGCAAACATCCGTAACTCCCAAGGGAGCACTGCAGGAACGAGGTGCGCTCTCTTACCTGCAGTTTGTCCTCGGCTTTTCTGCACGGGCAGCAGATTTGCCCTTTCTCTGGCTTTGATGTGGCGCACCCGTGGCGTCCTTGAACCGGCAAGTGTTTCTCCCCGCTCCCGCAGCCCCAGACGCGCCATTACCTGAGCAGCGAGCGGAATCAAGCACGCAGGATTTTCTGCACGGGACGCAGAAGGTGACACTGGAAAGGAGGAGGCAAAAGAGAAGCGGTTTGCCCGGCAGCCACGACCATAGAAACTACACCTGCCGGCACGGCCCGGGGAACCAACGTGGCCGACCAAAAGCCCCGGGCTCCAAAATGCCGCGAGACGCAGCCCTCCCTACTTTTGGACCCTGCGGGGACACCGTTCCCCACGCCACCGCCGCACGTGGAAGCCCCGCCGAGCCCCCAGCGCGGCTCCGGGCAGCCCCCGCCACCGGCTCCGGCCGGCGCCCCCCCACCGGCACCGACCCGGCGCCCCCCCACCGCCCGTCCCCGGAGCGGAGCGGCTCGGCGCGGCGCCCCCCCCGCCGCGCGGCCCCGGAGCGGAGCGGCTCGGCGCGGCGCCCCCCCCGCCGCGCGGCCCCGGAGCGGAGCGGCTCGGCGCGGCGCCCCCCCCGCCGCGCGGCCCCGGAGCGGAGCGGCTCGGCGCGGCGCCCCCCCCGCCGCGCGGCCCCGGAGCTCAGCGGCTCGGCGCGGCGCCCCCCCCGCCGCGCGGCCCCGGAGCTCAGCGGCTCGGCGCGGCGCCCCCCCCGCCGCCCGGCACAAGCGGCGCGGCGCGGCGCGGCTCGGCGCGGCGCCCCCCCCGCCGCCCGGCCCCGGAGCGGCGCGGCTCGGCGCGGCGCGGCGCCCCCCCGCCGCCCGGCCCCGGAGCGGCGCGGCTCGGCGCCCCCCCGTCGCCCGGCCCCGGAGCGGCGCGGCGCGGCGCCCCCCCGGACCGGCTCCAGGAAGCTCCGCCCGCCCGGCTCCCACACGGCACCGCACCCTCCCCGCTCCGTGCCTCCCGCCGCCCTCCTCGGGGCTTTCCCCGCTCACCTCCTCGCTGCCTGCAGCCGCAGCCCAACGACCGCTCCGCTCCCCTCCGCCCCGGGCTCACCCCGGCCCCTCCGCGCGGGGAACCTCCGCCCACCGCGCCATTCCCGCCCCCGACGCACCGCGCATGCGCTGGCGAAGCTCCGCCCTCCCCGCGGCAAACCCCGCCCTCTGCAGCAAAGCTCCGCCCTGCGCACACCACGCATGCGCCAGCGAAGCTCCGCCCTCTCCGCGGCAAGGCTCCGCCCCACGCGGCAAAGCTCCGCCCTGACACAGCGCGCATGCGCCCGTGGAGCTCCGCCCTCACACGGCAAAGCTCCGCCTTACCACCGCAACGCTCCGCCCCCCGCGGCTAAGCTCCGCCCCCGACACAGCACGCATGCGCCAGCGAAGCTCCGCCCTCCCCGCGGCAAGGCTCCGCCCCACGCCGCAAAGCTCCGCCCCAACACAGCGCGCATGCGCCCGTGGAGCTCCGCCCCCCGCGGCTAAGCTCCGCCCCTGACACAGCACGCATGCTCGGCCAAAGCTCCGCCCTCCCACTGCAAAGCTCCGCCCCCCATGCACTGCGCATGCGCTGGTGAGGCCCCGCCCCCACGCGGCAAAGCTCCGCCTTACCACCGCAAGGCTCCGCCCCCCGCGGCTAAGCCCCGCCCCTGACACAGCGCGCATGCTCGGCCAAAGCTCCGCCCTTCAGGGCAAAGCTCCGCCCTCCCACTGCAAAGCTCCGCCCCCCCGTGCACTGCGCATGCGCCGGTGAGGCTCCGCCCTCACGCGGCAAAGCTCCGCCTTACCACCGCAAGGCTCCGCCCCACGCGGCTAAGCTCCGCCCCCAACACAGCGCGCATGCTCGGCCAAAGCTCCGCCCTTCAGGGCAAAGCTCCGCCCCCCCGCGGCAAGGCTCCGCCCCCTACGCACCGCGCATGCGCCGGTGAAGCTCCGCCCTCACATGGCAAAGCTCCGCCTTACCACCGCAAGGCTCCGCCCCCCGCGGCTAAGCTCCGCCCTGACACACCGCACGGGGTGGTCTCCAGGGGCGGGGCCTGTCACTAGGGGTGGTGTCCTTCCCCTGCCGGGGAGCTCCAGGGGCGGGGCCCGTCGCTAGGGGCGGGGCCGCTCCACACCAGGACGGGGGCGTGGGCCGGGGCGGGGCTGCAGCGGAGGCCGAGGCAGCCGTGCCAGCAGCAGCCAGCACCTCCCGGGCGGCGAGAGCGGCGCTTCCTTACCGGGAGGCAGCAACGGCTGCGGCGGCATCGCCCCGCGGGCGCCGCGCTGTCGCATGCCCGGTACCGGCCACCGGCACCGGGGATCACGTGCACGCCACCGCCCCTGCGCGGCTCCCGGCCTGCAGTACCCGCTTTTGGACGCCAGGCGGCAGCACCGAGGCACGGCCAAAACGCCCCACCGCCCCCGGGCGCCACCCGAGCTGCAGTACCCGCTTTTGGACGCCAGGCGGCAGCACCACACCGAGCCCCGCGCCCCGAGCGCTCCCCGCGGGGACAAAGGACTCGCACCCCGGCCCGCCTTGGGCCGCCCGCAGCCGCCGCCGCCGCCTTACGGGGGGGGGGGGGGGGGGGGGGGGCCACAAGCCTCGCCCTTCTCTGCCCCTGCTCCCGCTCACAGCCCACGCAGCCAGAGCCATTGCCTCGCCCCCAAAAAGCACCCAAGCGGCTCCAGCATTTCAGTCCTCTGCGCTTGACAGCTCGCAGAGGGCTGCTGGCCCTTTCTCTCCGCGCCCCTCACCCCAGGACCCAGCCGGGGGAAGCAGCGCAGGGAACCTGGTCAATACCTTTGCCTTGGCTCGGCTTTTTTGCCCCCAGAGTAAGCCCCCGGGATTGCTGGATTCATCTGCAGGTGGCATCAGGGGTGGGAGAGTGACACCAGCGAGCCAACAGACCCTGGAGAGATTTTATTAAAAAAAAAGAAAAAAAAAGCGACACTGATGACATCCTGAAGGCACGCGAGGAGATACTGAAAGCTGCTTTGTGTGAGAGGGGCAGCTACGATTATCAGGAAGCGGTGCACGCGAGCAGACCGCCGGCAAGCGCGCGATCTGCGAGCGAGCGATACGCCGGTGACCCTCGGGCTCTGCCGCGGTGCCCTCCGCTCATCCTGCGCCGCCCCGGGCTTCCCGCGCAGGGCTTGCCACTTAAATAAGACCTGCGCGATGTTACTTACCACCCTGCCCTGCGGCACGCAAAGGAATTAGACGTGAAACAGGGAAAGCAAAGAGGCCCGTCGGCTGGCCGCACCAGATGGCCCTAGAGCCCTGCCGGTTCCCTCGCCGCTCTGGACGGCAGCGCAGCTCTGCGCTCCCTGCCGCTCCCGCCAGCGAGCGCGGCGCCTGCGCTTTGACCGCCTGCGGCGCGCCAGACTCGGGAGGCTGGAGGGGCTGGTCCACCAAGGCAGCTGAGCCGCTCGCTTCCTTCGGCTGCCTCATTTGCCGCCTTCAAACAACCACTTCCACGCTCCCTTTCTTTGTTTCAGACCCCTCTCAACATCTCCTGGCCTGCAAGCCATTTGCAGCAAGCAACACGGCTGAAATACCGTGCTGCTAGAGACCTAGCTGTCATCTTGCTCCCACGTCCAAAGGCTTTGGGAACCTGAACCCCCTGCTTGTTTTGGCATCGAGACTGCGAGGCGAGAAACACGCCTGGACTCCAACAAGCCAGACGCCTGCCCCGTCGCTCAGCACAGTGCTACGCGGCTGCCCGACCGACACCTTCTGCCGCTAAAACCAGAGCGCGGTTCCCTTCTGAAGAGCCACCGGCAGCGCGGAGAGTCCCTTGCCTTTCCCTGCGCCAGGTCCCCCGGGAACAGCGTCTCGCTCGGACCAGAGCGTGCGGCAGCCTCCGGTCGTCCCAGCCCCTCGCCCGTCCAGAAAGCGCCTGCCTGTAGCAGCGGCAGAACCGCTGCTGCCCAGGGGGGAAAGGAACGGCTCGGGGTGAAGCTCCCCAGGCTGCCCGTGGCCCGTGCGGAGCTGGGGGTCCAGAAGCAAAGGGGTTAGGGGAGGGGTGGAGCAGGGGAGCGGGGGCGCGAGACTGGAGGGCAGGGGACGCGGGGGGCACGGCCCAGGGAAAAAAAAAAAAAAAACCCGCACGGGGGGAAAAACCTTGGGTGGGGGGACGTTCGGGTGGAGAGCACTCGGGAGGGCGGAGAGACACGCAGAGGAGGACAGGGGGGAGGAGACGGACACGGACGGACGGACGGCGGCTATGTGTGGGTACAAAGGTGCACGGGGGGACACGGGTGGGGATGACCTACACCAGGGGGTCCACCCGGCATAATCCACAGCAGATAACTCACCTGGGATAACCCGCAACGGATATTCCGCTCCGGAGAAGGAATCCACGCCAGATAATCCCCAGCAATGCCCCTCAAACTGTCCGTGGTTCACCCCAGATTTGGCCCAAATTGGCGCCGGTTTTTCGTTTGGGGTTTTTTTGTTTGTTGTTGTTGTTGTTGTTTGTTTTTTCTTTTACGTCATACAAAACTTGGGGGTTTCTGCTTTTCCAAAATATTCAGTTCTGGGGTTCTCCGGCGCTTTTCCACATCATAACAATGGGTCATTTTTGGTTTTCTGCGTTAAAATGCGGGGGGGCGGGGGGGGTGTGAGTGTGTGCGTGTGCGGTGTGGTGTGTTTGTGCTTGCTTTCCAGCTGCACAAATCCAGGCGGATTCAGCTTTCCTGGGAGCCCCAAACTGTGTTGCTCTTGGATATTGGATATTTTGCTCTTGGACTTGCATATTTTGACACTTTGATATCTTCGACTTCTCTCTTTAGACTTCGGTATCTACTTACAATCCTACCTCTTTAGACTTAGTTATCTGTTTACACTTCCATAGAACCTTTACTTCGATTACACGGGATACCTACTTAGGCTTACTCGGTGACACAGGGTAAGCGTAGGTACTTCTACCTATCCAGACTGACTTCTGGTTTAAATTCCTTCACCTACATCATCTCTTTTTGCATTTTAAACTCCTTTATTTCTTAACATAGAGACAAGTTCTTTTTTATTTTAAAACCCTATCTATCTCCATTGAGATTTTTTAATAATTTCTATAACATAGCAGGTACAGGTTTGTATTTTGAAATCCTTTTACATATATATATACACACACACATAAAAACGAATATTATTTTTCAATATATATATATATAAAGGCGAGAGATTTTTTTCTACTGCAATGCCTCGCACCCGTATTTCCAGTTCTTCACATGGTTAATCACACACACACACACACACACACGAGTTTTCAGGCATTTTGGGACTGTGACCCCCCTTCTCTGGGGGGAAACCTCCCCGTGACACCTTCATCCCCCACTCACCTGCTCCTCTGTTTCATCATCACGCCCCCGCCCCCCGTGACGTTGGGGGGCCCCAAATGACATCATCACCCCCCAGGCCCCTCCACACTTTTTAATCACCCCCCCCAAAAAGGCACAGAACAAGGAAAACAGCTACTTTAATAATGCCATTTACATATGTAGGCGCCCCCCCGAAAAGGGGAGCTCCGCCAGAAAAATAAAATGGGGGCAGCCCCCCCAAACGGCTGCAGCCCCCCCCGGCCCCCGTCCCGCAAGCCGGCGGCTGCCCCACGCCGCGGGGGGAGCCTGCCGGGGGACGGTGCCGCACCTCTCGCTCAGGCTCTGCTCTGCCGTGCTCCCCCTCCGTTCCCGCGCTGGGACGGGCTCCCCGGGGCAACGAACCTCCCCGCTCCCTCTTGGCCCGGGACTCGCCCCACCACGCAGCCCTCGCTGCCGCACCCGCGGGGCACCCGCCGGAGACAGAGCCGGGAGCCTCCAGGCACGGGGCCGGCCCCTTACCCTCGGGACGCTTCACGACAGGCAGGCCAACCTGGGCCGGGGGGTACCTAGCGAGCACCACGAGACGCTTGCAACAAGACACCTGAAAAACAAAAAGCCCAAGCGATATTTCAGCATGTGAAAAAAATAGCACAGCAGCGAGTACAGGAATTCAGTCAGAGCAAGGGAGAGGAGAGCAGCTGAGCTCAAGGAGGATTCGAGGTAAGCACGTCAGCTCCAAATACAAGACATCCTTTAAAAGCTAGAGCGACCTGAACGCTTCCCATCAGCATTAAGACTAACCGGTACGATTCCGAACATGTTCTTCGCATACAAGCACACGCTCTTGCCGGCGTTGGAAAACGTCTCACCCCTTCCTTACGGCACGGCTGCAGGGAGACGACCCTGCGAGGCTGCAGGACGAGGGCGTACCGCAATCAGAATCTACGCTTACAGGTCCGCCGCAACAGCTACGGCCCTCGCAGCTGCTGCTGCACATCTTGCTGGCTCAGTCGACAAAGCTGGAAGCGAAGCGTAACGCTTTCGAGGGGAAAAGGAAAAGCAAAGGACAAATCGCAGCAATTCGCTTCATACTAAAAAAGCTGTGCGTGTGTTTATAAACATCCAATAAAAATACTTCTGCTGGAGAAGGACTGGATTTTCCTTTGGCGTTAATTTAACTTGCACAGCTGTGAATCGATACCAGTAGATTATCTGTCTCCAAGATACGCAGTCATCATTTGACCAGGGGTTTTTTGCGCCTTACGTCATTAGGAGCGACATCTGGCCAGCCGCGCCGCCCAAGAGAGATGCTGCTGAACTGCCAGGGAAACGCACCCTTGAAAGCCAGACAGAAAGAAAGTACTTCAGAGCACTCCGTCAAAAGAGCGGGGGGGAAAACACCCCGTAACGTTCAGTTGCCTCTCCTGGTCAACGTTCAGAACAAATACCTAACTGCTTAAACACACCTAAGCAATTGTACGCCACAGCTAGTTGGCAGTTACAGCTGAAACAACGCAAGGCAGTTTGTAGATCCAATTTTAACTTTTTTTTCCTGAAGTTACATCTAGGAGAGAAAAATCCGTGACAGAAGAGATCCCCCATACGGTTTTACTTTGGGGGCAGAATCCAATCCCCGGGGCTGCAACGCGTAAGGCTACCAAAAAGGACCGGCAGATTTGCTAACGCTTTTGGCTGCGCCGAAGCACGCAGAGGAACGCGTGTTGATGACATCTCAGCTGTTGCAACTGAGAACCAGCGATGCCATCAACTTCTGGAAGACGTGCTGTGCTCGGGTCTTTGGAAGCAAACGGACTTTTTTTTTTTTTTTTTTTTAAGAGAGTGGAAAGTCTTGCTGCTGCTGACTTCCACTGCCAAGCGCATCATCTCTGAAGATCCCCACTCTGATGGGGAGCTCATAAAACACAACTTCTTTGAATGAGAAAGATTTCCATTCTGGAAAATCTCTTTCCAGCTGAAGTAAGAAATCACACGCTGTAGGTTAAGAAAAAAGGATGCTGCCGAAGCAGTAACTCACCGAAACCACGTCAGGACTCGCTGTCGCTACTTACAAGGCTGGCAATGCTTCTCGGGAAAGCGACGCCGATTCCTCCTCTTTTGTCCACGTCTCTCCTTGGACCTTGATCGCTTTTAGTACGGACGCTAGTATCGCAGTAAGCTTTTCAAGACCTACTGTAAGATATTTTAAAAACTTATTGACTGAAAAAGCACACAGCTTTTATGACAAAAACAAAGCCTGTTTCTTCCGAACGCCTGAACTCTCACAAACATTGTCTTTCCTCTTTTAGGATAAAATTGTTTTCCCGATATCCTTTCCTAGTAAGCGCACAGAAACACAAGATTGCGCTTTCGGGAAGGCAAAATAAACGGAGGGAAGCCGACTTTGCACAGGCGTTAACACGCTCCAGCGCAGACCTTCTTTGACTTTTAGTATCTGCCTTAAAACAGTTCCTAGAAAAACTACAGAAGGAAGGAGAGCCGGCACATTCTTGACGTTAACTTTGAAGTCCGTACTACAAGCGCCTTAGGAAAAACGCGGACACGCATCGCGGACGTACCTTGTACTCGCAGACCGCTATGGAGCCTTTCCGTCCGTCTTGCACTTTCACGGCAGAAGAAAGGGCGACCACGGTGAAACGGCGGCAGCTGACACTCTGCTGAGAGAGGAAAAAAAAAAACCCGTAGCATAAAGCTGGGTAGGAGTCCCAAGCTTCCTGGTTTTGTGAAGTTTTGCAAAGACTACAACCGAGGGAAGGAAAAAATAGCCGTTTGGAACATGTTGCCAAACAACATTTGGCCGTAAAACTCGGATGCGTTTGACACGCGCCCATTTTTTGGGAACTTGCTATTTGCTTCCCGTTATCGTTGTTCTTCCTTCAGAACCTCTGCTTGTAGCCAACTTGATTTGCTACCGGTTCAAGCGCTTCCCTTCCCGGTATTACTGGCACACGGACCCAGGCAAGTCACTGAACCGCTCTTCTGAACTTCTCCAAACGACAATTACAGCCACGAAAGAGGAGTTCAAGAGAGGAAAAGGAGAGGTCGGGCAGCAAAAGAGCCCTGCAGGCTGCCACCAGTCAACACTGCGCTCTTTTTTTTCTTTTAAATCCACCCCCCCCCCGCCCCCAAATACAAACAAAACCAACCCCCACGACCTTGTATTTTTTGCCTTTGGGAGCTCATCCCTGTCTCAGCACGAAGCGCAGACGACCTGTATCCCGATTTGCACGTGACGAATCCGTGTTCGGAAGAAATAGGCCAGATCCGTAAGACTGGTGTTATTTTGCGGGTTTTAACAATCGCAACGCAATCGCATCGACCGACGCGTTTGTGACAAAACTCATTAACTTCTAAACGTAGCACCTCCTTGGGTAAAAAAACGTGTTTGAGACTGAAAACAAAATGATGATTCAGAGCTCCCGCTCCTGATGGAGCCGTGGGGGAAGGAAGGAAAGTGAAGACAAACAGCAGCAACATCAAGTGAAATTCGCCTCCAATTCCGAGCACGTGCCTAAGAGACTCTGCAAGTCCACACCTCAATCCTAGGAGCGACTAGCCCTTTTCTGGAAGGACAAACTTCCTTACTTCAAAGTCCTAGACCGAAGGCTCCACGGAACAGAACGTGGACCGAGCCACAGGACACCGTGCCATCCACGCCCGTACGGCAAAGAAAAATCATGGAAAACTAAATTTAAGTATCAGTTCCCATCGAGCTTCATTCCTTACGTTTCCACTGGCACCTGGGTGCTCAAAAATGAACTCTACTGACACCGCGTATTACTAACAATTTACTTCTGCGTATCAAAACAAAAGGCTATTTCCAGCTCGCCCATCCAATTAGCACGACCAACCAGAAGTGAAACACCGGACCCTAAAGAAGGGAACAGGCAGCTCTTCATTTCTCCTAAGGCAAAGTCTGTTCTTTTGCCTGGAAGGCAAACATCCGTAACTCCCAAGGGAGCACTGCAGGAACGAGGTGCGCTCTCTTACCTGCAGTTTGTCCTCGGCTTTTCTGCACGGGCAGCAGATTTGCCTTTCCTCTGGCTTTGATGTGGCGCACCCGTGGCGTCCTTGAACCGGCAAGTGTTTCTCCCCGCTCCCGCAGCCCCAGACGCGCCATTACCTGAGCAGCGAGCGGAATCAAGCACGCAGGATTTTCTGCACGGGACGCAGAAGGTGACACTGGAAAGGAGGAGGCAAAAAGAGAAGCGGTTTGCCCGGCAGCCACGACCATAGAAACTACACCTGCCGGCACGGCCCGGGGAACCAACGTGGCCGACCAAAAGCCCCGGGCTCCAAGATGCCGCGAGACGCAGCCCTCCCTGCTTTTGACCCTGCGGGGACACCGTTCCCCACGCCATCGCCGCACGTGGAAGCCCCGCCGAGCCCCCAGCACGGCTCCGGGCAGCCCCCGCCACCGGCTCCGGCCGGCCTCCCACCACCGGCGCCGACCCGCCGACCCCCGCCGCCCGGCCCCGAAGCGGCGCGGTGCCCACCGCCGCCCGGCCCCGGAGCGGCGCGGCGCAGCGCCTCCCCGCCGCCCGGCCCCGGAGCGGCGCGGCGCAGCGCCTCCCCGCCGCCCGGCCCCGGAGCGGCGCGGCGCGGCTCGGCGCCTCCCCGCCGCCCGGCCCCGGAGCGGCGCGGCTCGGCGCCCGGCCCCGGAGCGGCTCGGCGCGGCGCGGCGCCTCCCCGCCGCCCGGCCCCGGAGCGGCGCGGCTCGGCGCCCGGCCCCGGAGCGGCGCGGCCCCCCCCCCCGCCGCCCGGCCCCGGAGCGGCGCGGCTCGGCGCGGCGCCTCCCCGCCGCCCGGCCCCGGAGCGGCGCGGCTCGGCGTCCGGCCCCGGAGCGGCTCGGCGCCTCCCCGCCGCCCGGCCCCGGAGCGGCGCGGCTCGGCGCCCGGCCCCGGAGCGGCTCGGCGCGGCGCGGCGCCTCCCCGCCGCCCGGCCCCGGAGCGGCGCGGCTTGGCGCCCGGCCCCGGAGCGGCGCGGCGCGGCGCCTCCCCGCCGCCCGGCCCCGGAGCGGCGCGGCTCGGCGCCCGGCCCCGGAGCGGCGCGGCCCCCCCCCCCGCCGCCCGGCCCCGGAGCGGCGCGGCTCGGCGCGGCGCCTCCCCGCCGCCCGGCCCCGGAGCGGCGCGGCTCGGCGCCCGGCCCCGGAGCGGCTCGGCGCGGCGCGGCGCCTCCCCGCCGCCCGGCCCCGGAGCGGCGCGGCTTGGCGCCCGGCCCCGGAGCGGCGCGGCTCGGCGCCCCCCCCGCCGCCCGGCCCCGGAGCGGCGCGGCGCCTCCCCGCCGCCCGGCCCCGGAGCGGCGCGGCTCGGCGCCCGGCCCCGGAGCGGCGCGGCTCGGCGCCCCCCCGCCGCCCGGCCCCGGAGCGGCACGGCCCCCCCCCGCCGCCAGGCCCCGGAGCTCAGCGGCCCCCCCCCCGCCGCCAGGCCCCGGAGCGGCGCGGCTCGGCGCCCCCCCCGCCGCCCGGCCCCTGAGCGGAGCGGCGCGGCGCCCCCGGCCCCGACCGGCTCCAGGAAGCTCCGCCCGCCGGCTCCCACACGGCACCGCACCTTCCCCGCTCCGTGCCTCCCGCCGGCCCGGCCGCTCCCCCGCAGGCACCGCCGTCCTCCTCGGGGCTTTCCCCGCTCACCTCCTCGCTGCCTGCAGCCGCAGCCCAACGACCGCGCCGCGCCGCTCCGCTCCGCGCGGGGAACCTCCGCCCACCGCCCCATGCCCGCCCCCGACGCACCGCGCATGCGCCGGTTGGGACCGCCAGTTTAATCTCGAGGCGCTCGGCGACCTTCTGGATCATCCAGGGGACCTCTGGTTTCATCTCTATGCTCTGGACGACCTTCTCTATCGTCTGGGTCGACTTTCGCTGTCATCTCGATGGTCTGCGGAGCCGCTCTATACTCCGGGAGGACTTCTCCTTGCAGCTCTATGGTCTGAAGGACAGTCTTTCTCATCGGGGAGGACTTTCTGGCTCATCTCTATGCTCTGGAGGACCTTCTCTGTCATCCGGGAGGACTGTGTCGGCTAGTTTGGTGCTTTGGACGAGTTCGGTTTTTGCCGCGCTGGGTTTTGCTTTTTACACTTTTGTGTGCTGTGTACAATTTTGTTTGAATGATTGTGTTTGCATTTCTCGTTGTTTATTGTTTCTTTTGTTTTGTAGGGGGTGCCAGAGAAATGTAACTGCTTTGAATAATTAGTTGATTCAGTTTCATAACAAGATGGTAATTGCCCTTCCATGTGGGAGGAATGAATTGTTATAGGAAGATGTGGTGTTACTAGTTTAATCATTGCTTCCTCCCACCTGGGAGGGTGTATGTATATATTTGTATACATATTTATATAGTACAAAGGAAAAAAAAAACAAATAACAAACACTATAAAAAAAATGAACTAAAAAAAAATTAAAAAATGGTAAGGCTGGTGCAGCAGTAGCAACCAGCTCCTACCCTGGGAGTAATTTTTTTTTTAATTTAAATTAATTATGACTCCCAGGGATAATTGTCATAATTGTCATTTTGTTTTCATTTCTACATGTCTGCAAAGGAAAAATTTCAATTCCACCTGGAACCTGCAAAGAAACAAAGCACCCCCACACCATCATAAAAGGTTAGATACATTCCAAACGCACCGCTCATTCAGCTACCACCCAAACCACGCCTCGGTCTCGGCCGATCCATTCCACCACCAGCACGCCACAACGGACCGTCGCCCTGCCTCTGCGGCGCTCCCTGGGAACGGTGTTCCCGAGGGCCTCAAAAAAAAAAAAAAAAAAAAATCGCCCTGCCTGAGAAAACCCCGGCCCGAGCCTGACCTCCGCCCAAACCTTGGCGATGATCATCGCCTCGCAGAGCAGCCGGGACCGGGGGAAAAAAAACGCAGTGGGGGGGAGGGAAATGCCCCAGCTGGGGTTTTTTTATTCTATAGTATATATGAAATAAATTACTCTCAACATTACATACGACCTGCAATAAAATACTTCACACGTACAAGGTTAGGCACATTCAGGAACCGAACAATCCTTCAACCACCGCTCACTCAAACCACTACACTTACACCACCCAGCTGCCACTGCAGCACAGCCCCCCGGTTCCAGAGCTATCCCTGCAACTGCCTCGCCGCGCACCTCTAAACAACCTTGGGCTCCGTACGATTCCCAAGTTTCACCTTCCGCTACGGCAAGGCGAAGAAGACGCTTCGCTACGTGCGCCGGTCCAGCCTCCGGCACCCGCAAAACACAACAGAAGTAACTGCGGCACCTGTCTACAGCTGCTTGCCTCGAGATGGCCCGTACAATCTTTGCCTACAGATACTGTACAAATGGACGTATCACCGTGAGGCTATGCTACCCCCAACTCCAATATCGCAACGCTCCTGGGCAGAGCGGCTCCAACCCCGACACACAGACAGACACTGCACACAGATGCCACAAACGACGTGACCTCGAGACCCGAGAAGATCACGAGCGGGAACGACTCCGGTAGGGAAGACGCCTCCGGCACGGAACCCCTACGGTGCCTGCCGTGGCCCAGGAGATAAAACTACCATCTAAAAAAGATAAATGGATGCATGACAAGCCAGGATTTAAGACCTAAGACCATTAAGGAACCAGGGATGAAACCCCTGAAGACGACCGTAGAAACGTAACTCTCAAAAGCAGACCTGCGGAGACCGCCCGGCCGGCCACCGCAACAGACGATCCCTCGGAAACATCTGGAACGCGACGCTTCCCGGACACGTCCGTGCTTTAAGCTACGACGGCAAGATAAGCAGGGCTCAAGAAACGCTATGCCGATGAGGCGATGCGTTCGAGACGCCCTCGAGGTAAGCCTCCCGAGGGGCCCGATGATCACAAAGAGCTACGGAAACATCGAGACCTGAGAAAGCCATGGTACGAGACACAGAAGACAGACAGACTACGCAAAAGCAAAACGCACAGACACAGGATGGAACTGCCCTGCTCAGCAAACGTCAGCAGCGCGCTAACAACAGTAACCCGCTCCTTTGCCCTTCCCAAAGGAGACTGCTCCTGGACAGGCCTCTCCCCGACACCAACTTTATAACCCCTCCCTGCAATTCCTATCCTTGTTACCTCCTCAGCCCTGATCCCGCAACTGAGCTTTCAGAGGGCCAGGGATCTGAATCCACCCTCAAAAAAAAAAAAGAAAACCACCACACACCTAACTAGAACATTCCTGCACTCACCCAGTTCCTCTTCGTCATCTAAAACAAAACAAAAAAAACACAAAAACCACACAAAAAAAACAAAAAAAACCAAAACAAAACAAAAAACCACAGAAACCACAGAAACCACAGAAACCACAGAAACCACAGAAACCACAGAAACCACAGAAACCACAGAAACCACACAACAAAAAAAACAACAAAAAAACCCAAAACAAACAAAAAAACCAACACCAAACTCCCAACCCACAAACCCACAACCCACTAACAAACTAAAACACAGCGCTGGTATTCAGCATCGGTCTGGTTACTGCCAACCGCTTCTGCGACACCCTCCTCCTCAAAAGCACCGTACCGCTCCGCTCACCTGCTCCACGCCTATTCTAAAGAAAGATGCTGCGACTGTCACTCGGTGCGCCTAGGATGCCAGGAGACACAAAGTGCCCGTGGCGCTCGGGTGAAATAGCCAGCCCCGGGTGCCTCCCCTCTACAACCCAACTCACCTCAAATTCTCAGCTGATTCTAAAGGCAGCCAGCACAGCTCCCACAAAACCAAAAGGTAAATGATTAATCAACGTGCCATTTCATACTTTACTATTAAATGATGACCCGGCTGACAACCACCTCGCCTCCTCCAACCGCTCCTCAGCGGGAAGCTACGCCCCCTCCGAGGCTGTTAAAAGGGAGGACCCTAAGGAAAGAGAAGAACTAACTGCAAACTAAAGACAGGGAACGGGATAAAAGCAAAAAAAAATTCAAGAGTGACGGGAATTAGGGCAACAAAGAGAAAAAAATGAAAAACAGGGACAGTGAACTAAAAGAGAGACGTAGGAAGAAAACGGACAAAGCAAAGGCACTAATAGAGACAAGGAAGAATTAAAAAATGGAAACGGCAGACGGAATACAAGTCGACAGAAGCTTTTGTCGTGGTTTAACCCCAGCCAGCAGCCAAGCACCACACAGCCGCTACACGGGAGAAAATTGCAAGGGTCGAAGTCAGAAAACTCGGGGGTTAAGGTAAGAACAGTTTAACAATTGAAGGAAAAGACAACAGAATAGTAGTAACACTAGTAGTAGCAGTAGTAGCAGTAATAAACCAATAAGAGTATACAAAGCAAGCGCTTCACTAGACAGGGGCTCACCACTCGCCGACCGATGCCAAGCACGTCCCCGAGCTGCCATCGCTGACTCCTGGCCAACGCCCCCCCAGTTTCCATACCGAGCGTGACGTCCCACGGTAGGGAATAGCGCTGCGGCCGGTCTGGGGCAGCTGAGCTGCCTGTGGCGCCTCCCAGCTTCTTGCGCACCGGGCAGAGCACGGGAAGCTGAAAGGTCCTTGAGTGGTGTCAGCGCTACTTAGCGACAAACAAAACGTCAGCGCGTTACCAACATGATGCTCATCCGAAATCCAAACGGCAGCACTGTGCCAGCTACTAGGAAGAACCTTAACTCTCTGCCAGCCGAAAGCAGGACGTTTGAACAGCAAGGGCGACGGAAGAAATAAGGAAAAAACTTAATAAATAGCGACAGGGAGCTCCATCGGGGAAGGAAAATTTAGAAAGCGAGGGCACTGAGGGAACACTAAGGGAAGAGAAGAAACAATTAAACCCAGCTAAACCCCCAGGGGAAAAGTCAACCTAGAACATGGAAAAAGCCACAGGGATTAGGGAAATAAATGGGAAAATTAAAAAACAGGACAGCGAACTAGAGGGACGGAGAAGGAAGATTCAAAAAACGAGGGCCCTAAGGAAAGACAAGAAAGAATTAAAACAGAAATACAGGGGAATAAAGGCAGCAGCAAAGAGGAGAAAAGGAGTCAGGAAAGTGTTTAAAGGAAGCGGCGATTAAGAACATCGGGAAGTGATTTAAAAACCCGCATGGGTGAACTAAAACGGAGACGGAAAAAAGGGAAAAAGACAGAAAATTATTTTTTAATAGTTTATATAATACAGCAGATACAGGTTTGTATTTTGAAATCCTCCTTTTTAAAAACTTATTGACTGAAAAAGCACACAGCTTTTATGACAAAAACAAAGCCTGTTTCTTCTGAACTCTTGCAAACATTGCCTTTCCTCTTTTCGGATAAAATTGTTTTCCCGATATCCTTTCCTAGTAAGCGCACAGAAACACAAGATTGCGCTTTCGGGAAGGCAAAATAAACGGAGGGAAGCCGACTTTGCACAGGCGTTAACACGCTCCAGCGCAGACCTTCTTTGACTTTTAGTATCTGCCTTAAAACAGTTCCTAGAAAAACTACAGAAGGAAGGAGAGCCGGCACATTCTTGACGTTAACTTTGAAGTCCGTACTACAAGCGCCTTAGGAAAAACGCGGACACGCATCGCGGACGTACCTTGTACTCGCAGACCGCTATGGAGCCTTTCCGTCCGTCTTGCACTTTCACGGCAGAAGAAAGGGCGACCACGGTGAAACGGCGGCAGCTGACACTCTGCTGAGAGAGGAAAAAAAAAAACCCGTAGCATAAAGCTGGGTAGGAGTCCCAAGCTTCCTGGTTTTGTGAAGTTTTGCAAAGACTACAACCGAGGGAAGGAAAAAATAGCCGTTTGGAACATGTTGCCAAACAACATTTGGCCGTAAAACTCGGATGCGTTTGACACGCGCCCATTTTTTGGGAACTTGCTATTTGCTTCCCGTTATCGTTGTTCTTCCTTCAGAACCTCTGCTTGTAGCCAACTTGATTTGCTACCGGTTCAAGCGCTTCCCTTCCCGGTATTACTGGCACACGGACCCAGGCAAGTCACTGAACCGCTCTTCTGAACTTCTCCAAACGACAATTACAGCCACGAAAGAGGAGTTCAAGAGAGGAAAAGGAGAGGTCGGGCAGCAAAAGAGCCCTGCAGGCTGCCACCAGTCAACACTGCGCTCTTTTTTTTCTTTTAAATCCACCCCCCCCCCGCCCCCAAATACAAACAAAACCAACCCCCACGACCTTGTATTTTTTGCCTTTGGGAGCTCATCCCTGTCTCAGCACGAAGCGCAGACGACCTGTATCCCGATTTGCACGTGACGAATCCGTGTTCGGAAGAAATAGGCCAGATCCGTAAGACTGGTGTTATTTTGCGGGTTTTAACAATCGCAACGCAATCGCATCGACCGACGCGTTTGTGACAAAACTCATTAACTTCTAAACGTAGCACCTCCTTGGGTAAAAAAACGTGTTTGAGACTGAAAACAAAATGATGATTCAGAGCTCCCGCTCCTGATGGAGCCGTGGGGGAAGGAAGGAAAGTGAAGACAAACAGCAGCAACATCAAGTGAAATTCGCCTCCAATTCCGAGCACGTGCCTAAGAGACTCTGCAAGTCCACACCTCAATCCTAGGAGCGACTAGCCCTTTTCTGGAAGGACAAACTTCCTTACTTCAAAGTCCTAGACCGAAGGCTCCACGGAACAGAACGTGGACCGAGCCACAGGACACCGTGCCATCCACGCCCGTACGGCAAAGAAAAATCACGGAAAACTAAATTTAAGTATCAGTTCCCATCGAGCTTCATTCCTTACGTTTCCACTGGCACCTGGGTGCTCAAAAATGAACTCTACTGACACCGCGTATTACTAACAATTTACTTCTGCGTATCAAAACAAAAGGCTATTTCCAGCTCGCCCATCCAATTAGCACGACCAACCAGAAGTGAAACACCGGACCCTAAAGAAGGGAACAGGCAGCTCTTCATTTCTCCTAAGGCAAAGTCTGTTCTTTTGCCTGGAAGGCAAACATCCGTAACTCCCAAGGGAGCACTGCAGGAACGAGGTGCGCTCTCTTACCTGCAGTTTGTCCTCGGCTTTTCTGCACGGGCAGCAGATTTGCCTTTCCTCTGGCTTTGATGTGGCGCACCCGTGGCGTCCTTGAACCGGCAAGTGTTTCTCCCCGCTCCCGCAGCCCCAGACGCGCCATTACCTGAGCAGCGAGCGGAATCAAGCACGCAGGATTTTCTGCACGGGACGCAGAAGGTGACACTGGAAAGGAGGAGGCAAAAAGAGAAGCGGTTTGCCCGGCAGCCACGACCATAGAAACTACACCTGCCGGCACGGCCCGGGGAACCAACGTGGCCGACCAAAAGCCCCGGGCTCCAAGATGCCGCGAGACGCAGCCCTCCCTGCTTTTGACCCTGCGGGGACACCGTTCCCCACGCCATCGCCGCACGTGGAAGCCCCGCCGAGCCCCCAGCACGGCTCCGGGCAGCCCCCGCCACCGGCTCCGGCCGGCCTCCCACCACCGGCGCCGACCCGCCGACCCCCGCCGCCCGGCCCCGAAGCGGCGCGGTGCCCCCCGCCGCCCGGCCCCGGAGCGGCGCGGCGCAGCGCCTCCCCGCCGCCCGGCCCCGGAGCGGCGCGGCGCAGCGCCTCCCCGCCGCCCGGCCCCGGAGCGGCGCGGCGCGGCTCGGCGCCTCCCCGCCGCCCGGCCCCGGAGCGGCGCGGCTCGGCGCGGCGCCTCCCCGCCGCCCGGCCCCGGAGCGGCTCGGCGCCTCCCCGCCGCCCGGCCCCGGAGCGGCGCGGCTCGGCGCCCGGCCCCGGAGCGGCTCGGCGCGGCGCGGCGCCTCCCCGCCGCCCGGCCCCGGAGCGGCGCGGCTTGGCGCCCGGCCCCGGAGCGGCGCGGCTCGGCGCCCCCCCGCCGCCCGGCCCCGGAGCGGCGCGGCGCCTCCCCGCCGCCCGGCCCCGGAGCGGCGCGGCTCGGCGCCCGGCCCCGGAGCGGCGCGGCTCGGCGCCCCCCCGCCGCCCGGCCCCGGAGCGGCACGGCCCCCCCCCGCCGCCAGGCCCCGGAGCGGCGCGGCCCCCCCCCCGCCGCCAGGCCCCGGAGCGGCGCGGCTCGGCGCCCCCCCCGCCGCCCGGCCCCCGAGCGGAGCGGCGCGGCGCCCCCGGCCCCGACCGGCTCCAGGAAGCTCCGCCCGCCGGCTCCCACACGGCACCGCACCTTCCCCGCTCCGTGCCTCCCGCCGGCCCGGCCGCTCCCCCGCAGGCACCGCCGTCCTCCTCGGGGCTTTCCCCGCTCACCTCCTCGCTGCCTGCAGCCGCAGCCCAACGACCGCGCCGCGCCGCTCCGCTCCGCGCGGGGAACCTCCGCCCACCGCCCCATGCCCGCCCCCGACGCACCGCGCATGCGCCGGTTGGGACCGCCAGTTTAATCTCGAGGCGCTCGGCGACCTTCTGGATCATCCAGGGGACCTCTGGTTTCATCTCTATGCTCTGGACGACCTTCTCTATCGTCTGGGTCGACTTTCGCTGTCATCTCGATGGTCTGCGGAGCCGCTCTATACTCCGGGAGGACTTCTCCTTGCAGCTCTATGGTCTGAAGGACAGTCTTTCTCATCGGGGAGGACTTTCTGGCTCATCTCTATGCTCTGGAGGACCTTCTCTGTCATCCGGGAGGACTGTGTCGGCTAGTTTGGTGCTTTGGACGAGTTCGGTTTTTGCCGCGCTGGGTTTTGCTTTTTACACTTTTGTGTGCTGTGTACAATTTTGTTTGAATGATTGTGTTTGCATTTCTCGTTGTTTATTGTTTCTTTTGTTTTGTAGGGGGTGCCAGAGAAATGTAACTGCTTTGAATAATTAGTTGATTCAGTTTCATAACAAGATGGTAATTGCCCTTCCATGTGGGAGGAATGAATTGTTATAGGAAGATGTGGTGTTACTAGTTTAATCATTGCTTCCTCCCACCTGGGAGGGTGTATGTATATATTTGTATACATATTTATATAGTACAAAGGAAAAAAAAAACAAATAACAAACACTATAAAAAAAATGAACTAAAAAAAAATTAAAAAATGGTAAGGCTGGTGCAGCAGTAGCAACCAGCTCCTACCCTGGGAGTAATTTTTTTTTTAATTTAAATTAATTATGACTCCCAGGGATAATTGTCATAATTGTCATTTTGTTTTCATTTCTACATGTCTGCAAAGGAAAAATTTCAATTCCACCTGGAACCTGCAAAGAAACAAAGCACCCCCACACCATCATAAAACGTTAGATACATTCCAAACGCACCGCTCATTCAGCTACCACCCAAACCACGCCTCGGTCTCGGCCGATCCATTCCACCACCAGCACGCCACAACGGACCGTCGCCCTGCCTCTGCGGCGCTCCCTGGGAACGGTGTTCCCGAGGGCCTCAAAAAAAAAAAAAAAAAAATCGCCCTGCCTGAGAAAACCCCGGCCCGAGCCTGACCTCCGCCCAAACCTTGGCGATGATCATCGCCTCGCAGAGCAGCCGGGACCGGGGGAAAAAAAACGCAGCGGGGGGGAGGGAAATGCCCCAGCTGGGGTTTTTTTATTCTATAGTATATATGAAATAAATTACTCTCAACATTACATACGACCTGCAATAAAATACTTCACACGTACAAGGTTAGGCACATTCAGGAACCGAACAATCCTTCAACCACCGCTCACTCAAACCACTACACTTACACCACCCAGCTGCCACTGCAGCACAGCCCCCCGGTTCCAGAGCTATCCCTGCAACTGCCTCGCCGCGCACCTCTAAACAACCTTGGGCTCCGTACGATTCCCAAGTTTCACCTTCCGCTACGGCAAGGCGAAGAAGACGCTTCGCTACGTGCGCCGGTCCAGCCTCCGGCACCCGCAAAACACAACAGAAGTAACTGCGGCACCTGTCTACAGCTGCTTGCCTCGAGATGGCCCGTACAATCTTTGCCTACAGATACTGTACAAATGGACGTATCACCGTGAGGCTATGCTACCCCCAACTCCAATATCGCAACGCTCCTGGGCAGAGCGGCTCCAACCCCGACACACAGACAGACACTGCACACAGATGCCACAAACGACGTGACCTCGAGACCCGAGAAGATCACGAGCGGGAACGACTCCGGTAGGGAAGACGCCTCCGGCACGGAACCCCTACGGTGCCTGCCGTGGCCCAGGAGATAAAACTACCATCTAAAAAAGATAAATGGATGCATGACAAGCCAGGATTTAAGACCTAAGACCATTAAGGAACCAGGGATGAAACCCCTGAAGACGACCGTAGAAACGTAACTCTCAAAAGCAGACCTGCGGAGACCGCCCGGCCGGCCACCGCAACAGACGATCCCTCGGAAACATCTGGAACGCGACGCTTCCCGGACACGTCCGTGCTTTAAGCTACGACGGCAAGATAAGCAGGGCTCAAGAAACGCTATGCCGATGAGGCGATGCGTTCGAGACGCCCTCGAGGTAAGCCTCCCGAGGGGCCCGATGATCACAAAGAGCTACGGAAACATCGAGACCTGAGAAAGCCATGGTACGAGACACAGAAGACAGACAGACTACGCAAAAGCAAAACGCACAGACACAGGATGGAACTGCCCTGCTCAGCAAACGTCAGCAGCGCGCTAACAACAGTAACCCGCTCCTTTGCCCTTCCCAAAGGAGACTGCTCCTGGACAGGCCTCTCCCCGACACCAACTTTATAACCCCTCCCTGCAATTCCTATCCTTGTTACCTCCTCAGCCCTGATCCCGCAACTGAGCTTTCAGAGGGCCAGGGATCTGAATCCACCCTCAAAAAAAAAAAGAAAACCACCACACACCTAACTAGAACATTCCTGCACTCACCCAGTTCCTCTTCGTCATCTAAAACAAAACAAAAAAAACACAAAAACCACACAAAAAAAACAAAAAAAACCAAAACAAAACAAAAAACCACAGAAACCACAGAAACCACAGAAACCACACAACAAAAAAAACAACAAAAAAACCCAAAACAAACAAAAAAACCAACACCAAACTCCCAACCCACAAACCCACAACCCACTAACAAACTAAAACACAGCGCTGGTATTCAGCATCGGTCTGGTTACTGCCAACCGCTTCTGCGACACCCTCCTCCTCAAAAGCACCGTACCGCTCCGCTCACCTGCTCCACGCCTATTCTAAAGAAAGATGCTGCGACTGTCACTCGGTGCGCCTAGGATGCCAGGAGACACAAAGTGCCCGTGGCGCTCGGGTGAAATAGCCAGCCCCGGGTGCCTCCCCTCTACAACCCAGCTCACCTCAAATTCTCAGCTGATTCTAAAGGCAGCCAGCACAGCTCCCACAAA
Source organism: Platalea leucorodia (assembly GCF_965183815.1). Lineage (NCBI taxonomy): Eukaryota > Metazoa > Chordata > Aves > Pelecaniformes > Threskiornithidae > Platalea > Platalea leucorodia. The sequence goes on along the minus strand of NC_138827.1, from coordinate 102,965,604 downwards.
ACCAAAAGGTAAATGATTAATCAACGTGCCATTTCATACTTTACTATTAAATGATGACCCGGCTGACAACCACCTCGCCTCCTCCAACCGCTCCTCAGCGGGAAGCTACGCCCCCTCCGAGGCTGTTAAAAGGGAGGACCCTAAGGAAAGAGAAGAACTAACTGCAAACTAAAGACAGGGAACGGGATAAAAGCAAAAAAAAATTCAAGAGTGACGGGAATTAGGGCAACAAAGAGAAAAAAATGAAAAACAGGGACAGTGAACTAAAAGAGAGACGTAGGAAGAAAACGGACAAAGCAAAGGCACTAATAGAGACAAGGAAGAATTAAAAAATGGAAACGGCAGACGGAATACAAGTCGACAGAAGCTTTTGTCGTGGTTTAACCCCAGCCAGCAGCCAAGCACCACACAGCCGCTACGCGGGAGAAAATTGCAAGGGTGGAAGTCAGAAAACTCGGGGGTTAAGGTAAGAACAGTTTAACAATTGAAGGAAAAGACAACAGAATAGTAGTAACACTAGTAGTAGCAGTAGTAGCAGTAATAAACCAATAAGAGTATACAAAGCAAGCGCTTCACTAGACAGGGGCTCACCACTCGCCGACCGATGCCAAGCACGTCCCCGAGCTGCCATCGCTGACTCCTGGCCAACGCCCCCCCAGTTTCCATACCGAGCGTGACGTCCCACGGTAGGGAATAGCGCTGCGGCCGGTCTGGGGCAGCTGAGCTGCCTGTGGCGCCTCCCAGCTTCTTGCGCACCGGGCAGAGCACGGGAAGCTGAAAGGTCCTTGAGTGGTGTCAGCGCTACTTAGCGACAAACAAAACGTCAGCGCGTTACCAACATGATGCTCATCCGAAATCCAAACGGCAGCACTGTGCCAGCTACTAGGAAGAACCTTAACTCTCTGCCAGCCGAAAGCAGGACGTTTGAACAGCAAGGGCGACTGAAGGAATAAGGAAAAAACTTAATAAATAGCGACAGGGAGCTCCATCGGGGAAGGAAAATTTAGAAAGCGAGGGCACTGAGGGAACACTAAGGGAAGAGAAGAAACAATTAAACCCAGCTAAACCCCCAGGGGAAAAGTCAACCTAGAACATGGAAAAAGCCACAGGGATTAGGGAAATAAATGGGAAAATTAAAAAACAGGACAGCGAACTAGAGGGACGGAGAAGGAAGATTCAAAAAACGAGGGCCCTAAGGAAAGACAAGAAAGAATTAAAACAGAAATACAGGGGAATAAAGGCAGCAGCAAAGAGGAGAAAAGGAGTCAGGAAAGTGTTTAAAGGAAGCGGCGATTAAGAACATCGGGAAGTGATTTAAAAACCCGCATGGGTGAACTAAAACGGAGACGGAAAAAAGGGAAAAAGACAGAAAATTATTTTTTAATAGTTTATATAATACAGCAGATACAGGTTTGTATTTTGAAATCCTCCTTTTTAAAAACTTATTGACTGAAAAAGCACACAGCTTTTATGACAAAAACAAAGCCTGTTTCTTCTGAACTCTTGCAAACATTGCCTTTCCTCTTTTCGGATAAAATTGTTTTCCCGATATCCTTTCCTAGTAAGCGCACAGAAACACAAGATTGCGCTTTCGGGAAGGCAAAATAAACGGAGGGAAGCCGACTTTGCACAGGCGTTAACACGCTCCAGCGCAGACCTTCTTTGACTTTTAGTATCTGCCTTAAAACAGTTCCTAGAAAAACTACAGAAGGAAGGAGAGCCGGCACATTCTTGACGTTAACTTTGAAGTCCGTACTACAAGCGCCTTAGGAAAAACGCGGACACGCATCGCGGACGTACCTTGTACTCGCAGACCGCTATGGAGCCTTTCCGTCCGTCTTGCACTTTCACGGCAGAAGAAAGGGCGACCATGGTGAAACGGCGGCAGCTGACACTCTGCTGAGAGAGGAAAAAAAAAAACCCGTAGCATAAAGCTGGGTAGGAGTCCCAAGCTTCCTGGTTTTGTGAAGTTTTGCAAAGACTACAACCGAGGGAAGGAAAAAATAGCCGTTTGGAACATGTTGCCAAACAACATTTGGCCGTAAAACTCGGATGCGTTTGACACGCGCCCATTTTTTGGGAACTTGCTATTTGCTTCCCGTTATCGTTGTTCTTCCTTCAGAACCTCTGCTTGTAGCCAACTTGATTTGCTACCGGTTCAAGCGCTTCCCTTCCCGGTATTACTGGCACACGGACCCAGGCAAGTCACTGAACCGCTCTTCTGAACTTCTCCAAACGACAATTACAGCCACGAAAGAGGAGTTCAAGAGAGGAAAAGGAGAGGTCGGGCAGCAAAAGAGCCCTGCAGGCTGCCACCAGTCAACACTGCGCTCTTTTTTTTCTTTTAAATCCACCCCCCCCCGCCCCCAAATACAAACAAAACCAACCCCCACGACCTTGTATTTTTTGCCTTTGGGAGCTCATCCCTGTCTCAGCACGAAGCGCAGACGACCCGTATCCCGATTTGCACGTGACGAATCCGTGTTCGGAAGAAATAGGCCAGATCCGTAAGACTGGTGTTATTTTGCGGGTTTTAACAATCGCAACGCAATCGCATCGACCGACGCGTTTGTGACAAAACTCATTAACTTCTAAACGTAGCACCTCCTTGGGTAAAAAAACGTGTTTGAGACTGAAAACAAAATGATGATTCAGAGCTCCCGCTCCTGATGGAGCCGTGGGGGAAGGAAGGAAAGTGAAGACAAACAGCAGCAACATCAAGTGAAATTCGCCTCCAATTCCGAGCACGTGCCTAAGAGACTCTGCAAGTCCACACCTCAATCCTAGGAGCGACTAGCCCTTTTCTGGAAGGACAAACTTCCTTACTTCAAAGTCCTAGACCGAAGGCTCCACGGAACAGAACGTGGACCGAGCCACAGGACACCGTGCCATCCACGCCCGAACGGCAGAGAAAAATCACGGAAAACTAAATTTAAGTATCAGTTCCCATCGAGCTTCATTCCTTACGTTTCCACTGGCACTGGGTGCTCAAAAATGAACTCTACTGACACCGCGTATTACTAACAATTTACTTCTGCGTATCAAAACAAAAGGCTATTTCCAGCTCGCCCATCCAATTAGCACGACCAACCAGAAGCGAAACACCGGACCCTAAAGAAGGGAACAGGCAGCTCTTCATTTCTCCTAGAGCAAAGTCTGTTCTTTTGCCTGGAAGGCAAACATCCGTAACTCCCAAGGGAGCACTGCAGGAACGAGGTGCGCTCTCTTACCTGCAGTTTGTCCTCGGCTTTTCTGCACGGGCAGCAGATTTGCCTTTCCTCTGGCTTTGATGTGGCGCACCCGTGGCGTCCTTGAACCGGCAAGTGTTTCTCCCCGCTCCCGCAGCCCCAGACGCGCCATTACCTGAGCAGCGAGCGGAATCAAGCACGCAGGATTTTCTGCACGGGACGCAGAAGGTGACACTGGAAAGGAGGAGGCAAAAGAGAAGCGGTTTGCCCGGCAGCCACGACCATAGAAACTACACCTCCCGGCATGGCCCGGGGAACCAACGTGGCCGACCAAAAGCCCCGGGCTCCAAAATGCCGCGAGACGCAGCCCTCCCTGCTTTTGGACCCTGCGGGGACACCGTTCCCCACGCCATCGCCGCACGTGGAAGCCCCGCCAAGCCCCCAGCGCGGCTCCGGGCAGCCCCCGCCACCGGCTCCGGCCGGCGCCCCCCCACCGGCACCGACCCGGCGCCCCCCCGCCGCGCGGCCCCGGAGCTCAGCGGCTCGGCGCGGCGCCCCCCCGCCGCGCGGCCCCGGAGCGGAGCGGCTCGGCGCGGCGCCCCCCCCGCCGCGCGGCCCCGGAGCTCAGCGGCTCGGCGCGGCGCCCCCCCGCCGCGCGGCCCCGGAGCTCAGCGGCTCGGCGCGGCGCCCCCCCCGCCGCGCGGCCCCGGAGCTCAGCGGCTCGGCGCGGCGCCCCCCCCGCCGCGCGGCCCCGGAGCGGAGCGGCTCGGCGCGGCGCCCCCCCCGCCGCGCGGCCCCGGAGCGGAGCGGCTCGGCGCGGCGCCCCCCCCGCCGCGCGGCCCCGGAGCTCAGCGGCTCGGCGCGGCGCCCCCCCCGCCGCGCGGCCCCGGAGCTCAGCGGCTCGGCGCGGCGCCCCCCCCGCCGCGCGGCCCCGGAGCTCAGCGGCTCGGCGCGGCGCCCCCCCCGCCGCGCGGCCCCGGAGCGGCGCGGCTCGGCGCGGCGCCCCCCCCGCCGCGCGGCCCCGGAGCGGCGCGGCTCGGCGCGGCGCCCCCCCGCCGCCCGGCACAAGCGGCGCGGCGCGGCTCGGCGCGGCGCCCCCCCGCCGCCCGGCCCCGGAGCGGCGCGGCGCGGCGCCCCCCCGGACCGGCTCCAGGAAGCTCCGCCCGCCCGGCTCCCACACGGCACCGCACCCTCCCCGCTCCGTGCCTCCCGCCGCCCTCCTCGGGGCTTTCCCCGCTCACCTCCTCGCTGCCTGCAGCCGCAGCCCAACGACCGCTCCGCTCCCCTCCGCCCCGGGCTCACCCCGGCCCCTCCGCGCGGGGAACCTCCGCCCACCGCGCCATTCCCGCCCCCGACGCACCGCGCATGCGCTGGCGAAGCTCCGCCCTCCCCGCGGCAAACCCCGCCCTCTGCAGCAAAGCTCCGCCCTGCGCACACCACGCATGCGCCAGCGAAGCTCCGCCCTCTCCGCGGCAAGGCTCCGCCCCACGCGGCAAAGCTCCGCCCTGACACAGCGCGCATGCGCCCGTGGAGCTCCGCCCTCACACGGCAAAGCTCCGCCTTACCACCGCAACGCTCCGCCCCCCGCGGCTAAGCTCCGCCCCCGACACAGCACGCATGCGCCAGCGAAGCTCCGCCCTCCCCGCGGCAAGGCTCCGCCCCACGCCGCAAAGCTCCGCCCCAACACAGCGCGCATGCGCCCGTGGAGCTCCGCCCCCCGCGGCTAAGCTCCGCCCCTGACACAGCACGCATGCTCGGCCAAAGCTCCGCCCTTCAGGGCAAAGCTCCGCCCTCCCACTGCAAAGCTCCGCCCCCCATGCACTGCGCATGCGCTGGTGAGGCCCCGCCCCCACGCGGCAAAGCTCCGCCTTACCACCGCAAGGCTCCGCCCCCCGCGGCTAAGCCCCGCCCCTGACACAGCGCGCATGCTCGGCCAAAGCTCCGCCCTTCAGGGCAAAGCTCCGCCCTCCCACTGCAAAGCTCCGCCCCCCCGTGCACTGCGCATGCGCCGGTGAGGCTCCGCCCTCACGCGGCAAAGCTCCGCCTTACCACCGCAAGGCTCCGCCCCACGCGGCTAAGCTCCGCCCCCAACACAGCGCGCATGCTCGGCCAAAGCTCCGCCCTTCAGGGCAAAGCTCCGCCCCCCCGCGGCAAGGCTCCGCCCCCTACGCACCGCGCATGCGCCGGTGAAGCTCCGCCCTCACATGGCAAAGCTCCGCCTTACCACCGCAAGGCTCCGCCCCCCGCGGCTGAGCTCCGCCCTGACACACCGCACGGGGTGGTCTCCAGGGGCGGGGCCTGTCGCTAGGGGTGGTGCCCTTCCCCTGCCGGGGAGCTCCAGGGGCGGGGCCCGTCGCTAGGGGCGGGGCCGCTCCACACCAGGACGGGGGCGTGGGCCGGGGCGGGGCTGCAGCGGAGGCCGAGGCGGCCGTGCCAGCAGCAGCCAGCACCTCCCGGGCGGCGAGAGCGGCGCTTCCTTACCGGGAGGCAGCAACGGCTGCGGCGGCATCGCCCCGCGGGCGCCGCGCTGTCGCATGCCCGGTACCGGCCACCGGCACCGGGGATCACGTGCACGCCACCGCCCCTGCGCGGCTCCCGGCCTGCAGTACCCGCTTTTGGACGCCAGGCGGCAGCACCGAGGCACGGCCAAAACGCCCCACCGCCCCCGGGCGCCACCCGAGCTGCAGTACCCGCTTTTGGACGCCAGGCGGCAGCACCACACCGAGCCCCGCGCCCCGAGCGCTCCCCGCGGGGACAAAGGACTCGCACCCCGGCCCGCCTTGGGCCGCCCGCAGCCGCCGCCGCCGCCTTACGGGGGGGGGGGGGGGGGGGCCACAAGCCTCGCCCTTCTCTGCCCCTGCTCCCGCTCACAGCCCACGCAGCCAGAGCCATTGCCTCGCCCCCAAAAAGCACCCAAGCGGCTCCAGCATTTCAGTCCTCTGCGCTTGACAGCTCGCAGAGGGCTGCTGGCCCTTTCTCTCCGCGCCCCTCACCCCAGGACCCAGCCGGGGGAAGCAGCGCAGGGAACCTGGTCAATACCTTTGCCTTGGCTCGGCTTTTTTGCCCCCAGAGTAAGCCCCCGGGATTGCTGGATTCATCTGCAGGTGGCATCAGGGGTGGGAGAGTGACACCAGCGAGCCAACAGACCCTGGAGAGATTTTATTAAAAAAAAAGAAAAAAAAAGCGACACTGATGACATCCTGAAGGCACGCGAGGAGATACTGAAAGCTGCTTTGTGTGAGAGGGGCAGCTACGATTATCAGGAAGCGGTGCACGCGAGCAGACCGCCGGCAAGCGCGCGATCTGCGAGCGAGCGATACGCCGGTGACCCTCGGGCTCTGCCGCGGTGCCCTCCGCTCATCCTGCGCCGCCCCGGGCTTCCCGCGCAGGGCTTGCCACTTAAATAAGACCTGCGCGATGTTACTTACCACCCTGCCCTGCGGCACGCAAAGGAATTAGACGTGAAACAGGGAAAGCAAAGAGGCCCGTCGGCTGGCCGCACCAGATGGCCCTAGAGCCCTGCCGGTTCCCTCGCCGCTCTGGACGGCAGCGCAGCTCTGCGCTCCCTGCCGCTCCCGCCAGCGAGCGCGGCGCCTGCGCTTTGACCGCCTGCGGCGCGCCAGACTCGGGAGGCTGGAGGGGCTGGTCCACCAAGGCAGCTGAGCCGCTCGCTTCCTTCGGCTGCCTCATTTGCCGCCTTCAAACAACCACTTCCACGCTCCCTTTCTTTGTTTCAGACCCCTCTCAACATCTCCTGGCCTGCAAGCCATTTGCAGCAAGCAACACGGCTGAAATACCGTGCTGCTAGAGACCTAGCTGTCATCTTGCTCCCACGTCCAAAGGCTTTGGGAACCTGAACCCCCTGCTTGTTTTGGCATCGAGACTGCGAGGCGAGAAACACGCCTGGACTCCAACAAGCCAGACGCCTGCCCCGTCGCTCAGCACAGTGCTACGCGGCTGCCCGACCGACACCTTCTGCCGCTAAAACCAGAGCGCGGTTCCCTTCTGAAGAGCCACCGGCAGCGCGGAGAGTCCCTCGCCTTTCCCTGCGCCAGGTCCCCCGGGAACAGCGTCTCGCTCGGACCGGAGCGTGCGGCAGCCTCCGGTCGTCCCAGCCCCTCGCCCGTCCAGAAAGCGCCTGCCTGTAGCAGCGGCAGAACCGCTGCTGCCCAGGGGGGAAAGGAACGGCTCGGGGTGAAGCTCCCCAGGCTGCCCGTGGCCCGTGCGGAGCTGGGGGTCCAGAAGCAAAGGGGTTAGGGGAGGGGTGGAGCAGGGGAGCGGGGGCGCGAGACTGGAGGGCAGGGGACGCGGGGGGCACGGCCCAGGGAAAAAAAAAAAAAAAACCCGCACGGGGGGAAAAACCTTGTGTGGGGGGACGTTCGGGTGGAGAGCACTCGGGAGGGCGGAGAGACACGCAGAGGAGGACAGGGGGGAGGAGACGGACACGGACGGACGGACGGACGGCGGCTATGTGTGGGTACAAAGGTGCACGGGGGGACACGGGTGGGGATGACCTACACCAGGGGGTCCACCCGGCATAATCCACAGCAGATAACTCACCTGGGATAACCCGCAACGGATATTCCGCTCCGGAGAAGGAATCCACGCCAGATAATCCCCAGCAATGCCCCTCAAACTGTCCGTGGTTCACCCCAGATTTGGCCCAAATTGGCGCCGGTTTTTCGTTTGGGGTTTTTTTGTTTGTTGTTGTTGTTGTTGTTTGTTTTTTCTTTTACGTCATACAAAACTTGGGGGTTTCTGCTTTTCCAAAATATTCAGTTCTGGGGTTCTCCGGCGCTTTTCCACATCATAACAATGGGTCATTTTTGGTTTTCTGCGTTAAAATGCGGGGGGGCGGGGGGGGTGTGAGTGTGTGCGTGTGCGGTGTGGTGTGTTTGTGCTTGCTTTCCAGCTGCACAAATCCAGGCGGATTCAGCTTTCCTGGGAGCCCCAAACTGTGTTGCTCTTGGATATTGGATATTTTGCTCTTGGACTTGCATATTTTGACACTTTGATATCTTCGACTTCTCTCTTTAGACTTCGGTATCTACTTACAATCCTACCTCTTTAGACTTAGTTATCTGTTTACACTTCCATAGAACCTTTACTTCGATTACACGGGATACCTACTTAGGCTTACTCGGTGACACAGGGTAAGCGTAGGTACTTCTACCTATCCAGACTGACTTCTGGTTTAAATTCCTTCACCTACATCATCTCTTTTTGCATTTTAAACTCCTTTATTTCTTAACATAGAGACAAGTTCTTTTTTATTTTAAAACCCTATCTATCTCCATTGAGATTTTTTAATAATTTCTATAACATAGCAGGTACAGGTTTGTATTTTGAAATCCTTTTACATATATATATACACACACACATAAAAACGAATATTATTTTTCAATATATATATATATATAAAGGCGAGAGATTTTTTTCTACTGCAATGCCTCGCACCCGTATTTCCAGTTCTTCACATGGTTAATCACACACACACACACACACACACACGAGTTTTCAGGCATTTTGGGACTGTGACCCCCCTTCTCTGGGGGGAAACCTCCCCGTGACACCTTCATCCCCCACTCACCTGCTCCTCTGTTTCATCATCACGCCCCCGCCCCCCGTGACGTTGGGGGGCCCCAAATGACATCATCACCCCCCAGGCCCCTCCACACTTTTTAATCACCCCCCCCAAAAAGGCACAGAACAAGGAAAACAGCTACTTTAATAATGCCATTTACATATGTAGGCGCCCCCCCGAAAAGGGGAGCTCCGCCAGAAAAATAAAATGGGGGCAGCCCCCCCAAACGGCTGCAGCCCCCCCCGGCCCCCGTCCCGCAAGCCGGCGGCTGCCCCACGCCGCGGGGGGAGCCTGCCGGGGGACGGTGCCGCACCTCTCGCTCAGGCTCTGCTCTGCCGTACTCCCCCTCCGTTCCCGCGCTGGGACGGGCTCCCCGGGGCAACGAACCTCCCCGCTCCCTCTTGGCCCGGGACTCGCCCCACCACGCAGCCCTTGCTGCCGCACCCGCGGGGCACCCGCCGGAGACAGAGCCGGGAGCCTCCAGGCACGGGGCCGGCCCCTTACCCTCGGGACGCTTCACGACAGGCAGGCCAACCTGGGCCGGGGGGTACCTAGCGAGCACCACGAGACGCTTGCAACAAGACACCTGAAAAACAAAAAGCCCAAGCGATATTTCAGCATGTGAAAAAAATAGCACAGCAGCGAGTACAGGAATTCAGTCAGAGCAAGGGAGAGGAGAGCAGCTGAGCTCAAGGAGGATTCGAGGTAAGCACGTCAGCTCCAAATACAAGACATCCTTTAAAAGCTAGAGCGACCTGAACGCTTCCCATCAGCATTAAGACTAACCGGTACGATTCCGAACATGTTCTTCGCATACAAGCACACGCTCTTGCCGGCGTTGGAAAACGTCTCACCCCTTCCTTACGGCACGGCTGCAGGGAGACGACCCTGCGAGGCTGCAGGACGAGGGCGTACCGCAATCAGAATCTACGCTTACAGGTCCGCCGCAACAGCTACGGCCCTCGCAGCTGCTGCTGCACATCTTGCTGGCTCGGTCGACAAAGCTGGAAGCGAAGCGTAACGCTTTCGAGGGGAAAAGGAAAAGCAAAGGACAAATCGCAGCAATTCGCTTCATACTAAAAAAGCTGTGCGTGTGTTTATAAACATCCAATAAAAATACTTCTGCTGGAGAAGGACTGGATTTTCCTTTGGCGTTAATTTAACTTGCACAGCTGTAAATCGATACCAGTAGATTATCTGTCTCCAAGATACGCAGTCATCATTTGACCAGGGGTTTTTTGCGCCTTACGTCATTAGGAGCGACATCTGGCCAGCCGCGCCGCCCAAGAGAGATGCTGCTGAACTGCCAGGGAAACGCACCCTTGAAAGCCAGACAGAAAGAAAGTACTTCAGAGCACTCCGTCAAAAGAGCGGGGGGGAAAACACCCCGTAACGTTCAGTTGCCTCTCCTGGTCAACGTTCAGAACAAATACCTAACTGCTTAAACACACCTAAGCAATTGTACGCCACAGCTAGTTGGCAGTTACAGCTGAAACAACGCAAGGCAGTTTGTAGATCCAATTTTAACTTTTTTTTCCTGAAGTTACATCTAGGAGAGAAAAATCCGTGACAGAAGAGATCCCCCATACGGTTTTACTTTGGGGGCAGAATCCAATCCCCGGGGCTGCAACGCGTAAGGCTACCAAAAAGGACCGGCAGATTTGCTAACGCTTTTGGCTGCGCCGAAGCACGCAGAGGAACGCGTGTTGATGACATCTCGGCTGTTGCAACTGAGAACCAGCGATGCCATCAACTTCTGGAAGACGTGCTGTGCTCGGGTCTTTGGAAGCAAACGGACTTTTTTTTTTTTTTTTTTTTTAAGAGAGTGGAAAGTCTTGCTGCTGCTGACTTCCACTGCCAAGCGCATCATCTCTGAAGATCCCCACTCTGATGGGGAGCTCATAAAACACAACTTCTTTGAATGAGAAAGATTTCCATTCTGGAAAATCTCTTTCCAGCTGAAGTAAGAAATCACACGCTGTAGGTTAAGAAAAAAGGATGCTGCCGAAGCAGTAACTCACCGAAACCACGTCAGGACTCGCTGTCGCTACTTACAAGGCTGGCAATGCTTCTCGGGAAAGCGACGCCGATTCCTCCTCTTTTGTCCACGTCTCTCCTTGGACCTTGATCGCTTTTAGTACGGACGCTAGTATCGCAGTAAGCTTTTCAAGACCTACTGTAAGATATTTTAAAAACTTATTGACTGAAAAAGCACACAGCTTTTATGACAAAAACAAAGCCTGTTTCTTCCGAACGCCTGAACTCTCACAAACATTGTCTTTCCTCTTTTAGGATAAAATTGTTTTCCCGATATCCTTTCCTAGTAAGCGCACAGAAACACAAGATTGCGCTTTCGGGAAGGCAAAATAAACGGAGGGAAGCCGACTTTGCACAGGCGTTAACACGCTCCAGCGCAGACCTTCTTTGACTTTTAGTATCTGCCTTAAAACAGTTCCTAGAAAAACTACAGAAGGAAGGAGAGCCGGCACATTCTTGACGTTAACTTTGAAGTCCGTACTACAAGCGCCTTAGGAAAAACGCGGACACGCATCGCGGACGTACCTTGTACTCGCAGACCGCTATGGAGCCTTTCCGTCCGTCTTGCACTTTCACGGCAGAAGAAAGGGCGACCATGGTGAAACGGCGGCAGCTGACACTCTGCTGAGAGAGGAAAAAAAAAAACCCGTAGCATAAAGCTGGGTAGGAGTCCCAAGCTTCCTGGTTTTGTGAAGTTTTGCAAAGACTACAACCGAGGGAAGGAAAAAATAGCCGTTTGGAACATGTTGCCAAACAACATTTGGCCGTAAAACTCGGATGCGTTTGACACGCGCCCATTTTTTGGGAACTTGCTATTTGCTTCCCGTTATCGTTGTTCTTCCTTCAGAACCTCTGCTTGTAGCCAACTTGATTTGCTACCGGTTCAAGCGCTTCCCTTCCCGGTATTACTGGCACACGGACCCAGGCAAGTCACTGAACCGCTCTTCTGAACTTCTCCAAACGACAATTACAGCCACGAAAGAGGAGTTCAAGAGAGGAAAAGGAGAGGTCGGGCAGCAAAAGAGCCCTGCAGGCTGCCACCAGTCAACACTGCGCTCTTTTTTTTCTTTTAAATCCACCCCCCCCCGCCCCCAAATACAAACAAAACCAACCCCCACGACCTTGTATTTTTTGCCTTTGGGAGCTCATCCCTGTCTCAGCACGAAGCGCAGACGACCTGTATCCCGATTTGCACGTGACGAATCCGTGTTCGGAAGAAATAGGCCAGATCCGTAAGACTGGTGTTATTTTGCGGGTTTTAACAATCGCAACGCAATCGCATCGACCGACGCGTTTGTGACAAAACTCATTAACTTCTAAACGTAGCACCTCCTTGGGTAAAAAAACGTGTTTGAGACTGAAAACAAAATGATGATTCAGAGCTCCCGCTCCTGATGGAGCCGTGGGGGAAGGAAGGAAAGTGAAGACAAACAGCAGCAACATCAAGTGAAATTCGCCTCCAATTCCGAGCACGTGCCTAAGAGACTCTGCAAGTCCACACCTCAATCCTAGGAGCGACTAGCCCTTTTCTGGAAGGACAAACTTCCTTACTTCAAAGTCCTAGACCGAAGGCTCCACGGAACAGAACGTGGACCGAGCCACAGGACACCGTGCCATCCACGCCCGTACGGCAAAGAAAAATCACGGAAAACTAAATTTAAGTATCAGTTCCCATCGAGCTTCATTCCTTACGTTTCCACTGGCACCTGGGTGCTCAAAAATGAACTCTACTGACACCGCGTATTACTAACAATTTACTTCTGCGTATCAAAACAAAAGGCTATTTCCAGCTCGCCCATCCAATTAGCACGACCAACCAGAAGTGAAACACCGGACCCTAAAGAAGGGAACAGGCAGCTCTTCATTTCTCCTAAGGCAAAGTCTGTTCTTTTGCCTGGAAGGCAAACATCCGTAACTCCCAAGGGAGCACTGCAGGAACGAGGTGCGCTCTCTTACCTGCAGTTTGTCCTCGGCTTTTCTGCACGGGCAGCAGATTTGCCTTTCCTCTGGCTTTGATGTGGCGCACCCGTGGCGTCCTTGAACCGGCAAGTGTTTCTCCCCGCTCCCGCAGCCCCAGACGCGCCATTACCTGAGCAGCGAGCGGAATCAAGCACGCAGGATTTTCTGCACGGGACGCAGAAGGTGACACTGGAAAGGAGGAGGCAAAAAGAGAAGCGGTTTGCCCGGCAGCCACGACCATAGAAACTACACCTGCCGGCACGGCCCGGGGAACCAACGTGGCCGACCAAAAGCCCCGGGCTCCAAGACGCCGCGAGACGCAGCCCTCCCTGCTTTTGACCCTGCGGGGACACCGTTCCCCACGCCATCGCCGCACGTGGAAGCCCCGCCGAGCCCCCAGCACGGCTCCGGGCAGCCCCCGCCACCGGCTCCGGCCGGCCTCCCACCACCGGCGCCGACCCGCCGACCCCCGCCGCCCGGCCCCGAAGCGGCGCGGTGCCCCCCGCCGCCCGGCCCCGGAGCGGCGCGGCGCAGCGCCTCCCCGCCGCCCGGCCCCGGAGCGGCTCGGCGCGGCTCGGCGCCTCCCCGCCGCCCGGCCCCGGAGCGGCGCGGCTCGGCGCCCGGCCCCGGAGCGGCGCGGCCCCCCCCCCCGCCGCCCGGCCCCGGAGCGGCGCGGCTCGGCGCCTCCCCGCCGCCCGGCCCCGGAGCGGCGCGGCTCGGCGCCCGGCCCCGGAGCGGCGCGGCTCGGCGCCTCCCCGCCGCCCGGCCCCGGAGCGGCGCGGCTCGGCGCCCCCCCGCCGCCCGGCCCCGGAGCGGCGCGGCTCGGCGCCCCCCCCGCCGCCCGGCCCCGGAGCGGCACGGCCCCCCCCCCGCCGCCAGGCCCCGGAGCGGCGCGGCCCCCCCCCCGCCGCCAGGCCCCGGAGCGGCGCGGCTCGGCGCCCCCCCCGCCGCCCGGCCCCCGAGCGGAGCGGCGCGGCGCCCCCGGTCCCGACCGGCTCCAGGAAGCTCCGCCCGCCGGCTCCCACACGGCACCGCACCTTCCCCGCTCCGTGCCTCCCGCCGGCCCGGCCGCTCCCCCGCAGGCACCGCCGTCCTCCTCGGGGCTTTCCCCGCTCACCTCCTCGCTGCCTGCAGCCGCAGCCCAACGACCGCGCCGCTCCGCTCCGCGCGGGGAACCTCCGCCCACCGCCCCATGCCCGCCCCCGACGCACCGCGCATGCGCCGGTTGGGACCGCCAGTTTAATCTCGAGGCGCTCGGCGACCTTCTGGATCATCCAGGGGACCTCTGGTTTCATCTCTATGCTCTGGACGACCTTCTCTATCGTCTGGGTCGACTTTCGCTGTCATCTCGATGGTCTGCGGAGCCGCTCTATACTCCGGGAGGACTTCTCCTTGCAGCTCTATGGTCTGAAGGACAGTCTTTCTCATCGGGGAGGACTTTCTGGCTCATCTCTATGCTCTGGAGGACCTTCTCTGTCATCCGGGAGGACTGTGTCGGCTAGTTTGGTGCTTTGGACGAGTTCGGTTTTTGCCGCGCTGGGTTTTGCTTTTTACACTTTTGTGTGCTGTGTACAATTTTGTTTGAATGATTGTGGTTGCATTTCTCGTTGTTTATTGTTTCTTTTGTTTTGTAGGGGGTGCCAGAGAAATGTAACTGCTTTGAATAATTAGTTGATTCAGTTTCATAACAAGATGGTAATTGCCCTTCCATGTGGGAGGAATGAATTGTTATAGGAAGATGTGGTGTTACTAGTTTAATCATTGCTTCCTCCCACCTGGGAGGGTGTATGTATATATTTGTATACATATTTATATAGTACAAAGGAAAAAAAAAACAAATAACAAACACTATAAAAAAAATGAACTAAAAAAAAATTAAAAAATGGTAAGGCTGGTGCAGCAGTAGCAACCAGCTCCTACCCTGGGAGTAATTTTTTTTTTAATTTAAATTAATTATGACTCCCAGGGATAATTGTCATAATTGTCATTTTGTTTTCATTTCTACATGTCTGCAAAGGAAAAATTTCAATTCCACCTGGAACCTGCAAAGAAACAAAGCACCCCCACACCATCATAAAAGGTTAGATACATTCCAAACGCACCGCTCATTCAGCTACCACCCAAACCACGCCTCGGTCTCGGCCGATCCATTCCACCACCAGCACGCCACAACGGACCGTCGCCCTGCCTCTGCGGCGCTCCCTGGGAACGGTGTTCCCGAGGGCCTCAAAAAAAAAAAAAAAAAAATCGCCCTGCCTGAGAAAACCCCGGCCCGAGCCTGACCTCCGCCCAAACCTTGGCGATGATCATCGCCTCGCAGAGCAGCCGGGACCGGGGGAAAAAAAAACGCAGCGGGGGGGAGGGAAATGCCCCAGCTGGGGTTTTTTTATTCTATAGTATATATGAAATAAATTACTCTCAACATTACATACGACCTGCAATAAAATACTTCACACGTACAAGGTTAGGCACATTCAGGAACCGAACAATCCTTCAACCACCGCTCACTCAAACCACTACACTTACACCACCCAGCTGCCACTGCAGCACAGCCCCCCGGTTCCAGAGCTATCCCTGCAACTGCCTCGCCGCGCACCTCTAAACAACCTTGGGCTCCGTACGATTCCCAAGTTTCACCTTCCGCTACGGCAAGGCGAAGAAGACGCTTCGCTACGTGCGCCGGTCCAGCCTCCGGCACCCGCAAAACACAACAGAAGTAACTGCGGCACCTGTCTACAGCTGCTTGCCTCGAGATGGCCCGTACAATCTTTGCCTACAGATACTGTACAAATGGACGTATCACCGTGAGGCTATGCTACCCCCAACTCCAATATCGCAACGCTCCTGGGCAGAGCGGCTCCAACCCCGACACACAGACAGACACTGCACACAGATGCCACAAACGACGTGACCTCGAGACCCGAGAAGATCACGAGCGGGAACGACTCCGGTAGGGAAGACGCCTCCGGCACGGAACCCCTACGGTGCCTGCCGTGGCCCAGGAGATAAAACTACCATCTAAAAAAGATAAATGGATGCATGACAAGCCAGGATTTAAGACCTAAGACCATTAAGGAACCAGGGATGAAACCCCTGAAGACGACCGTAGAAACGTAACTCTCAAAAGCAGACCTGCGGAGACCGCCCGGCCGGCCACCGCAACAGACGATCCCTCGGAAACATCTGGAACGCGACGCTTCCCGGACACGTCCGTGCTTTAAGCTACGACGGCAAGATAAGCAGGGCTCAAGAAACGCTATGCCGATGAGGCGATGCGTTCGAGACGCCCTCGAGGTAAGCCTCCCGAGGGGCCCGATGATCACAAAGAGCTACGGAAACATCGAGACCTGAGAAAGCCATGGTACGAGACACAGAAGACAGACAGACTACGCAAAAGCAAAACGCACAGACACAGGATGGAACTGCCCTGCTCAGCAAACGTCAGCAGCGCGCTAACAACAGTAACCCGCTCCTTTGCCCTTCCCAAAGGAGACTGCTCCTGGACAGGCCTCTCCCCGACACCAACTTTATAACCCCTCCCTGCAATTCCTATCCTTGTTACCTCCTCAGCCCTGATCCCGCAACTGAGCTTTCAGAGGGCCAGGGATCTGAATCCACCCTCAAAAAAAAAAGAAAACCACCACACACCTAACTAGAACATTCCTGCACTCACCCAGTTCCTCTTCGTCATCTAAAACAAAACAAAAAAAACACAAAAACCACACAACAAAAAAAACAAAAAAAACCAAACCAAAACAAAAAACCACAGAAACCACAGAAACCACAGAAACCACAGAAACCACAGAAACCACAGAAACCACAGAAACCACAGAAACCACAGAAACCACAGAAACCACAGAAACCACAGAAACCACACAACAAAAAAAACAACAAAAAAACCCAAAACAAACAAAAAAACCAACACCAAACTCCCAACCCACAAACCCACAACCCACTAACAAACTAAAACACAGCGCTGGTATTCAGCATCGGTCTGGTTACTGCCAACCGCTTCTGCGACACCCTCCTCCTCAAAAGCACCGTACCGCTCCGCTCACCTGCTCCACGCCTATTCTAAAGAAAGATGCTGCGACTGTCACTCGGTGCGCCTAGGATGCCAGGAGACACAAAGTGCCCGTGGCGCTCGGGTGAAATAGCCAGCCCCGGGTGCCTCCCCTCTACAACCCAGCTCACCTCAAATTCTCAGCTGATTCTAAAGGCAGCCAGCACAGCTCCCACAAAACCAAAAGGTAAATGATTAATCAACGTGCCATTTCATACTTTACTATTAAATGATGACCCGGCTGACAACCACCTCGCCTCCTCCAACCGCTCCTCAGCGGGAAGCTACGCCCCCTCCGAGGCTGTTAAAAGGGAGGACCCTAAGGAAAGAGAAGAACTAACTGCAAACTAAAGACAGGGAACGGGATAAAAGCAAAAAAAAATTCAAGAGTGACGGGAATTAGGGCAACAAAGAGAAAAAAATGAAAAACAGGGACAGTGAACTAAAAGAGAGACGTAGGAAGAAAACGGACAAAGCAAAGGCACTAATAGAGACAAGGAAGAATTAAAAAATGGAAACGGCAGACGGAATACAAGTCGACAGAAGCTTTTGTCGTGGTTTAACCCCAGCCAGCAGCCAAGCACCACACAGCCGCTACGCGGGAGAAAATTGCAAGGGTGGAAGTCAGAAAACTCGGGGGTTAAGGTAAGAACAGTTTAACAATTGAAGGAAAAGACAACAGAATAGTAGTAACACTAGTAGTAGCAGTAGTAGCAGTAATAAACCAATAAGAGTATACAAAGCAAGCGCTTCACTAGACAGGGGCTCACCACTCGCCGACCGATGCCAAGCACGTCCCCGAGCTGCCATCGCTGACTCCTGGCCAACGCCCCCCCAGTTTCCATACCGAGCGTGACGTCCCACGGTAGGGAATAGCGCTGCGGCCGGTCTGGGGCAGCTGAGCTGCCTGTGGCGCCTCCCAGCTTCTTGCGCACCGGGCAGAGCACGGGAAGCTGAAAGGTCCTTGAGTGGTGTCAGCGCTACTTAGCGACAAACAAAACGTCAGCGCGTTACCAACATGATGCTCATCCGAAATCCAAACGGCAGCACTGTGCCAGCTACTAGGAAGAACCTTAACTCTCTGCCAGCCGAAAGCAGGACGTTTGAACAGCAAGGGCGACGGAAGAAATAAGGAAAAAACTTAATAAATAGCGACAGGGAGCTCCATCGGGGAAGGAAAATTTAGAAAGCGAGGGCACTGAGGGAACACTAAGGGAAGAGAAGAAACAATTAAACCCAGCTAAACCCCCAGGGGAAAAGTCAACCTAGAACATGGAAAAAGCCACAGGGATTAGGGAAATAAATGGGAAAATTAAAAAACAGGACAGCGAACTAGAGGGACGGAGAAGGAAGATTCAAAAAACGAGGGCCCTAAGGAAAGACAAGAAAGAATTAAAACAGAAATACAGGGGAATAAAGGCAGCAGCAAAGAGGAGAAAAGGAGTCAGGAAAGTGTTTAAAGGAAGCGGCGATTAAGAACATCGGGAAGTGATTTAAAAACCCGCATGGGTGAACTAAAACGGAGACGGAAAAAAGGGAAAAAGACAGAAAATTATTTTTTAATAGTTTATATAATACAGCAGATACAGGTTTGTATTTTGAAATCCTCCTTTTTAAAAACTTATTGACTGAAAAAGCACACAGCTTTTATGACAAAAACAAAGCCTGTTTCTTCTGAACTCTTGCAAACATTGCCTTTCCTCTTTTCGGATAAAATTGTTTTCCCGATATCCTTTCCTAGTAAGCGCACAGAAACACAAGATTGCGCTTTCGGGAAGGCAAAATAAACGGAGGGAAGCCGACTTTGCACAGGCGTTAACACGCTCCAGCGCAGACCTTCTTTGACTTTTAGTATCTGCCTTAAAACAGTTCCTAGAAAAACTACAGAAGGAAGGAGAGCCGGCACATTCTTGACGTTAACTTTGAAGTCCGTACTACAAGCGCCTTAGGAAAAACGCGGACACGCATCGCGGACGTACCTTGTACTCGCAGACCGCTATGGAGCCTTTCCGTCCGTCTTGCACTTTCACGGCAGAAGAAAGGGCGACCATGGTGAAACGGTGGCAGCTGACACTCTGCTGAGAGAGGAAAAAAAAAAACCCGTAGCATAAAGCTGGGTAGGAGTCCCAAGCTTCCTGGTTTTGTGAAGTTTTGCAAAGACTACAACCGAGGGAAGGAAAAAATAGCCGTTTGGAACATGTTGCCAAACAACATTTGGCCGTAAAACTCGGATGCGTTTGACACGCGCCCATTTTTTGGGAACTTGCTATTTGCTTCCCGTTATCGTTGTTCTTCCTTCAGAACCTCTGCTTGTAGCCAACTTGATTTGCTACCGGTTCAAGCGCTTCCCTTCCCGGTATTACTGGCACACGGACCCAGGCAAGTCACTGAACCGCTCTTCTGAACTTCTCCAAACGACAATTACAGCCACGAAAGAGGAGTTCAAGAGAGGAAAAGGAGAGGTCGGGCAGCAAAAGAGCTCTGCAGGCTGCCACCAGTCAACACTGCGCTCTTTTTTTTCTTTTAAATCCACCCCCCCCCCGCCCCCAAATACAAACAAAACCAACCCCCACGACCTTGTATTTTTTGCCTTTGGGAGCTCATCCCTGTCTCAGCACGAAGCGCAGACGACCTGTATCCCGATTTGCACGTGACGAATCCGTGTTCGGAAGAAATAGGCCAGATCCGTAAGACTGGTGTTATTTTGCGGGTTTTAACAATCGCAACGCAATCGCATCGACCGACGCGTTTGTGACAAAACTCATTAACTTCTAAACGTAGCACCTCCTTGGGTAAAAAAACGTGTTTGAGACTGAAAACAAAATGATGATTCAGAGCTCCCGCTCCTGATGGAGCCGTGGGGGAAGGAAGGAAAGTGAAGACAAACAGCAGCAACATCAAGTGAAATTCGCCTCCAATTCCGAGCACGTGCCTAAGAGACTCTGCAAGTCCACACCTCAATCCTAGGAGCGACTAGCCCTTTTCTGGAAGGACAAACTTCCTTACTTCAAAGTCCTAGACCGAAGGCTCCACGGAACAGAACGTGGACCGAGCCACAGGACACCGTGCCATCCACGCCCGAACGGCAGAGAAAAATCACGGAAAACTAAATTTAAGTATCAGTTCCCATCGAGCTTCATTCCTTACGTTTCCACTGGCACTGGGTGCTCAAAAATGAACTCTACTGACACCGCGTATTACTAACAATTTACTTCTGCGTATCAAAACAAAAGGCTATTTCCAGCTCGCCCATCCAATTAGCACGACCAACCAGAAGCGAAACACCGGACCCTAAAGAAGGGAACAGGCAGCTCTTCATTTCTCCTAGAGCAAAGTCTGTTCTTTTGCCTGGAAGGCAAACATCCGTAACTCCCAAGGGAGCACTGCAGGAACGAGGTGCGCTCTCTTACCTGCAGTTTGTCCTCGGCTTTTCTGCACGGGCAGCAGATTTGCCTTTCCTCTGGCTTTGATGTGGCGCACCCGTGGCGTCCTTGAACCGGCAAGTGTTTCTCCCCGCTCCCGCAGCCCCAGACGCGCCATTACCTGAGCAGCGAGCGGAATCAAGCACGCAGGATTTTCTGCACGGGACGCAGAAGGTGACACTGGAAAGGAGGAGGCAAAAGAGAAGCGGTTTGCCCGGCAGCCACGACCATAGAAACTACACCTCCCGGCATGGCCCGGGGAACCAACGTGGCCGACCAAAAGCCCCGGGCTCCAAAATGCCGCGAGACGCAGCCCTCCCTGCTTTTGGACCCTGCGGGGACACCGTTCCCCACGCCATCGCCGCACGTGGAAGCCCCGCCAAGCCCCCAGCGCGGCTCCGGGCAGCCCCCGCCACCGGCTCCGGCCGGCGCCCCCCCACCGGCACCGACCCGGCGCCCCCCCGCCGCGCGGCCCCGGAGCTCAGCGGCTCGGCGCGGCGCCCCCCCCGCCGCGCGGCCCCGGAGCGGAGCGGCTCGGCGCGGCGCCCCCCCCGCGCGCGGCCCCGGAGCGGAGCGGCTCGGCGCGGCGCCCCCCCCGCCGCGCGGCCCCGGAGCTCAGCGGCTCGGCGCGGCGCCCCCCCCGCCGCGCGGCCCCGGAGCTCAGCGGCTCGGCGCGGCGCCCCCCCCGCCGCGCGGCCCCGGAGCTCAGCGGCTCGGCGCGGCGCCCCCCCCGCCGCGCGGCCCCGGAGCGGAGCGGCTCGGCGCGGCGCCCCCCCGCCGCGCGGCCCCGGAGCGGAGCGGCTCGGCGCGGCGCCCCCCCCGCCGCCCGGCCCCGGAGCTCAGCGGCTCGGCGCGGCGCCCCCCCGCCGCGCGGCCCCGGAGCGGCGCGGCTCGGCGCGGCGCCCCCCCCGCCGCGCGGCCCCGGAGCGGCGCGGCTCGGCGCGGCGCCCCCCCCGCCGCCCGGCCCCGGAGCGGCGCGGCGCGGCGCGGCGCCCCCCCCGGACCGGCTCCAGGAAGCTCCGCCCGCCCGGCTCCCACACGGCACCGCACCCTCCCCGCTCCGTGCGTCCCGCCGCCCTCCTCGGGGCTTTCCCCGCTCACCTCCTCGCTGCCTGCAGCCGCAGCCCAACGACCGCTCCGCTCCCCTCCGCCCCGGGCTCACCCCGGCCCCTCCGCGCGGGGAACCTCCGCCCACCGCGCCATTCCCGCCCCCGACGCACCGCGCATGCGCTGGCGAAGCTCCGCCCTCCCCGCGGCAAACCCCGCCCTCTGCAGCAAAGCTCCGCCCTGCGCACACCACGCATGCGCCAGCGAAGCTCCGCCCTCTCCGCGGCAAGGCTCCGCCCCACGCGGCAAAGCTCCGCCCTGACACAGCGCGCATGCGCCCGTGGAGCTCCGCCCTCACACGGCAAAGCTCCGCCTTACCACCGCAACGCTCCGCCCCCCGCGGCTAAGCTCCGCCCCCGACACAGCACGCATGCGCCAGCGAAGCTCCGCCCTCCCCGCGGCAAGGCTCCGCCCCACGCCGCAAAGCTCCGCCCCAACACAGCGCGCATGCGCCCGTGGAGCTCCGCCCCCCGCGGCTAAGCTCCGCCCCTGACACAGCACGCATGCTCGGCCAAAGCTCCGCCCTTCAGGGCAAAGCTCCGCCCTCCCACTGCAAAGCTCCGCCCCCCATGCACTGCGCATGCGCTGGTGAGGCCCCGCCCCCACGCGGCAAAGCTCCGCCTTACCACCGCAAGGCTCCGCCCCCCGCGGCTAAGCCCCGCCCCTGACACAGCGCGCATGCTCGGCCAAAGCTCCGCCCTTCAGGGCAAAGCTCCGCCCTCCCACTGCAAAGCTCCGCCCCCCGTGCACTGCGCATGCGCCGGTGAGGCTCCGCCCTCACGCGGCAAAGCTCCGCCTTACCACCGCAAGGCTCCGCCCCACGCGGCTAAGCTCCGCCCCCAACACAGCGCGCATGCTCGGCCAAAGCTCCGCCCTTCAGGGCAAAGCTCCGCCCCCCCGCGGCAAGGCTCCGCCCCCTACGCACCGCGCATGCGCCGGTGAAGCTCCGCCCTCACATGGCAAAGCTCCGCCTTACCACCACAAGGCTCCGCCCCCCGCGGCTGAGCTCCGCCCTGACACACCGCACGGGGTGGTCTCCAGGGGCGGGGCCTGTCGCT
Organism: Platalea leucorodia; assembly: GCF_965183815.1. NCBI lineage: Eukaryota > Metazoa > Chordata > Aves > Pelecaniformes > Threskiornithidae > Platalea > Platalea leucorodia. The sequence continues at coordinate 102,943,186 of NC_138827.1, read as the reverse complement.
AGGGGTGGTGCCCTTCCCCTGCCGGGGAGCTCCAGGGGCGGGGCCCGTCGCTAGGGGCGGGGCCGCTCCACACCAGGACGGGGGCGTGGGCCGGGGCGGGGCTGCAGCGGAGGCCGAGGCAGCCGTGCCAGCAGCAGCCAGCACCTCCCGGGCGGCGAGAGCGGCGCTTCCTTACCGGGAGGCAGCAACGGCTGCGGCGGCATCGCCCCGCGGGCGCCGCGCTGTCGCATGCCCGGTACCGGCCACCGGCACCGGGGATCACGTGCACGCCACCGCCCCTGCGCGGCTCCCGGCCTGCAGTACCCGCTTTTGGACGCCAGGCGGCAGCACCGAGGCACGGCCAAAACTCCCCACCGCCCCCGGGCGCCACCCGAGCTGCAGTACCCGCTTTTGGACGCCAGGCGGCAGCACCACACCGAGCCCCGCGCCCCGAGCGCTCCCCGCGGGGACAAAGGACTCGCACCCCGGCCCGCCTTGGGCCGCCCGCAGCCGCCGCCGCCGCCTTACGGGGGGGGGGGGGGGGGGGCCACAAGCCTCGCCCTTCTCTGCCCCTGCTCCCGCTCACAGCCCACGCAGCCAGAGCCATTGCCTCGCCCCCAAAAAGCACCCAAGCGGCTCCAGCATTTCAGTCCTCTGCGCTTGACAGCTCGCAGAGGGCTGCTGGCCCTTTCTCTCCGCGCCCCTCACCCCAGGACCCAGCCGGGGGAAGCAGCGCAGGGAACCTGGTCAATACCTTTGCCTTGGCTCGGCTTTTTTGCCCCCAGAGTAAGCCCCCGGGATTGCTGGATTCATCTGCAGGTGGCATCAGGGGTGGGAGAGTGACACCAGCGAGCCAACAGACCCTGGAGAGATTTTATTAAAAAAAAAGAAAAAAAAAGCGACACTGATGACATCCTGAAGGCACGCGAGGAGATACTGAAAGCTGCTTTGTGTGAGAGGGGCAGCTACGATTATCAGGAAGCGGTGCACGCGAGCAGACCGCCGGCAAGCGCGCGATCTGCGAGCGAGCGATACGCCGGTGACCCTCGGGCTCTGCCGCGGTGCCCTCCGCTCATCCTGCGCACGCCCCGGGCTTCCCGCGCAGGGCTTGCCACTTAAATAAGACCTGCGCGATGTTACTTACCACCCTGCCCTGCGGCACGCAAAGGAATTAGACGTGAAACAGGGAAAGCAAAGAGGCCCGTCGGCTGGCCGCACCAGATGGCCCTAGAGCCCTGCCGGTTCCCTCGCCGCTCTGGACGGCAGCGCAGCTCTGCGCTCCCTGCCGCTCCCGCCAGCGAGCGCGGCGCCTGCGCTTTGACCGCCTGCGGCGCGCCAGACTCGGGAGGCTGGAGGGGCTGGTCCACCAAGGCAGCTGAGCCGCTCGCTTCCTTCGGCTGCCTCATTTGCCGCCTTCAAACAACCACTTCCACGCTCCCTTTCTTTGTTTCAGACCCCTCTCAACATCTCCTGGCCTGCAAGCCATTTGCAGCAAGCAACACGGCTGAAATACCGTGCTGCTAGAGACCTAGCTGTCATCTTGCTCCCACGTCCAAAGGCTTTGGGAACCTGAACCCCCTGCTTGTTTTGGCATCGAGACTGCGAGGCGAGAAACACGCCTGGACTCCAACAAGCCAGACGCCTGCCCCGTCGCTCAGCACAGTGCTACGCGGCTGCCCGACCGACACCTTCTGCCGCTAAAACCAGAGCGCGGTTCCCTTCTGAAGAGCCACCGGCAGCGCGGAGAGTCCCTCGCCTTTCCCTGCGCCAGGTCCCCCGGGAACAGCGTCTCGCTCGGACCAGAGCGTGCGGCAGCCTCCGGTCGTCCCAGCCCCTCGCCCGTCCAGAAAGCGCCTGCCTGTAGCAGCGGCAGAACCGCTGCTGCCCAGGGGGGAAAGGAACGGCTCGGGGTGAAGCTCCCCAGGCTGCCCGTGGCCCGTGCGGAGCTGGGGGTCCAGAAGCAAAGGGGTTAGGGGAGGGGTGGAGCAGGGGCGCGAGACTGGAGGGCAGGGGACGCGGGGGGCATGGCCCAGGGAAAAAAAAAAAAAAAACCCGCACGGGGGGAAAAACCTTGTGTGGGGGGACGTTCGGGTGGAGAGCACTCGGGAGGGCGGAGAGACACGCAGAGGAGGACAGGGGGGAGGAGACGGACACGGACGGACGGACGGACGGCGGCTATGTGTGGGTACAAAGGTGCACGGGGGGACACGGGTGGGGATGACCTACACCAGGGGGTCCACCCGGCATAATCCACAGCAGATAACTCACCTGGGATAACCCGCAACGGATATTCCGCTCCGGAGAAGGAATCCACGCCAGATAATCCCCAGCAATGCCCCTCAAACTGTCCGTGGTTCACCCCAGATTTGGCCCAAATTGGCGCCGGTTTTTCGTTTGGGGTTTTTTTGTTTGTTGTTGTTGTTGTTGTTTGTTTTTTCTTTTACGTCATACAAAACTTGGGGGTTTCTGCTTTTCCAAAATATTCAGTTCTGGGGTTCTCCGGCGCTTTTCCACATCATAACAATGGGTCATTTTTGGTTTTCTGCGTTAAAATGCGGGGGGGCGGGGGGGGTGTGAGTGTGTGCGTGTGCGGTGTGGTGTGTTTGTGCTTGCTTTCCAGCTGCACAAATCCAGGCGGATTCAGCTTTCCTGGGAGCCCCAAACTGTGTTGCTCTTGGATATTGGATATTTTGCTCTTGGACTTGCATATTTTGACACTTTGATATCTTCGACTTCTCTCTTTAGACTTCGGTATCTACTTACAATCCTACCTCTTTAGACTTAGTTATCTGTTTACACTTCCATAGAACCTTTACTTCGATTACACGGGATACCTACTTAGGCTTACTCGGTGACACAGGGTAAGCGTAGGTACTTCTACCTATCCAGACTGACTTCTGGTTTAAATTCCTTCACCTACATCATCTCTTTTTGCATTTTAAACTCCTTTATTTCTTAACATAGAGACAAGTTCTTTTTTATTTTAAAACCCTATCTATCTCCATTGAGATTTTTTAATAATTTCTATAACATAGCAGGTACAGGTTTGTATTTTGAAATCCTTTTACATATATATATACACACACACATAAAAACGAATATTATTTTTCAATATATATATATATATAAAGGCGAGAGATTTTTTTCTACTGCAATGCCTCGCACCCGTATTTCCAGTTCTTCACATGGTTAATCACACACACACACACACACACACGAGTTTTCAGGCATTTTGGGACTGTGACCCCCCTTCTCTGGGGGGAAACCTCCCCGTGACACCTTCATCCCCCACTCACCTGCTCCTCTGTTTCATCATCACGCCCCCGCCCCCCGTGACGTTGGGGGGCCCCAAATGACATCATCACCCCCCAGGCCCCTCCACACTTTTTAATCACCCCCCCCAAAAAGGCACAGAACAAGGAAAACAGCTACTTTAATAATGCCATTTACATATGTAGGCGCCCCCCCGAAAAGGGGAGCTCCGCCAGAAAAATAAAATGGGGGCAGCCCCCCCAAACGGCTGCAGCCCCCCCCGGCCCCCGTCCCGCAAGCCGGCGGCTGCCCCACGCCGCGGGGGGAGCCTGCCGGGGGACGGTGCCGCACCTCTCGCTCAGGCTCTGCTCTGCCGTACTCCCCCTCCGTTCCCGCGCTGGGACGGGCTCCCCGGGGCAACGAACCTCCCCGCTCCCTCTTGGCCCGGGACTCGCCCCACCACGCAGCCCTTGCTGCCGCACCCGCGGGGCACCCGCCGGAGACAGAGCCGGGAGCCTCCAGGCACGGGGCCGGCCCCTTACCCTCGGGACGCTTCACGACAGGCAGGCCAACCTGGGCCGGGGGGTACCTAGCGAGCACCACGAGACGCTTGCAACAAGACACCTGAAAAACAAAAAGCCCAAGCGATATTTCAGCATGTGAAAAAAATAGCACAGCAGCGAGTACAGGAATTCAGTCAGAGCAAGGGAGAGGAGAGCAGCTGAGCTCAAGGAGGATTCGAGGTAAGCACGTCAGCTCCAAATACAAGACATCCTTTAAAAGCTAGAGCGACCTGAACGCTTCCCATCAGCATTAAGACTAACCGGTACGATTCCGAACATGTTCTTCGCATACAAGCACACGCTCTTGCCGGCGTTGGAAAACGTCTCACCCCTTCCTTACGGCACGGCTGCAGGGAGACGACCCTGCGAGGCTGCAGGACGAGGGCGTACCGCAATCAGAATCTACGCTTACAGGTCCGCCGCAACAGCTACGGCCCTCGCAGCTGCTGCTGCACATCTTGCTGGCTCGGTCGACAAAGCTGGAAGCGAAGCGTAACGCTTTCGAGGGGAAAAGGAAAAGCAAAGGACAAATCGCAGCAATTCGCTTCATACTAAAAAAGCTGTGCGTGTGTTTATAAACATCCAATAAAAATACTTCTGCTGGAGAAGGACTGGATTTTCCTTTGGCGTTAATTTAACTTGCACAGCTGTAAATCGATACCAGTAGATTATCTGTCTCCAAGATACGCAGTCATCATTTGACCAGGGGTTTTTTGCGCCTTACGTCATTAGGAGCGACATCTGGCCAGCCGCGCCGCCCAAGAGAGATGCTGCTGAACTGCCAGGGAAACGCACCCTTGAAAGCCAGACAGAAAGAAAGTACTTCAGAGCACTCCGTCAAAAGAGCGGGGGGGAAAACACCCCGTAACGTTCAGTTGCCTCTCCTGGTCAACGTTCAGAACAAATACCTAACTGCTTAAACACACCTAAGCAATTGTACGCCACAGCTAGTTGGCAGTTACAGCTGAAACAACGCAAGGCAGTTTGTAGATCCAATTTTAACTTTTTTTTCCTGAAGTTACATCTAGGAGAGAAAAATCCGTGACAGAAGAGATCCCCCATACGGTTTTACTTTGGGGGCAGAATCCAATCCCCGGGGCTGCAACGCGTAAGGCTACCAAAAAGGACCGGCAGATTTGCTAACGCTTTTGGCTGCGCCGAAGCACGCAGAGGAACGCGTGTTGATGACATCTCGGCTGTTGCAACTGAGAACCAGCGATGCCATCAACTTCTGGAAGACGTGCTGTGCTCGGGTCTTTGGAAGCAAACGGACTTTTTTTTTTTTTTTTTTTTTAAGAGAGTGGAAAGTCTTGCTGCTGCTGACTTCCACTGCCAAGCGCATCATCTCTGAAGATCCCCACTCTGATGGGGAGCTCATAAAACACAACTTCTTTGAATGAGAAAGATTTCCATTCTGGAAAATCTCTTTCCAGCTGAAGTAAGAAATCACACGCTGTAGGTTAAGAAAAAAGGATGCTGCCGAAGCAGTAACTCACCGAAACCACGTCAGGACTCGCTGTCGCTACTTACAAGGCTGGCAATGCTTCTCGGGAAAGCGACGCCGATTCCTCCTCTTTTGTCCACGTCTCTCCTTGGACCTTGATCGCTTTTAGTACGGACGCTAGTATCGCAGTAAGCTTTTCAAGACCTACTGTAAGATATTTTAAAAACTTATTGACTGAAAAAGCACACAGCTTTTATGACAAAAACAAAGCCTGTTTCTTCCGAACGCCTGAACTCTCACAAACATTGTCTTTCCTCTTTTAGGATAAAATTGTTTTCCCGATATCCTTTCCTAGTAAGCGCACAGAAACACAAGATTGCGCTTTCGGGAAGGCAAAATAAACGGAGGGAAGCCGACTTTGCACAGGCGTTAACACGCTCCAGCGCAGACCTTCTTTGACTTTTAGTATCTGCCTTAAAACAGTTCCTAGAAAAACTACAGAAGGAAGGAGAGCCGGCACATTCTTGACGTTAACTTTGAAGTCCGTACTACAAGCGCCTTAGGAAAAACGCGGACACGCATCGCGGACGTACCTTGTACTCGCAGACCGCTATGGAGCCTTTCCGTCCGTCTTGCACTTTCACGGCAGAAGAAAGGGCGACCATGGTGAAACGGCGGCAGCTGACACTCTGCTGAGAGAGGAAAAAAAAAAACCCGTAGCATAAAGCTGGGTAGGAGTCCCAAGCTTCCTGGTTTTGTGAAGTTTTGCAAAGACTACAACCGAGGGAAGGAAAAAATAGCCGTTTGGAACATGTTGCCAAACAACATTTGGCCGTAAAACTCGGATGCGTTTGACACGCGCCCATTTTTTGGGAACTTGCTATTTGCTTCCCGTTATCGTTGTTCTTCCTTCAGAACCTCTGCTTGTAGCCAACTTGATTTGCTACCGGTTCAAGCGCTTCCCTTCCCGGTATTACTGGCACACGGACCCAGGCAAGTCACTGAACCGCTCTTCTGAACTTCTCCAAACGACAATTACAGCCACGAAAGAGGAGTTCAAGAGAGGAAAAGGAGAGGTCGGGCAGCAAAAGAGCCCTGCAGGCTGCCACCAGTCAACACTGCGCTCTTTTTTTTCTTTTAAATCCACCCCCCCCCGCCCCCAAATACAAACAAAACCAACCCCCACGACCTTGTATTTTTTGCCTTTGGGAGCTCATCCCTGTCTCAGCACGAAGCGCAGACGACCTGTATCCCGATTTGCACGTGACGAATCCGTGTTCGGAAGAAATAGGCCAGATCCGTAAGACTGGTGTTATTTTGCGGGTTTTAACAATCGCAACGCAATCGCATCGACCGACGCGTTTGTGACAAAACTCATTAACTTCTAAACGTAGCACCTCCTTGGGTAAAAAAACGTGTTTGAGACTGAAAACAAAATGATGATTCAGAGCTCCCGCTCCTGATGGAGCCGTGGGGGAAGGAAGGAAAGTGAAGACAAACAGCAGCAACATCAAGTGAAATTCGCCTCCAATTCCGAGCACGTGCCTAAGAGACTCTGCAAGTCCACACCTCAATCCTAGGAGCGACTAGCCCTTTTCTGGAAGGACAAACTTCCTTACTTCAAAGTCCTAGACCGAAGGCTCCACGGAACAGAACGTGGACCGAGCCACAGGACACCGTGCCATCCACGCCCGTACGGCAAAGAAAAATCACGGAAAACTAAATTTAAGTATCAGTTCCCATCGAGCTTCATTCCTTACGTTTCCACTGGCACCTGGGTGCTCAAAAATGAACTCTACTGACACCGCGTATTACTAACAATTTACTTCTGCGTATCAAAACAAAAGGCTATTTCCAGCTCGCCCATCCAATTAGCACGACCAACCAGAAGTGAAACACCGGACCCTAAAGAAGGGAACAGGCAGCTCTTCATTTCTCCTAAGGCAAAGTCTGTTCTTTTGCCTGGAAGGCAAACATCCGTAACTCCCAAGGGAGCACTGCAGGAACGAGGTGCGCTCTCTTACCTGCAGTTTGTCCTCGGCTTTTCTGCACGGGCAGCAGATTTGCCTTTCCTCTGGCTTTGATGTGGCGCACCCGTGGCGTCCTTGAACCGGCAAGTGTTTCTCCCCGCTCCCGCAGCCCCAGACGCGCCATTACCTGAGCAGCGAGCGGAATCAAGCACGCAGGATTTTCTGCACGGGACGCAGAAGGTGACACTGGAAAGGAGGAGGCAAAAAGAGAAGCGGTTTGCCCGGCAGCCACGACCATAGAAACTACACCTGCCGGCACGGCCCGGGGAACCAACGTGGCCGACCAAAAGCCCCGGGCTCCAAGACGCCGCGAGACGCAGCCCTCCCTGCTTTTGACCCTGCGGGGACACCGTTCCCCACGCCATCGCCGCACGTGGAAGCCCCGCCGAGCCCCCAGCACGGCTCCGGGCAGCCCCCGCCACCGGCTCCGGCCGGCCTCCCACCACCGGCGCCGACCCGCCGACCCCCGCCGCCCGGCCCCGAAGCGGCGCGGTGCCCCCCGCCGCCCGGCCCCGGAGCGGCGCGGCGCAGCGCCTCCCCGCCGCCCGGCCCCGGAGCGGTTCGGCGCGGCTCGGCGCCTCCCCGCCGCCCGGCCCCGGAGCGGCGCGGCTCGGCGCCCGGCCCCGGAGCGGCGCGGCCCCCCCCCCCGCCGCCCGGCCCCGGAGCGGCGCGGCTCGGCGCCTCCCCGCCGCCCGGCCCCGGAGCGGCGCGGCTCGGCGCCCGGCCCCGGAGCGGCGCGGCTCGGCGCCTCCCCGCCGCCCGGCCCCGGAGCGGCGCGGCTCGGCGCCCCCCCGCCGCCCGGCCCCGGAGCGGCGCGGCTCGGCGCCCCCCCGCCGCCCGGCCCCGGAGCGGCACGGCCCCCCCCCCGCCGCCAGGCCCCGGAGCGGCGCGGCCCCCCCCCCGCCGCCAGGCCCCGGAGCGGCGCGGCTCGGCGCCCCCCCGCCGCCCGGCCCCCGAGCGGAGCGGCGCGGCGCCCCCGGCCCCGACCGGCTCCAGGAAGCTCCGCCCGCCGGCTCCCACACGGCACCGCACCTTCCCCGCTCCGTGCCTCCCGCCGGCCCGGCCGCTCCCCCGCAGGCACCGCCGTCCTCCTCGGGGCTTTCCCCGCTCACCTCCTCGCTGTCTGCAGCCGCAGCCCAACGACCGCGCCGCTCCGCTCCGCGCGGGGAACCTCCGCCCACCGCCCCATGCCCGCCCCCGACGCACCGCGCATGCGCCGGTTGGGACCGCCAGTTTAATCTCGAGGCGCTCGGCGACCTTCTGGATCATCCAGGGGACCTCTGGTTTCATCTCTATGCTCTGGACGACCTTCTCTATCGTCTGGGTCGACTTTCGCTGTCATCTCGATGGTCTGCGGAGCCGCTCTATACTCCGGGAGGACTTCTCCTTGCAGCTCTATGGTCTGAAGGACAGTCTTTCTCATCGGGGAGGACTTTCTGGCTCATCTCTATGCTCTGGAGGACCTTCTCTGTCATCCGGGAGGACTGTGTCGGCTAGTTTGGTGCTTTGGACGAGTTCGGTTTTTGCCGCACTGGGTTTTGCTTTTTACACTTTTGTGTGCTGTGTACAATTTTGTTTGAATGATTGTGTTTGCATTTCTCGTTGTTTATTGTTTCTTTTGTTTTGTAGGGGGTGCCAGAGAAATGTAACTGCTTTGAATAATTAGTTGATTCAGTTTCATAACAAGATGGTAATTGCCCTTCCATGTGGGAGGAATGAATTGTTATAGGAAGATGTGGTGTTACTAGTTTAATCATTGCTTCCTCCCACCTGGGAGGGTGTATGTATATATTTGTATACATATTTATATAGTACAAAGGAAAAAAAAAACAAATAACAAACACTATAAAAAAAATGAACTAAAAAAAAATTAAAAAATGGTAAGGCTGGTGCAGCAGTAGCAACCAGCTCCTACCCTGGGAGTAATTTTTTTTTTAATTTAAATTAATTATGACTCCCAGGGATAATTGTCATAATTGTCATTTTGTTTTCATTTCTACATGTCTGCAAAGGAAAAATTTCAATTCCACCTGGAACCTGCAAAGAAACAAAGCACCCCCACACCATCATAAAAGGTTAGATACATTCCAAACGCACCGCTCATTCAGCTACCACCCAAACCACGCCTCGGTCTCGGCCGATCCATTCCACCACCAGCACGCCACAACGGACCGTCGCCCTGCCTCTGCGGCGCTCCCTGGGAACGGTGTTCCCGAGGGCCTCAAAAAAAAAAAAAAAAAAATCGCCCTGCCTGAGAAAACCCCGGCCCGAGCCTGACCTCCGCCCAAACCTTGGCGATGATCATCGCCTCGCAGAGCAGCCGGGACCGGGGGAAAAAAAACGCAGCGGGGGGGAGGGAAATGCCCCAGCTGGGGTTTTTTTATTCTATAGTATATATGAAATAAATTACTCTCAACATTACATACGACCTGCAATAAAATACTTCACACGTACAAGGTTAGGCACATTCAGGAACCGAACAATCCTTCAACCACCGCTCACTCAAACCACTACACTTACACCACCCAGCTGCCACTGCAGCACAGCCCCCCGGTTCCAGAGCTATCCCTGCAACTGCCTCGCCGCGCACCTCTAAACAACCTTGGGCTCCGTACGATTCCCAAGTTTCACCTTCCGCTACGGCAAGGCGAAGAAGACGCTTCGCTACGTGCGCCGGTCCAGCCTCCGGCACCCGCAAAACACAACAGAAGTAACTGCGGCACCTGTCTACAGCTGCTTGCCTCGAGATGGCCCGTACAATCTTTGCCTACAGATACTGTACAAATGGACGTATCACCGTGAGGCTATGCTACCCCCAACTCCAATATCGCAACGCTCCTGGGCAGAGCGGCTCCAACCCCGACACACAGACAGACACTGCACACAGATGCCACAAACGACGTGACCTCGAGACCCGAGAAGATCACGAGCGGGAACGACTCCGGTAGGGAAGACGCCTCCGGCACGGAACCCCTACGGTGCCTGCCGTGGCCCAGGAGATAAAACTACCATCTAAAAAAGATAAATGGATGCATGACAAGCCAGGATTTAAGACCTAAGACCATTAAGGAACCAGGGATGAAACCCCTGAAGACGACCGTAGAAACGTAACTCTCAAAAGCAGACCTGCGGAGACCGCCCGGCCGGCCACCGCAACAGACGATCCCTCGGAAACATCTGGAACGCGACGCTTCCCGGACACGTCCGTGCTTTAAGCTACGACGGCAAGATAAGCAGGGCTCAAGAAACGCTATGCCGATGAGGCGATGCGTTCGAGACGCCCTCGAGGTAAGCCTCCCGAGGGGCCCGATGATCACAAAGAGCTACGGAAACATCGAGACCTGAGAAAGCCATGGTACGAGACACAGAAGACAGACAGACTACGCAAAAGCAAAACGCACAGACACAGGATGGAACTGCCCTGCTCAGCAAACGTCAGCAGCGCGCTAACAACAGTAACCCGCTCCTTTGCCCTTCCCAAAGGAGACTGCTCCTGGACAGGCCTCTCCCCGACACCAACTTTATAACCCCTCCCTGCAATTCCTATCCTTGTTACCTCCTCAGCCCTGATCCCGCAACTGAGCTTTCAGAGGGCCAGGGATCTGAATCCACCCTCAAAAAAAAAAGAAAACCACCACACACCTAACTAGAACATTCCTGCACTCACCCAGTTCCTCTTCGTCATCTAAAACAAAACAAAAAAAACACAAAAACCACACAACAAAAAAAACAAAAAAAACCAAACCAAAACAAAAAACCACAGAAACCACAGAAACCACAGAAACCACAGAAACCACAGAAACCACAGAAACCACAGAAACCACAGAAACCACAGAAACCACAGAAACCACAGAAACCACAGAAACCACAGAAACCACACAACAAAAAAAACAACAAAAAAACCCAAAACAAACAAAAAAACCAACACCAAACTCCCAACCCACAAACCCACAACCCACTAACAAACTAAAACACAGCGCTGGTATTCAGCATCGGTCTGGTTACTGCCAACCGCTTCTGCGACACCCTCCTCCTCAAAAGCACCGTACCGCTCCGCTCACCTGCTCCACGCCTATTCTAAAGAAAGATGCTGCGACTGTCACTCGGTGCGCCTAGGATGCCAGGAGACACAAAGTGCCCGTGGCGCTCGGGTGAAATAGCCAGCCCCGGGTGCCTCCCCTCTACAACCCAGCTCACCTCAAATTCTCAGCTGATTCTAAAGGCAGCCAGCACAGCTCCCACAAAACCAAAAGGTAAATGATTAATCAACGTGCCATTTCATACTTTACTATTAAATGATGACCCGGCTGACAACCACCTCGCCTCCTCCAACCGCTCCTCAGCGGGAAGCTACGCCCCCTCCGAGGCTGTTAAAAGGGAGGACCCTAAGGAAAGAGAAGAACTAACTGCAAACTAAAGACAGGGAACGGGATAAAAGCAAAAAAAAATTCAAGAGTGACGGGAATTAGGGCAACAAAGAGAAAAAAATGAAAAACAGGGACAGTGAACTAAAAGAGAGACGTAGGAAGAAAACGGACAAAGCAAAGGCACTAATAGAGACAAGGAAGAATTAAAAAATGGAAACGGCAGACGGAATACAAGTCGACAGAAGCTTTTGTCGTGGTTTAACCCCAGCCAGCAGCCAAGCACCACACAGCCGCTACGCGGGAGAAAATTGCAAGGGTGGAAGTCAGAAAACTCGGGGGTTAAGGTAAGAACAGTTTAACAATTGAAGGAAAAGACAACAGAATAGTAGTAACACTAGTAGTAGCAGTAGTAGCAGTAATAAACCAATAAGAGTATACAAAGCAAGCGCTTCACTAGACAGGGGCTCACCACTCGCCGACCGATGCCAAGCACGTCCCCGAGCTGCCATCGCTGACTCCTGGCCAACGCCCCCCCAGTTTCCATACCGAGCGTGACGTCCCACGGTAGGGAATAGCGCTGCAGCCGGTCTGGGGCAGCTGAGCTGCCTGTGGCGCCTCCCAGCTTCTTGCGCACCGGGCAGAGCACGGGAAGCTGAAAGGTCCTTGAGTGGTGTCAGCGCTACTTAGCGACAAACAAAACGTCAGCGCGTTACCAACATGATGCTCATCCGAAATCCAAACGGCAGCACTGTGCCAGCTACTAGGAAGAACCTTAACTCTCTGCCAGCCGAAAGCAGGACGTTTGAACAGCAAGGGCGACGGAAGAAATAAGGAAAAAACTTAATAAATAGCGACAGGGAGCTCCATCGGGGAAGGAAAATTTAGAAAGCGAGGGCACTGAGGGAACACTAAGGGAAGAGAAGAAACAATTAAACCCAGCTAAACCCCCAGGGGAAAAGTCAACCTAGAACATGGAAAAAGCCACAGGGATTAGGGAAATAAATGGGAAAATTAAAAAACAGGACAGCGAACTAGAGGGACGGAGAAGGAAGATTCAAAAAACGAGGGCCCTAAGGAAAGACAAGAAAGAATTAAAACAGAAATACAGGGGAATAAAGGCAGCAGCAAAGAGGAGAAAAGGAGTCAGGAAAGTGTTTAAAGGAAGCGGCGATTAAGAACATCGGGAAGTGATTTAAAAACCCGCATGGGTGAACTAAAACGGAGACGGAAAAAAGGGAAAAAGACAGAAAATTATTTTTTAATAATTTATATAATACAGCAGATACAGGTTTGTATTTTGAAATCCTCCTTTTTAAAAACTTATTGACTGAAAAAGCACACAGCTTTTATGACAAAAACAAAGCCTGTTTCTTCTGAACTCTTGCAAACATTGCCTTTCCTCTTTTCGGATAAAATTGTTTTCCCGATATCCTTTCCTAGTAAGCGCACAGAAACACAAGATTGCGCTTTCGGGAAGGCAAAATAAACGGAGGGAAGCCGACTTTGCACAGGCGTTAACACGCTCCAGCGCAGACCTTCTTTGACTTTTAGTATCTGCCTTAAAACAGTTCCTAGAAAAACTACAGAAGGAAGGAGAGCCGGCACATTCTTGACGTTAACTTTGAAGTCCGTACTACAAGCGCCTTAGGAAAAACGCGGACACGCATCGCGGACGTACCTTGTACTCGCAGACCGCTATGGAGCCTTTCCGTCCGTCTTGCACTTTCACGGCAGAAGAAAGGGCGACCATGGTGAAACGGCGGCAGCTGACACTCTGCTGAGAGAGGAAAAAAAAAAACCCGTAGCATAAAGCTGGGTAGGAGTCCCAAGCTTCCTGGTTTTGTGAAGTTTTGCAAAGACTACAACCGAGGGAAGGAAAAAATAGCCGTTTGGAACATGTTGCCAAACAACATTTGGCCGTAAAACTCGGATGCGTTTGACACGCGCCCATTTTTTGGGAACTTGCTATTTGCTTCCCGTTATCGTTGTTCTTCCTTCAGAACCTCTGCTTGTAGCCAACTTGATTTGCTACCGGTTCAAGCGCTTCCCTTCCCGGTATTACTGGCACACGGACCCAGGCAAGTCACTGAACCGCTCTTCTGAACTTCTCCAAACGACAATTACAGCCACGAAAGAGGAGTTCAAGAGAGGAAAAGGAGAGGTCGGGCAGCAAAAGAGCTCTGCAGGCTGCCACCAGTCAACACTGCGCTCTTTTTTTTCTTTTAAATCCACCCCCCCCCGCCCCCAAATACAAACAAAACCAACCCCCACGACCTTGTATTTTTTGCCTTTGGGAGCTCATCCCTGTCTCAGCACGAAGCGCAGACGACCCGTATCCCGATTTGCACGTGACGAATCCGTGTTCGGAAGAAATAGGCCAGATCCGTAAGACTGGTGTTATTTTGCGGGTTTTAACAATCGCAACGCAATCGCATCGACCGACGCGTTTGTGACAAAACTCATTAACTTCTAAACGTAGCACCTCCTTGGGTAAAAAAACGTGTTTGAGACTGAAAACAAAATGATGATTCAGAGCTCCCGCTCCTGATGGAGCCGTGGGGAAAGGAAGGAAAGTGAAGACAAACAGCAGCAACATCAAGTGAAATTCGCCTCCAATTCCGAGCACGTGCCTAAGAGACTCTGCAAGTCCACACCTCAATCCTAGGAGCGACTAGCCCTTTTCTGGAAGGACAAACTTCCTTACTTCAAAGTCCTAGACCGAAGGCTCCACGGAACAGAACGTGGACCGAGCCACAGGACACCGTGCCATCCACGCCCGAACGGCAAAGAAAAATCACGGAAAACTAAATTTAAGTATCAGTTCCCATCGAGCTTCATTCCTTACGTTTCCACTGGCACCTAGGTGCTCAAAAATGAACTCTACTGACACCGCGTATTACTAACAATTGACTTCTGCGTATCAAAACAAAAGGCTATTTCCAGCTCGCCCATCCAATTAGCACGACCAACCAGAAGTGAAACACCGGAGCCTAAAGAAGGGAACAGGCAGCTCTTCATTTCTCCTAGAGCAAAGTCTGTTCTTTTGCCTGGAAGGCAAACATCCGTAACGCCCAAGGGAGCACTGCAGGAACGAGGTGCGCTCTCTTACCTGCAGTTTGTCCTCGGCTTTTCTGCACGGGCAGCAGATTTGCCTTTCCTCTGGCTTTGATGTGGCGCACCTGTGGCGTCCTTGAACCGGCAAGTGTTTCTCCCCGCTCCCGCAGCCCCAGACGCGCCATTACCTGAGCAGCGAGCGGAATCAAGCACGCAGGATTTTCTGCACGGGACGCAGAAGGTGACACTGGAAAGAAGGAGGCAAAAGAGAAGCGGTTTGCCCGGCAGCCACGACCATAGAAACTACACCTCCCGGCATGGCCCGGGGAACCAACGTGGCCGACCAAAAGCCCCGGGCTCCAAAATGCCGCGAGACGCAGCCCTCCCTGCTTTTGGACCCTGCGGGGACACCGTTCCCCACGCCACCGCCGCACGTGGAAGCCCCGCCGAGCCCCCAGCGCGGCTCCGGGCAGCCCCCGCCACCGGCTCCGGCCGGCGCCCCCCCACCGGCACCGACCCGGCGCCCCCCCACCGCCCGGCACAAGCGGCGCGGCGCGGCGCGGCTCGGCGCCCCCCCCGCCGCGCGGCCCCGGAGCGGAGCGGCTCGGCGCGGCGCCCCCCCGCCGCGCGGCCCCGGAGCGGAGCGGCTCGGCGCGGCGCCCCCCCGCCGCGCGGCCCCGGAGCGGAGCGGCTCGGCGCGGCGCCCCCCCGCCGCGCGGCCCCGGAGCGGAGCGGCTCGGCGCGGCGCCCCCCCGCCGCGCGGCCCCGGAGCGGAGCGGCTCGGCGCGGCGCCCCCCCCGCCGCCCGGCCCCGGAGCGGAGCGGCTCGGCGCGGCGCCCCCCCCGCCGCCCGGCCCCGGAGCGGAGCGGCTCGGCGCGGCGCCCCCCCGCCGCCCGGCCCCGGAGCTCAGCGGCTCGGCGCGGCGCCCCCCCCGCCGCCCGGCCCCGGAGCTCAGCGGCTCGGCGCGGCGCCCCCCCGCCGCCCGGCCCCGGAGCTCAGCGGCTCGGCGCGGCGCCCCCCCCGCCGCCCGGCCCCGGAGCTCAGCGGCTCGGCGCGGCGCCCCCCCCGCCGCCCGGCCCCGGAGCTCAGCGGCTCGGCGCGGCGCCCCCCCCGCCGCCCGGCCCCGGAGCTCAGCGGCTCGGCGCGGCGCCCCCCCGCCGCCCGGCCCCGGAGCTCAGCGGCTCGGCGCGGCGCCCCCCCCGCCGCCCGGCCCCGGAGCTCAGCGGCTCGGCGCGGCGCCCCCCCCGCCGCCCGGCCCCGGAGCTCAGCGGCTCGGCGCGGCGCCCCCCCCGCCGCCCGGCACAAGCGGCGCGGCGCCCCCCCCGCCGCCCGGCACAAGCGGCGCGGCGCCCTCCCGCCGCCTGGCCCCGGAGCGGCGCGGCTCGGCGCGGCGCGGCGCCCCCCCGCCGCCCGGCCCCGGAGCGGCGCGGCGCGGCGCCCCCCCGGACCGGCTCCAGGAAGCTCCGCCCGCCCGGCTCCCACACGGCACCGCACCCTCCCCGCTCCGTGCCTCCCGCCGCCCTCCTCGGGGCTTTCCCCGCTCACCTCCTCGCTGCCTGCAGCCGCAGCCCAACGACCGCTCCGCTCCCCTCCGCCCCGGGCTCACCCCGGCCCCTCCGCGCGGGGAACCTCCGCCCACCGCGCGATTCCCGCCCCCGACGCACCGCGCATGCGCTGGCGAAGCTCCGCCCTCCCCGCGGCAAACCCCGCCCTCTGCAGCAAAGCTCCGCCCTGCACACACCACGCATGCGCCAGCGAAGCTCCGCCCTCTCCGCGGCAAGGCTCCGCCCCACGCGGCAAAGCTCCGCCCTGACACAGCGCGCATGCGCCCGTGGAGCTCCGCCCTCACACGGCAAAGCTCCGCCTTACCACCGCAACGCTCCGCCCCCCGCGGCTAAGCTCCGCCCCCGACACAGCACGCATGCGCCAGCGAAGCTCCGCCCTCCCCGCGGCAAGGCTCCGCCCCACGCCGCAAAGCTCCGCCCCAACACAGCGCGCATGCGCCCGTGGAGCTCCGCCCTCACACGGCAAAGCTCCGCCCCCCGCGGCTAAGCTCCGCCCCTGACACAGCACGCATGCTCGGCCAAAGCTCCGCCCTTCAGGGCAAAGCTCCGCCCTCCCGCTGCAAAGCTCCGCCCCCCATGCACTGCGCATGCGCTGGTGAGGCCCCGCCCCCACGCGGCAAAGCTCCGCCTTACCACCGCAAGGCTCCGCCCCACGCGGCTAAGCCCCGCCCCTGACACAGCGCGCATGCTCGGCCAAAGCTCCGCCCTCCCACTGCAAAGCTCCGCCCCCCCGTGCACTGCGCATGCGCCGATGAGGCTCCGCCCTCACGCGGCAAAGCTCCGCCTTACCACCGCAAGGCTCCGCCCCACGCGGCTAAGCTCCGCCCCCGACACAGCGCGCATGCTCGGCCAAAGCTCCGCCCTTCAGGGCAAAGCTCCGCCCCCCCGCGGCAAGGCTCCGCCCCCTACGCACCGCGCATGCGCCGGTGAAGCTCCGCCCTCACATGGCAAAGCTCCGCCTTACCACCGCAAGGCTCCGCCCCCCGCGGCTAAGCTCCGCCCTGACACACCGCACGGGGTGGTCTCCAGGGGCGGGGCCTGTCGCTAGGGGTGGTGCCCTTCCCCTGCCGGGGAGCTCCAGGGGCGGGGCCCGTCGCTAGGGGAGGGGCCGCTCCACACCAGGACGGGGGCGTGGGCCGGGGCGGGGCTGCAGCGGAGGCCGAGGCAGCCGTGCCAGCAGCAGCCAGCACCTCCCGGGCGGCGAGAGCGGCGCTTCCTTACCGGGAGGCAGCAACGGCTGCGGCGGCATCGCCCCGCGGGCGCCGCGCTGTCGCATGCCCGGTACCGGCCACCGGCACCGGGGATCACGTGCACGCCACCGCCCCTGCGCGGCTCCCGGCCTGCAGTACCCGCTTTTGGACGCCAGGCGGCAGCACCGAGGCACGGCCAAAACGCCCCACCGCCCCCGGGCGCCACCCGAGCTGCAGTACCCGCTTTTGGACGCCAGGCGGCAGCACCACACCGAGCCCCGCGCCCCGAGCGCTCCCCGCGGGGACAAAGGACTCGCACCCCGGCCCGCCTTGGGCCGCCCGCAGCCGCCGCCGCCGCCTTACGGGGGGGGGGGGGGGGGGGGGGCCACAAGCCTCGCCCTTCTCTGCCCCTGCTCCCGCTCACAGCCCACGCAGCCAGAGCCATTGCCTCGCCCCCAAAAAGCACCCAAGCGGCTCGAGCATTTCAGTCCTCTGCGCTTGACAGCTCGCAGAGGGCTGCTGGCCCTTTCTCTCCGCGCCCCTCACCCCAGGACCCAGCCGGGGGAAGCAGCGCAGGGAACCTGGTCAATACCTTTGCCTTGGCTCGGCTTTTTTGCCCCCAGAGTAAGCCCCCGGGATTGCTGGATTCATCTGCAGGTGGCATCAGGGGTGGGAGAGTGACACCAGCGAGCCAACAGACCCTGGAGAGATTTTATTAAAAAAAAAGAAAAAAAAAGCGACACTGATGACATCCTGAAGGCACGCGAGGAGATACTGAAAGCTGCTTTGTGTGAGAGGGGCAGCTACGATTATCAGGAAGCGGTGCACGCGAGCAGACCGCCGGCAAGCGCGCGATCTGCGAGCGAGCGATACGCCGGTGACCCTCGGGCTCTGCCGCGGTGCCCTCCGCTCATCCTGCGCCGCCCCGGGCTTCCCGCGCAGGGCTTGCCACTTAAATAAGACCTGCGCGATGTTACTTACCACCCTGCCCTGCGGCACGCAAAGGAATTAGACGTGAAACAGGGAAAGCAAAGAGGCCCGTCGGCTGGCCGCACCAGATGGCCCTAGAGCCCTGCCGGTTCCCTCGCCGCTCTGGACGGCAGCGCAGCTCTGCGCTCCCGCCAGCGAGCGCGGCGCCTGCGCTTTGACCGCCTGCGGCGCGCCAGACTCGGGAGGCTGGAGGGGCTGGTCCACCAAGGCAGCTGAGCCGCTCGCTTCCTTCGGCTGCCTCATTTGCCGCCTTCAAACAACCACTTCCACGCTCCCTTTCTTTGTTTCAGACCCCTCTCAACATCTCCTGGCCTGCAAGCCATTTGCAGCAAGCAACACGGCTGAAATACCGTGCTGCTAGAGACCTAGCTGTCATCTTGCTCCCACGTCCAAAGGCTTTGGGAACCTGAACCCCCTGCTTGTTTTGGCATCGAGACTGCGAGGCGAGAAACACGCCTGGACTCCAACAAGCCAGACGCCTGCCCCGTCGCTCAGCACAGTGCTACGCGGCTGCCCGACCGACACCTTCTGCCGCTAAAACCAGAGCGCGGTTCCCTTCTGAAGAGCCACCGGCAGCGCGGAGAGTCCCTCGCCTTTCCCTGCGCCAGGTCCCCCGGGAACAGCGTCTCGCTCGGACCGGAGCGTGCGGCAGCCTCCGGTCGTCCCAGCCCCTCGCCCGTCCAGAAAGCGCCTGCCTGTAGCAGCGGCAGAACCGCTGCTGCCCAGGGGGGAAAGGAACGGCTCGGGGTGAAGCTCCCCAGGCTGCCCGTGGCCCGTGCGGAGCTGGGGGTCCAGAAGCAAAGGGGTTAGGGGAGGGGTGGAGCAGGGGAGCGGGGGCGCGAGACTGGAGGGCAGGGGACGCGGGGGGCACGGCCCAGGGAAAAAAAAAAAAAAACCCGCACGGGGGGAAAAACCTTGTGTGGGGGGACGTTCGGGTGGAGAGCACTCGGGAGGGCGGAGAGACACGCAGAGGAGGACAGGGGGGAGGAGACGGACACGGACGGACGGACGGACGGCGGCTATGTGTGGGTACAAAGGTGCACGGGGGGACACGGGTGGGGATGACCTACACCAGGGGGTCCACCCGGCATAATCCACAGCAGATAACTCACCTGGGATAACCCGCAACGGATATTCCGCTCCGGAGAAGGAATCCACGCCAGATAATCCCCAGCAATGCCCCTCAAACTGTCCGCGGTTCACCCCAGATTTGGCCCAAATTGGCGCCGGTTTTTCGTTTGGGGTTTTTTTGTTTGTTGTTGTTCTTCTTTTTTGTTTTTTCTTTTACGTCATACAAAACTTGGGGGTTTCTGCTTTTCCAAAATATTCAGTTCTGGGGTTTTCCGGCGCTTTTCCACATCATAACAATGGGTCATTTTTGGTTTTCTGCGTTAAAATGCGGGGGGGCGGGGGGGGTGTGAGTGTGTGCGTGTGCGTGTGCGGTGTGTTTGTGCTTGCTTTCCAGCTGCACAAATCCAGGCGGATTCAGCTTTCCTGGGAGCCCCAAACTGTGTTGCTCTTGGATATTGGATATTTTGCTCTTGGACTTGCATATTTTGACACTTTGATATCTTCGACTTCTCTCTTTAGACTTCGGTATCTACTTACAATCCTACCTCTTTAGACTTAGTTATCTGTTTACACTTCCATAGAACCTTTACTTCGATTACACGGGATACCTACTTAGGCTTACTCGGTGACACAGGGTAAGCGTAGGTACTTCTACCTATCCAGACTGACTTCTGGTTTAAATTCCTTCACCTACATCATCTCTTTTTGCAATTTAAACTCCTTTATTTCTTAACATAGAGACAAGTTCTTTTTTATTTTAAAACCTTATCTATCTCCATTGAGATTTTTTAATAATTTCTATAACATAGCAGGTACAGGTTTGTATTTTGAAATCCTTTTACATATATATATATACACACACATAAAAACGAATATTATTTTTCAATATATATATATATATAAAGGCGAGAGATTTTTTTCTACTGCAATGCCTCGCACCCGTATTTCCAGTTCTTCACATGGTTAATCACACACACACACACACACACGAGTTTTCAGGCATTTTGGGACTGTGACCCCCCTTCTCTGGGGGGAAACCTCCCCGTGACACCTTCATCCCCCACTCACCTGCTCCTCTGTTTCATCATCACGCCCCCGCCCCCCGTGACGTTGGGGGGCCCCAAATGACATCATCACCCCCCAGGCCCCTCCACACTTTTTAATCACCCCCCCCAAAAAGGCACAGAACAAGGAAAACAGCTACTTTAATAATGCCATTTACATATGTAGGCGCCCCCCCGAAAAGGGGAGCTCCGCCAGAAAAATAAAATGGGGGCAGCCCCCCCAAACGGCTGCAGCCCCCCCCGGCCCCCGTCCCGCAAGCCGGCGGCTGCCCCACGCCGCGGGGGGAGCCTGCCGGGGGACGGTGCCGCACCTCTCGCTCAGGCTCTGCTCTGCCGTGCTCCCCCTCCGTTCCCGCGCTGGGACGGGCTCCCCGGGGCAACGAACCTCCCCGCTCCCTCTTGGCCCGGGACTCGCCCCACCACGCAGCCCTCGCTGCCGCACCCGCGGGGCACCCGCCGGAGACAGAGCCGGGAGCCTCCAGGCACGGGGCCGGCCCCTTACCCTCGGGACGCTTCACGACAGGCAGGCCAACCTGGGCCGGGGGGTACCTAGCGAGCACCACGAGACGCTTGCAACAAGACACCTGAAAAACAAAAAGCCCAAGCGATATTTCAGCATGTGAAAAAAATAGCACAGCAGCGAGTACAGGAATTCAGTCAGAGCAAGGGAGAGGAGAGCAGCTGAGCTCAAGGAGGATTCGAGGTAAGCAGGTCAGCTCCAAATACAAGACATCCTTTAAAAGCTAGAGCGACCTGAACGCTTCCCATCAGCATTAAGACTAACCGGTACGATTCCGAACATGTTCTTCGCATACAAGCACACGCTCTTGCCGGCGTTGGAAAACGTCTCACCCCTTCCTTACGGCACGGCTGCAGGGAGACGTCCCTGCGAGGCTGCAGGACGAGGGCGTACCGCAATCAGAATCTACGCTTACAGGTCCGCCGCAACAGCTACGGCCCTCGCAGCTGCTGCTGCACATCTTGCTGGCTCGGTCGACAAAGCTGGAAGCGAAGCGTAACGCTTTCGAGGGGAAAAGGAAAAGCAAAGGACAAATCGCAGCAATTCGCTTCATACTAAAAAAGCTGTGCGTGTGTTTATAAACATCCAATAAAAATACTTCTGCTGGAGAAGGACTGGATTTTCCTTTGGCGTTAATTTAACTTGCACAGCTGTGAATCGATACCAGTAGATTATCTGTCTCCAAGATACGCAGTTATCATTTGACCAGGGGTTTTTTGCGCCTTACGTCATTAGGAGCGACATCTGGCCAGCCACGCCGCCCAAGAGAGATGCTGCTGAACTGCCAGGGAAACGCACCCTTGAAAGCCAGACAGAAAGAAAGTACTTCAGAGCACTCCGTCAAAAGAGCGGGGGGGAAAACACCCCGTAACGTTCAGTTGCCTCTCCTGGTCAACGTTCAGAACAAATACCTAACTGCTTAAACACACCTAAGCAATTGTACGCCACAGCTAGTTGGTAGTTACAGCTGAAACAACGCAAGGCAGTTTGTAGATCCAATTTTAACTTTTTTTTCCTGAAGTTACATCTAGGAGAGAAAAATCCGTGACAGAAGAGATCCCCCATACGGTTTTACTTTGGGGGCAGAATCCAATCCCCGGGGCTGCAACGCGTAAGGCTACCAAAAAGGACCGGCAGATTTGCTAACGCTTTTGGCTGCGCCGAAGCACGCAGAGGAACGCGTGTTGATGACATCTCGGCTGTTGCAACTGAGAACCAGCGATGCCATCAACTTCTGGAAGACGTGCTGTGCTCGGGTCTTTGGAAGCAAACGGACTTTTTTTTTTTTTTTTTTTTAAGAGAGTGGAAAGTCTTGCTGCTGCTGACTTCCACTGCCAAGCGCATCATCTCTGAAGATCCCCACTCTGATGGGGAGCTCATAAAACACAACTTCTTTGAATGAGAAAGATTTCCATTCTGGAAAATCTCTTTCCAGCTGAAGTAAGAAATCACACGCTGTAGGTTAAGAAAAAAGGATGCTGCCGAAGCAGTAACTCACCGAAACCACGTCAGGACTCGCTGTCGCTACTTACAAGGCTGGCAATGCTTCTCGGGAAAGCGACGCCGATTCCTCCTCTTTTGTCCACGTCTCTCCTTGGACCTTGATCGCTTTTAGTACGGACGCTAGTATCGCAGTAAGCTTTTCAAGACCTACTGTAAGATATTTTAAAAACTTATTGACTGAAAAAGCACACAGCTTTTATGACAAAAACAAAGCCTGTTTCTTCCGAACGCCTGAACTCTCACAAACATTGTCTTTCCTCTTTTAGGATAAAATTGTTTTCCCGATATCCTTTCCTAGTAAGCGCACAGAAACACAAGATTGCGCTTTCGGGAAGGCAAAATAAACGGAGGGAAGCCGACTTTGCACAGGCGTTAACACGCTCCAGCGCAGACCTTCTTTGACTTTTAGTATCTGCCTTAAAACAGTTCCTAGAAAAACTACAGAAGGAAGGAGAGCCGGCACATTCTTGACGTTAACTTTGAAGTCCGTACTACAAGCGCCTTAGGAAAAACGCGGACACGCATCGCGGACGTACCTTGTACTCGCAGACCGCTATGGAGCCTTTCCGTCCGTCTTGCACTTTCACGGCAGAAGAAAGGGCGACCATGGTGAAACGGCGGCAGCTGACGCTCTGCTGAGAGAGGAAAAAAAAAAACCCGTAGCATAAAGCTGGGTAGGAGTCCCAAGCTTCCTGGTTTTGTGAAGTTTTGCAAAGACTACAACCGAGGGAAGGAAAAAATAGCCGTTTGGAACATGTTGCCAAACAACATTTGGCCGTAAAACTCGGATGCGTTTGACACGCGCCCATTTTTTGGGAACTTGCTATTTGCTTCCCGTTATCGTTGTTCTTCCTTCAGAACCTCTGCTTGTAGCCAACTTGATTTGCTACCGGTTCAAGCGCTTCCCTTCCCGGTATTACTGGCACACGGACCCAGGCAAGTCACTGAACCGCTCTTCTGAACTTCTCCAAACGACAATTACAGCCACGAAAGAGGAGTTCAAGAGAGGAAAAGGAGAGGTCGGGCAGCAAAAGAGCTCTGCAGGCTGCCACCAGTCAACACTGCGCTCTTTTTTTTCTTTTAAATCCACCCCCCCCCGCCCCCAAATACAAACAAAACCAACCCCCACGACCTTGTATTTTTTGCCTTTGGGAGCTCATCCCTGTCTCAGCACGAAGCGCAGACGACCCGTATCCCGATTTGCACGTGACGAATCCGTGTTCGGAAGAAATAGGCCAGATCCGTAAGACTGGTGTTATTTTGCGGGTTTTAACAATCGCAACGCAATCGCATCGACCGACGCGTTTGTGACAAAACTCATTAACTTCTAAACGTAGCACCTCCTTGGGTAAAAAAACGTGTTTGAGACTGAAAACAAAATGATGATTCAGAGCTCCCGCTCCTGATGGAGCCGTGGGGAAAGGAAGGAAAGTGAAGACAAACAGCAGCAACATCAAGTGAAATTCGCCTCCAATTCCGAGCACGTGCCTAAGAGACTCTGCAAGTCCACACCTCAATCCTAGGAGCGACTAGCCCTTTTCTGGAAGGACAAACTTCCTTACTTCAAAGTCCTAGACCGAAGGCTCCACGGAACAGAACGTGGACCGAGCCACAGGACACCGTGCCATCCACGCCCGAACGGCAAAGAAAAATCACGGAAAACTAAATTTAAGTATCAGTTCCCATCGAGCTTCATTCCTTACGTTTCCACTGGCACCTAGGTGCTCAAAAATGAACTCTACTGACACCGCGTATTACTAACAATTGACTTCTGCGTATCAAAACAAAAGGCTATTTCCAGCTCGCCCATCCAATTAGCACGACCAACCAGAAGTGAAACACCGGAGCCTAAAGAAGGGAACAGGCAGCTCTTCATTTCTCCTAGAGCAAAGTCTGTTCTTTTGCCTGGAAGGCAAACATCCGTAACGCCCAAGGGAGCACTGCAGGAACGAGGTGCGCTCTCTTACCTGCAGTTTGTCCTCGGCTTTTCTGCACGGGCAGCAGATTTGCCTTTCCTCTGGCTTTGATGTGGCGCACCTGTGGCGTCCTTGAACCGGCAAGTGTTTCTCCCCGCTCCCGCAGCCCCAGACGCGCCATTACCTGAGCAGCGAGCGGAATCAAGCACGCAGGATTTTCTGCACGGGACGCAGAAGGTGACACTGGAAAGAAGGAGGCAAAAGAGAAGCGGTTTGCCCGGCAGCCACGACCATAGAAACTACACCTCCCGGCATGGCCCGGGGAACCAACATGGCCGACCAAAAGCCCCGGGCTCCAAAATGCCGCGAGACGCAGCCCTCCCTGCTTTTGGACCCTGCGGGGACACCGTTCCCCACGCCACCGCCGCACGTGGAAGCCCCGCCGAGCCCCCAGCGCGGCTCCGGGCAGCCCCCGCCATCGGCTCCGGCCGGCGCCCCCCCACCGGCACCGACCCGGCGCCCCCCCACCGCCCGGCACAAGCGGCGCGGCGCGGCTCGGCGCCCCCCCCGCCGCGCGGCCCCGGAGCTCAGCGGCTCGGCGCGGCGCCCCCCCGCCGCGCGGCCCCGGAGCTCAGCGGCTCGGCGCGGCGCCCCCCCGCCGCCCGGCCCCGGAGCTCAGCGGCTCGGCGCGGCGCCCCCCCCGCCGCCCGGCCCCGGAGCTCAGCGGCTCGGCGCGGCGCCCCCACCGCCGCCCGGCCCCGGAGCTCAGCGGCTCGGCGCGGCGCCCCCCCCGCCGCCCGGCCCCGGAGCTCAGCGGCTCGGCGCGGCGCCCCCCCGCCGCCCGGCCCCGGAGCTCAGCGGCTCGGCGCGGCGCCCCCCCGCCGCCCGGCCCCGGAGCTCAGCGGCTCGGCGCGGCGCCCCCCCCGCCGCCCGGCCCCGGAGCTCAGCGGCTCGGCGCGGCGCCCCCCCCGCCGCCCGGCCCCGGAGCTCAGCGGCTCGGCGCGGCGCCCCCCCCGCCGCCCGGCCCCGGAGCTCAGCGGCTCGGCGCGGCGCCCCCCCGCCGCCCGGCCCCGGAGCTCAGCGGCTCGGCGCGGCGCCCCCCCCGCCGCCCGGCCCCGGAGCTCAGCGGCTCGGCGCGGCGCCCCCCCGCCGCCCGGCCCCGGAGCTCAGCGGCTCGGCGCGGCGCCCCCCCCGCCGCCCGGCACAAGCGGCGCGGCGCCCTCCCGCCGCCCGGCCCCGGAGCGGCGCGGCTCGGCGCGGCGCGGCGCCCCCCCGCCGCCCGGCCCCGGAGCGGCGCGGCGCGGCGCGGCGCCCCCCCGGACCGGCTCCAGGAAGCTCCGCCCGCCCGGCTCCCACACGGCACCGCACCCTCCCCGCTCCGTGCCTCCCGCCGCCCTCCTCGGGGCTTTCCCCGCTCACCTCCTCGCTGCCTGCAGCCGCAGCCCAACGACCGCTCCGCTCCCCTCCGCCCCGGGCTCACCCCGGCCCCTCCGCGCGGGGAACCTCCGCCCACCGCGCCATTCCCGCCCCCGACGCACCGCGCATGCGCTGGCGAAGCTCCGCCCTCCCCGCGGCAAACCCCGCCCTCTGCAGCAAAGCTCCGCCCTGCACACACCACGCATGCGCCAGCGAAGCTCCGCCCTCTCCGCGGCAAGGCTCCGCCCCACGCGGCAAAGCTCCGCCCTGACACAGCGCGCATGCGCCCGTGGAGCTCCGCCCTCACACGGCAAAGCTCCGCCTTACCACCGCAACGCTCCGCCCCCCGCGGCTAAGCTCCGCCCCCGACACAGCACGCATGCGCCAGCGAAGCTCCGCCCTCCCCGCGGCAAGGCTCCGCCCCACGCCGCAAAGCTCCGCCCCAACACAGCGCGCATGCGCCCGTGGAGCTCCGCCCTCACACGGCAAAGCTCCGCCCCCCGCGGCTAAGCTCCGCCCCTGACACAGCACGCATGCTCGGCCAAAGCTCCGCCCTTCAGGGCAAAGCTCCGCCCTCCCGCTGCAAAGCTCCGCCCCCCCATGCACTGCGCATGCGCTGGTGAGGCCCCGCCCCCACGCGGCAAAGCTCCGCCTTACCACCGCAAGGCTCCGCCCCACGCGGCTAAGCCCCGCCCCTGACACAGCGCGCATGCTCGGCCAAAGCTCCGCCCTCCCACTGCAAAGCTCCGCCCCCCGTGCACTGCGCATGCGCCGATGAGGCTCCGCCCTCACGCGGCAAAGCTCCGCCTTACCACCGCAAGGCTCCGCCCCACGCGGCTAAGCTCCGCCCCCGACACAGCGCGCATGCTCGGCCAAAGCTCCGCCCTTCAGGGCAAAGCTCCGCCCCCCCGCGGCAAGGCTCCGCCCCCTACGCACCGCGCATGCGCCGGTGAAGCTCCGCCCTCACATGGCAAAGCTCCGCCTTACCACCGCAAGGCTCCGCCCCCCGCGGCTAAGCTCCGCCCTGACA
This sequence comes from Platalea leucorodia, assembly GCF_965183815.1. Classification (NCBI taxonomy): domain Eukaryota; kingdom Metazoa; phylum Chordata; class Aves; order Pelecaniformes; family Threskiornithidae; genus Platalea; species Platalea leucorodia. The sequence continues at coordinate 102,916,232 of NC_138827.1, read as the reverse complement.
CACCGCACGGGGTGGTCTCCAGGGGCGGGGCCTGTCGCTAGGGGTGGTGCCCTTCCCCTGCCGGGGAGCTCCAGGGGCGGGGCCCGTCGCTAGGGGAGGGGCCGCTCCACACCAGGACGGGGGCGTGGGCCGGGGCGGGGCTGCAGCGGAGGCCGAGGCAGCCGTGCCAGCAGCAGCCAGCACCTCCCGGGCGGCGAGAGCGGCGCTTCCTTACCGGGAGGCAGCAACGGCTGCGGCGGCATCGCCCCGCGGGCGCCGCGCTGTCGCATGCCCGGTACCGGCCACCGGCACCGGGGATCACGTGCACGCCACCGCCCCTGCGCGGCTCCCGGCCTGCAGTACCCGCTTTTGGACGCCAGGCGGCAGCACCGAGGCACGGCCAAAACGCCCCACCGCCCCCGGGCGCCACCCGAGCTGCAGTACCCGCTTTTGGACGCCAGGCGGCAGCACCACACCGAGCCCCGCGCCCCGAGCGCTCCCCGCGGGGACAAAGGACTCGCACCCCGGCCCGCCTTGGGCCGCCCGCAGCCGCCGCCGCCGCCTTACGGGGGGGGGGGGGGGGGGGGGCCACAAGCCTCGCCCTTCTCTGCCCCTGCTCCCGCTCACAGCCCACGCAGCCAGAGCCATTGCCTCGCCCCCAAAAAGCACCCAAGCGGCTCGAGCATTTCAGTCCTCTGCGCTTGACAGCTCGCAGAGGGCTGCTGGCCCTTTCTCTCCGCGCCCCTCACCCCAGGACCCAGCCGGGGGAAGCAGCGCAGGGAACCTGGTCAATACCTTTGCCTTGGCTCGGCTTTTTTGCCCCCAGAGTAAGCCCCCGGGATTGCTGGATTCATCTGCAGGTGGCATCAGGGGTGGGAGAGTGACACCAGCGAGCCAACAGACCCTGGAGAGATTTTATTAAAAAAAAAGAAAAAAAAAGCGACACTGATGACATCCTGAAGGCACGCGAGGAGATACTGAAAGCTGCTTTGTGTGAGAGGGGCAGCTACGATTATCAGGAAGCGGTGCACGCGAGCAGACCGCCGGCAAGCGCGCGATCTGCGAGCGAGCGATACGCCGGTGACCCTCGGGCTCTGCCGCGGTGCCCTCCGCTCATCCTGCGCCGCCCCGGGCTTCCCGCGCAGGGCTTGCCACTTAAATAAGACCTGCGCGATGTTACTTACCACCCTGCCCTGCGGCACGCAAAGGAATTAGACGTGAAACAGGGAAAGCAAAGAGGCCCGTCGGCTGGCCGCACCAGATGGCCCTAGAGCCCTGCCGGTTCCCTCGCCGCTCTGGACGGCAGCGCAGCTCTGCGCTCCCGCCAGCGAGCGCGGCGCCTGCGCTTTGACCGCCTGCGGCGCGCCAGACTCGGGAGGCTGGAGGGGCTGGTCCACCAAGGCAGCTGAGCCGCTCGCTTCCTTCGGCTGCCTCATTTGCCGCCTTCAAACAACCACTTCCACGCTCCCTTTCTTTGTTTCAGACCCCTCTCAACATCTCCTGGCCTGCAAGCCATTTGCAGCAAGCAACACGGCTGAAATACCGTGCTGCTAGAGACCTAGCTGTCATCTTGCTCCCACGTCCAAAGGCTTTGGGAACCTGAACCCCCTGCTTGTTTTGGCATCGAGACTGCGAGGCGAGAAACACGCCTGGACTCCAACAAGCCAGACGCCTGCCCCGTCGCTCAGCACAGTGCTACGCGGCTGCCCGACCGACACCTTCTGCCGCTAAAACCAGAGCGCGGTTCCCTTCTGAAGAGCCACCGGCAGCGCGGAGAGTCCCTCGCCTTTCCCTGCGCCAGGTCCCCCGGGAACAGCGTCTCGCTCGGACCGGAGCGTGCGGCAGCCTCCGGTCGTCCCAGCCCCTCGCCCGTCCAGAAAGCGCCTGCCTGTAGCAGCGGCAGAACCGCTGCTGCCCAGGGGGGAAAGGAACGGCTCGGGGTGAAGCTCCCCAGGCTGCCCGTGGCCCGTGCGGAGCTGGGGGTCCAGAAGCAAAGGGGTTAGGGGAGGGGTGGAGCAGGGGAGCGGGGGCGCGAGACTGGAGGGCAGGGGACGCGGGGGGCACGGCCCAGGGAAAAAAAAAAAAAAACCCGCACGGGGGGAAAAACCTTGTGTGGGGGGACGTTCGGGTGGAGAGCACTCGGGAGGGCGGAGAGACACGCAGAGGAGGACAGGGGGGAGGAGACGGACACGGACGGACGGACGGACGGCGGCTATGTGTGGGTACAAAGGTGCACGGGGGGACACGGGTGGGGATGACCTACACCAGGGGGTCCACCCGGCATAATCCACAGCAGATAACTCACCTGGGATAACCCGCAACGGATATTCCGCTCCGGAGAAGGAATCCACGCCAGATAATCCCCAGCAATGCCCCTCAAACTGTCCGCGGTTCACCCCAGATTTGGCCCAAATTGGCGCCGGTTTTTCGTTTGGGGTTTTTTTGTTTGTTGTTGTTCTTCTTTTTTGTTTTTTCTTTTACGTCATACAAAACTTGGGGGTTTCTGCTTTTCCAAAATATTCAGTTCTGGGGTTTTCCGGCGCTTTTCCACATCATAACAATGGGTCATTTTTGGTTTTCTGCGTTAAAATGCGGGGGGGGGGGGGGGGGTGTGAGTGTGTGCGTGTGCGTGTGCGGTGTGTTTGTGCTTGCTTTCCAGCTGCACAAATCCAGGCGGATTCAGCTTTCCTGGGAGCCCCAAACTGTGTTGCTCTTGGATATTGGATATTTTGCTCTTGGACTTGCATATTTTGACACTTTGATATCTTCGACTTCTCTCTTTAGACTTCGGTATCTACTTACAATCCTACCTCTTTAGACTTAGTTATCTGTTTACACTTCCATAGAACCTTTACTTCGATTACACGGGATACCTACTTAGGCTTACTCGGTGACACAGGGTAAGCGTAGGTACTTCTACCTATCCAGACTGACTTCTGGTTTAAATTCCTTCACCTACATCATCTCTTTTTGCAATTTAAACTCCTTTATTTCTTAACATAGAGACAAGTTCTTTTTTATTTTAAAACCTTATCTATCTCCATTGAGATTTTTTAATAATTTCTATAACATAGCAGGTACAGGTTTGTATTTTGAAATCCTTTTACATATATATATATACACACACATAAAAACGAATATTATTTTTCAATATATATATATATATAAAGGCGAGAGATTTTTTTCTACTGCAATGCCTCGCACCCGTATTTCCAGTTCTTCACATGGTTAATCACACACACACACACACACACACACACGAGTTTTCAGGCATTTTGGGACTGTGACCCCCCTTCTCTGGGGGGAAACCTCCCCGTGACACCTTCATCCCCCACTCACCTGCTCCTCTGTTTCATCATCACGCCCCCGCCCCCCGTGACGTTGGGGGGCCCCAAATGACATCATCACCCCCCAGGCCCCTCCACACTTTTTAATCACCCCCCCCAAAAAGGCACAGAACAAGGAAAACAGCTACTTTAATAATGCCATTTACATATGTAGGCGCCCCCCCGAAAAGGGGAGCTCCGCCAGAAAAATAAAATGGGGGCAGCCCCCCCAAACGGCTGCAGCCCCCCCCGGCCCCCGTCCCGCAAGCCGGCGGCTGCCCCACGCCGCGGGGGGAGCCTGCCGGGGGACGGTGCCGCACCTCTCGCTCAGGCTCTGCTCTGCCGTGCTCCCCCTCCGTTCCCGCGCTGGGACGGGCTCCCCGGGGCAACGAACCTCCCCGCTCCCTCTTGGCCCGGGACTCGCCCCACCACGCAGCCCTCGCTGCCGCACCCGCGGGGCACCCGCCGGAGACAGAGCCGGGAGCCTCCAGGCACGGGGCCGGCCCCTTACCCTCGGGACGCTTCACGACAGGCAGGCCAACCTGGGCCGGGGGGTACCTAGCGAGCACCACGAGACGCTTGCAACAAGACACCTGAAAAACAAAAAGCCCAAGCGATATTTCAGCATGTGAAAAAAATAGCACAGCAGCGAGTACAGGAATTCAGTCAGAGCAAGGGAGAGGAGAGCAGCTGAGCTCAAGGAGGATTCGAGGTAAGCAGGTCAGCTCCAAATACAAGACATCCTTTAAAAGCTAGAGCGACCTGAACGCTTCCCATCAGCATTAAGACTAACCGGTACGATTCCGAACATGTTCTTCGCATACAAGCACACGCTCTTGCCGGCGTTGGAAAACGTCTCACCCCTTCCTTACGGCACGGCTGCAGGGAGACGTCCCTGCGAGGCTGCAGGACGAGGGCGTACCGCAATCAGAATCTACGCTTACAGGTCCGCCGCAACAGCTACGGCCCTCGCAGCTGCTGCTGCACATCTTGCTGGCTCGGTCGACAAAGCTGGAAGCGAAGCGTAACGCTTTCGAGGGGAAAAGGAAAAGCAAAGGACAAATCGCAGCAATTCGCTTCATACTAAAAAAGCTGTGCGTGTGTTTATAAACATCCAATAAAAATACTTCTGCTGGAGAAGGACTGGATTTTCCTTTGGCGTTAATTTAACTTGCACAGCTGTGAATCGATACCAGTAGATTATCTGTCTCCAAGATACGCAGTTATCATTTGACCAGGGGTTTTTTGCGCCTTACGTCATTAGGAGCGACATCTGGCCAGCCACGCCGCCCAAGAGAGATGCTGCTGAACTGCCAGGGAAACGCACCCTTGAAAGCCAGACAGAAAGAAAGTACTTCAGAGCACTCCGTCAAAAGAGCGGGGGGGAAAACACCCCGTAACGTTCAGTTGCCTCTCCTGGTCAACGTTCAGAACAAATACCTAACTGCTTAAACACACCTAAGCAATTGTACGCCACAGCTAGTTGGTAGTTACAGCTGAAACAACGCAAGGCAGTTTGTAGATCCAATTTTAACTTTTTTTTCCTGAAGTTACATCTAGGAGAGAAAAATCCGTGACAGAAGAGATCCCCCATACGGTTTTACTTTGGGGGCAGAATCCAATCCCCGGGGCTGCAACGCGTAAGGCTACCAAAAAGGACCGGCAGATTTGCTAACGCTTTTGGCTGCGCCGAAGCACGCAGAGGAACGCGTGTTGATGACATCTCGGCTGTTGCAACTGAGAACCAGCGATGCCATCAACTTCTGGAAGACGCGCTGTGCTCGGGTCTTTGGAAGCAAACGGACTTTTTTTTTTTTTTTTTTTTAAGAGAGTGGAAAGTCTTGCTGCTGCTGACTTCCACTGCCAAGCGCATCATCTCTGAAGATCCCCACTCTGATGGGGAGCTCATAAAACACAACTTCTTTGAATGAGAAAGATTTCCATTCTGGAAAATCTCTTTCCAGCTGAAGTAAGAAATCACACGCTGTAGGTTAAGAAAAAAGGATGCTGCCGAAGCAGTAACTCACCGAAACCACGTCAGGACTCGCTGTCGCTACTTACAAGGCTGGCAATGCTTCTCGGGAAAGCGACGCCGATTCCTCCTCTTTTGTCCACGTCTCTCCTTGGACCTTGATCGCTTTTAGTACGGACGCTAGTATCGCAGTAAGCTTTTCAAGACCTACTGTAAGATATTTTAAAAACTTATTGACTGAAAAAGCACACAGCTTTTATGACAAAAACAAAGCCTGTTTCTTCCGAACGCCTGAACTCTCACAAACATTGTCTTTCCTCTTTTAGGATAAAATTGTTTTCCCGATATCCTTTCCTAGTAAGCGCACAGAAACACAAGATTGCGCTTTCGGGAAGGCAAAATAAACGGAGGGAAGCCGACTTTGCACAGGCGTTAACACGCTCCAGCGCAGACCTTCTTTGACTTTTAGTATCTGCCTTAAAACAGTTCCTAGAAAAACTACAGAAGGAAGGAGAGCCGGCACATTCTTGACGTTAACTTTGAAGTCCGTACTACAAGCGCCTTAGGAAAAACGCGGACACGCATCGCGGACGTACCTTGTACTCGCAGACCGCTATGGAGCCTTTCCGTCCGTCTTGCACTTTCACGGCAGAAGAAAGGGCGACCACGGTGAAACGGCGGCAGCTGACGCTCTGCTGAGAGAGGAAAAAAAAAAAACCCGTAGCATAAAGCTGGGTAGGAGTCCCAAGCTTCCTGGTTTTGTGAAGTTTTGCAAAGACTACAACCGAGGGAAGGAAAAAATAGCCGTTTGGAACATGTTGCCAAACAACATTTGGCCGTAAAACTCGGATGCGTTTGACACGCGCCCATTTTTTGGGAACTTGCTATTTGCTTCCCGTTATCGTTGTTCTTCCTTCAGAACCTCTGCTTGTAGCCAACTTGATTTGCTACCGGTTCAAGCGCTTCCCTTCCCGGTATTACTGGCACACGGACCCAGGCAAGTCACTGAACCGCTCTTCTGAACTTCTCCAAACGACAATTACAGCCACGAAAGAGGAGTTCAAGAGAGGAAAAGGAGAGGTCGGGCAGCAAAAGAGCCCTGCAGGCTGCCACCAGTCAACACTGCGCTCTTTTTTTTCTTTTAAATCCACCCCCCCCCCCCCGCCCCCAAATACAAACAAAACCAACCCCCACGACCTTGTATTTTTTGCCTTTGGGAGCTCATCCCTGTCTCAGCACGAAGCGCAGACGACCCGTATCCCGATTTGCACGTGACGAATCCGTGTTCGGAAGAAATAGGCCAGATCCGTAAGACTGGTGTTATTTTGCGGGTTTTAACAATCGCAACGCAATCGCATCGACCGACGCGTTTGTGACAAAACTCATTAACTTCTAAACGTAGCACCTCCTTGGGTAAAAAAACGTGTTTGAGACTGAAAACAAAATGATGATTCAGAGCTCCCGCTCCTGATGGAGCCGTGGGGGAAGGAAGGAAAGTGAAGACAAACAGCAGCAACATCAAGTGAAATTCGCCTCCAATTCCGAGCACGTGCCTAAGAGACTCTGCAAGTCCACACCTCAATCCTAGGAGCGACTAGCCCTTTTCTGGAAGGACAAACTTCCTTACTTCAAAGTCCTAGACCGAAGGCTCCACGGAACAGAACGTGGACCGAGCCACAGGACACCGTGCCATCCACGCCCGTACGGCAAAGAAAAATCACGGAAAACTAAATTTAAGTATCAGTTCCCATCGAGCTTCATTCCTTACGTTTCCACTGGCACCTGGGTGCTCAAAAATGAACTCTACTGACACCGCGTATTACTAACAATTGACTTCTGCGTATCAAAACAAAAGGCTATTTCCAGCTCGCCCATCCAATTAGCACGACCAACCAGAAGTGAAACACCGGAGCCTAAAGAAGGGAACAGGCAGCTCTTCATTTCTCCTAAGGCAAAGTCTGTTCTTTTGCCTGGAAGGCAAACATCCGTAACTCCCAAGGGAGCACTGCAGGAACGAGGTGCGCTCTCTTACCTGCAGTTTGTCCTCGGCTTTTCTGCACGGGCAGCAGATTTGCCTTTCCTCTGGCTTTGATGTGGCGCACCTGTGGCGTCCTTGAACCGGCAAGTGTTTCTCCCCGCTCCCGCAGCCCCAGACGCGCCATTACCTGAGCAGCGAGCGGAATCAAGCACGCAGGATTTTCTGCACGGGACGCAGAAGGTGACACTGGAAAGGAGGAGGCAAAAAGAGAAGCGGTTTGCCCGGCAGCCACGACCATAGAAACTACACCTGCCGGCACGGCCCGGGGAACCAACGTGGCCGACCAAAAGCCCCGGGCTCCAAGATGCCGCGAGACGCAGCCCTCCCTGCTTTTGACCCTGCGGGGACACCGTTCCCCACGCCATCGCCGCACGTGGAAGCCCCGCCGAGCCCCCAGCACGGCTCCGGGCAGCCCCCGCCACCGGCTCCGGCCGGCCTCCCACCACCGGCGCCGACCCGCCGACCCCCGCCGCCCGGCCCCGAAGCGGCGCGGTGCCCCCCGCCGCCCGGCCCCGGAGCGGCGCGGCGCGGCGCAGCGCCTCCCCGCCGCCCGGCCCCGGAGCGGCGCGGCGCGGCTCGGCGCCTCCCCGCCGCCCGGCCCCGGAGCGGCTCGGCTCGGCGCGGCGCCTCCCCGCCGCCCGGCCCCGGAGCGGCGCGGCTCGGCGCGGCGCCTCCCCGCCGCCCGGCCCCGGAGCGGCGCGGCGCGGCTCGGCGCCTCCCCGCCGCCCGGCCCCGGAGCGGCGCGGCTCGGCGCCCGGCCCCGGAGCGGCGCGGCCCCCCCCCCCGCCGCCCGGCCCCGGAGCGGCGCGGCTCGGCGCGGCGCCTCCCCGCCGCCCGGCCCCGGAGCGGCGCGGCTCGGCGCGGCGCCTCCCCGCCGCCCGGCCCCGGAGCGGGGCGGCTCGGCGCCCGGCCCCGGAGCGGCTCGGCGCCTCCCCGCCGCCCGGCCCCGGAGCGGCGCGGCTCGGCGCCCGGCCCCGGAGCGGCTCGGCGCGGCGCCTCCCCGCCGCCCGGCCCCGGAGCGGCGCGGCTCGGCGCCCCCCCGCCGCCCGGCCCCGGAGCGGCGCAGCGCCTCCCCGCCGCCCGGCCCCGGAGCGGCACGGCTCCCCCCCGCCGCCCGGCCCCGGAGCGGCGCGGCCCCCCCCCCGCCGCCAGGCCCCGGAGCGGCGCGGCTCGGCTCGGCGCCCCCCCGCCGCCCGGCCCTCGAGCGGAGCGGCGCGGCGCCCCCGGCCCCGACCGGCTCCAGGAAGCTCCGCCCGCCGGCTCCCACACGGCACCGCACCTTCCCCGCTCCGTGCCTCCCGCCGGCCCGGCCGCTCCCCCGCAGGCACCGCCGTCCTCCTCGGGGCTTTCCCCGCTCACCTCCTCGCTGCCTGCAGCCGCAGCCCAACGACCGCGCCGCTCCGCTCCGCGCGGGGAACCTCCGCCCACCGCCCCATGCCCACCCCCGACGCACCGCGCATGCGCCGGTTGGGACCGCCAGTTTAATCTCGAGGCGCTCGGCGACCTTCTGGATCATCCAGGGGACCTCTGGTTTCATCTCTATGCTCTGGACGACCTTCTCTATCGTCTGGGTCGACTTTCGCTGTCATCTCGATGGTCTGCGGAGCCGCTCTATACTCCGGGAGGACTTCTCCTTGCAGCTCTATGGTCTGAAGGACAGTCTTTCTCATCGGGGAGGACTTTCTGGCTCATCTCTATGCTCTGGAGGACCTTCTCTGTCATCCGGGAGGACTGTGTCGGCTAGTTTGGTGCTTTGGACGAGTTCGGTTTTTGCCGCGCTGGGTTTTGCTTTTTACACTTTTGTGTGCTGTGTACAATTTTGTTTGAATGATTGTGGTTGCATTTCTCGTTGTTTATTGTTTCTTTTGTTTTGTAGGGGGTGCCAGAGAAATGTAACTGCTTTGAATAATTAGTTGATTCAGTTTCATAACAAGATGGTAATTGCCCTTCCATGTGGGAGGAATGAATTTTTATAGGAATATGTGGTGTTACTAGTTTAATCATTGCTTCCTCCCACCTGGGAGGGTGTATGTATATATTTGTATACATATTTATATAGTACAAAGGAAAAAAAAACCAAATAACAAACACTATAAAAAAAATGAACTAAAAAAAAAATTAAAAAATGGTAAGGCTGGTGCAGCAGTAGCAACCAGCTCCTACCCTGGGAGTAATTTTTTTTTTAATTTAAATTAATTATGACTCCCAGGGATAATTGTCATAATTGTCATTTTGTTTTCATTTCTACATGTCTGCAAAGGAAAAATTTCAATTCCACCTGGAACCTGCAAAGAAACAAAGCACCCCCACACCATCATAAAAGGTTAGATACATTCCAAACGCACCGCTCATTCAGCTACCACCCAAACCACGCCTCGGTCTCGGCCGATCCATTCCACCACCAGCACGCCACAACGGACCGTCGCCCTGCCTCTGCGGCGCTCCCTGGGAACGGTGTTCCCGAGGGCCTCAAAAAAAAAAAAAAAAAAATCGCCCTGCCTGAGAAAACCCCGGCCCGAGCCTGACCTCCGCCCAAACCTTGGCGATGATCATCGCCTCGCAGAGCAGCCGGGACCGGGGGAAAAAAAACGCAGCGGGGGGGAGGGAAATGCCCCAGCTGGGGTTTTTTTATTCTATAGTATATATGAAATAAATTACTCTCAACATTACATACGACCTGCAATAAAATACTTCACACGTACAAGGTTAGGCACATTCAGGAACCGAACAATCCTTCAACCACCGCTCACTCAAACCACTACACTTACACCACCCAGCTGCCACTGCAGCACAGCCCCCCGGTTCCAGAGCTATCCCTGCAACTGCCTCGCCGCGCACCTCTAAACAACCTTGGGCTCCGTACGATTCCCAAGTTTCACCTTCCGCTACGGCAAGGCGAAGAAGACGCTTCGCTACGTGCGCCGGTCCAGCCTCCGGCACCCGCAAAACACAACAGAAGTAACTGCGGCACCTGTCTACAGCTGCTTGCCTCGAGATGGCCCGTACAATCTTTGCCTACAGATACTGTACAAATGGACGTATCACCGTGAGGCTATGCTACCCCCAACTCCAATATCGCAACGCTCCTGGGCAGAGCGGCTCCAACCCCGACACACAGACAGACACTGCACACAGATGCCACAAACGACGTGACCTCGAGACCCGAGAAGATCACGAGCGGGAACGACTCCGGTAGGGAAGACGCCTCCGGCACGGAACCCCTACGGTGCCTGCCGTGGCCCAGGAGATAAAACTACCATCTAAAAAAGATAAATGGATGCATGACAAGCCAGGATTTAAGACCTAAGACCATTAAGGAACCAGGGATGAAACCCCTGAAGACGACCGTAGAAACGTAACTCTCAAAAGCAGACCTGCGGAGACCGCCCGGCCGGCCACCGCAACAGACGATCCCTCGGAAACATCTGGAACGCGACGCTTCCCGGACACGTCCGTGCTTTAAGCTACGACGGCAAGATAAGCAGGGCTCAAGAAACGCTATGCCGATGAGGCGATGCGTTCGAGACGCCCTCGAGGTAAGCCTCCCGAGGGGCCCGATGATCACAAAGAGCTACGGAAACATCGAGACCTGAGAAAGCCATGGTACGAGACACAGAAGACAGACAGACTACGCAAAAGCAAAACGCACAGACACAGGATGGAACTGCCCTGCTCAGCAAACGTCAGCAGCGCGCTAACAACAGTAACCCGCTCCTTTGCCCTTCCCAAAGGAGACTGCTCCTGGACAGGCCTCTCCCCGACACCAACTTTATAACCCCTCCCTGCAATTCCTATCCTTGTTACCTCCTCAGCCCTGATCCCGCAACTGAGCTTTCAGAGGGCCAGGGATCTGAATCCACCCTCAAAAAAAAAAGAAAACCACCACACACCTAACTAGAACATTCCTGCACTCACCCGGTTCCTCTTCGTCATCTAAAACAAAACAAAAAAAACACAAAAACCACACAACAAAAAAAAACAAAAAAACCCAAACCAAAACAAAAAACCACAGAAACCACAGAAACCACAGAAACCACAGAAACCACAGAAACCACAGAAACCACAGAAACCACACAAACCACAGAAACCACAGAAACCACAGAAACCACAGAAACCACAGAAACCACAGAAACCACAGAAACCACAGAAACCACAGAAACCACAGAAACCACAGAAACCACAGAAACCACAGAAACCACAGAAACCACAGAAACCACACAAACCACACAAACCACACAAACCACACAAACCACACAAACCACACAAACCACACAAACCACACAAACCACACAAACCACACAAACCACACAAACCACACAAACCACACAAACCACACAAACACAACAAAAAAACCCAAAACAAACAAAAAAACCAACACCAAACTCCCAACCCACAAACCCACAACCCACTAACAAACTAAAACACAGCGCTGGTATTCAGCATCGGTCTGGTTACTGCCAACCGCTTCTGCGACACCCTCCTCCTCAAAAGCACCCTACCGCTCCGCTCACCTGCTCCACGCCTATTCTAAAGAAAGATGCTGCGACTGTCACTCGGTGCGCCTAGGATGCCAGGAGACACAAAGTGTCCGTGGCGCTCGGGTGAAATAGCCAGCCCCGGGTGCCTCCCCTCTACAACCCAGCTCACCTCAAATTCTCAGCTGATTCTAAAGGCAGCCAGCACAGCTCCCACAAAACCAAAAGGTAAATGATTAATCAACGTGCCATTTCATACTTTACTATTAAATGATGACCCGGCTGACAACCACCTCGCCTCCTCCAACCGCTCCTCAGCGGGAAGCTACGCCCCCTCCGAGGCTGTTAAAAGGGAGGACCCTAAGGAAAGAGAAGAACTAACTGCAAACTAAAGACAGGGAACGGGATAAAAGCAAAAAAAAATTCAAGAGTGACGGGAATTAGGGCAACAAAGAGAAAAAAATGAAAAACAGGGACAGTGAACTAAAAGAGAGACGTAGGAAGAAAACGGACAAAGCAAAGGTACTAATAGAGACAAGGAAGAATTAAAAAATGGAAACGGCAGACGGAATACAAGTCGACAGAAGCTTTTGTCGTGGTTTAACCCCAGCCAGCAGCCAAGCACCACACAGCCGCTACGCGGGAGAAAATTGCAAGGGTCGAAGTCAGAAAACTCGGGGGTTAAGGTAAGAACAGTTTAACAATTGAAGGAAAAGACAACAGAATAGTAGTAACACTAGTAGTAGCAGTAGTAGCAGTAATAAACCAATAAGAGTATACAAAGCAAGCGCTTCACTAGACAGGGGCTCACCACTCGCCGACCGATGCCAAGCACGTCCCCGAGCTGCCATCGCTGACTCCTGGCCAACGCCCCCCCAGTTTCCATACCGAGCGTGACGTCCCACGGTAGGGAATAGCGCTGCAGCCGGTCTGGGGCAGCTGAGCTGCCTGTGGCGCCTCCCAGCTTCTTGCGCACCGGGCAGAGCACGGGAAGCTGAAAGGTCCTTGAGTGGTGTCAGCGCTACTTAGCGACAAACAAAACGTCAGCGCGTTACCAACATGATGCTCATCCGAAATCCAAACGGCAGCACTGTGCCAGCTACTAGGAAGAACCTTAACTCTCTGCCAGCCGAAAGCAGGACGTTTGAACAGCAAGGGCGACGGAAGAAATAAGGAAAAAACTTAATAAATAGCGACAGGGAGCTCCATCGGGGAAGGAAAATTTAGAAAGCGAGGGCACTGAGGGAACACTAAGGGAAGAGAAGAAACAATTAAACCCAGCTAAACCCCCAGGGGAAAAGTCAACCTAGAACATGGAAAAAGCCACAGGGATTAGGGAAATAAATGGGAAAATTAAAAAACAGGACAGCGAACTAGAGGGACGGAGAAGGAAGATTCAAAAAACGAGGGCCCTAAGGAAAGACAAGAAAGAATTAAAACAGAAATACAGGGGAATAAAGGCAGCAGCAAAGAGGAGAAAAGGAGTCAGGAAAGTGTTTAAAGGAAGCGGCGATTAAGAACATCGGGAAGTGATTTAAAAACCCGCATGGGTGAACTAAAACGGAGACGGAAAAAAGGGAAAAAGACAGAAAATTATTTTTTAATAATTTATATAATACAGCAGATACAGGTTTGTATTTTGAAATCCTCCTTTTTAAAAACTTATTGACTGAAAAAGCACACAGCTTTTATGACAAAAACAAAGCCTGTTTCTTCTGAACTCTTGCAAACATTGCCTTTCCTCTTTTCGGATAAAATTGTTTTCCCGATATCCTTTCCTAGTAAGCGCACAGAAACACAAGATTGCGCTTTCGGGAAGGCAAAATAAACGGAGGGAAGCCGACTTTGCACAGGCGTTAACACGCTCCAGCGCAGACCTTCTTTGACTTTTAGTATCTGCCTTAAAACAGTTCCTAGAAAAACTACAGAAGGAAGGAGAGCCGGCACATTCTTGACGTTAACTTTGAAGTCCGTACTACAAGCGCCTTAGGAAAAACGCGGACACGCATCGCGGACGTACCTTGTACTCGCAGACCGCTATGGAGCCTTTCCGTCCGTCTTGCACTTTCACGGCAGAAGAAAGGGCGACCATGGTGAAACGGCGGCAGCTGACGCTCTGCTGAGAGAGGAAAAAAAAAAAACCCGTAGCATAAAGCTGGGTAGGAGTCCCAAGCTTCCTGGTTTTGTGAAGTTTTGCAAAGACTACAACCGAGGGAAGGAAAAAATAGCCGTTTGGAACATGTTGCCAAACAACATTTGGCCGTAAAACTCGGATGCGTTTGACACGCGCCCATTTTTTGGGAACTTGCTATTTGCTTCCCGTTATCGTTGTTCTTCCTTCAGAACCTCTGCTTGTAGCCAACTTGATTTGCTACCGGTTCAAGCGCTTCCCTTCCCGGTATTACTGGCACACGGACCCAGGCAAGTCACTGAACCGCTCTTCTGAACTTCTCCAAACGACAATTACAGCCACGAAAGAGGAGTTCAAGAGAGGAAAAGGAGAGGTCGGGCAGCAAAAGAGCCCTGCAGGCTGCCACCAGTCAACACTGCGCTCTTTTTTTTCTTTTAAATCCACCCCCCCCCCCCGCCCCCAAATACAAACAAAACCAACCCCCACGACCTTGTATTTTTTGCCTTTGGGAGCTCATCCCTGTCTCAGCACGAAGCGCAGACGACCTGTATCCCGATTTGCACGTGACGAATCCGTGTTCGGAAGAAATAGGCCAGATCCGTAAGACTGGTGTTATTTTGCGGGTTTTAACAATCGCAACGCAATCGCATCGACCGACGCGTTTGTGACAAAACTCATTAACTTCTAAACGCAGCACCTCCTTGGGTAAAAAAACGTGTTTGAGACTGAAAACAAAATGATGATTCAGAGCTCCCGCTCCTGATGGAGCCGTGGGGGAAGGAAGGAAAGTGAAGACAAACAGCAGCAACATCAAGTGAAATTCGCCTCCAATTCCGAGCACGTGCCTAAGAGACTCTGCAAGTCCACACCTCAATCCTAGGAGCGACTAGCCCTTTTCTGGAAGGACAAACTTCCTTACTTCAAAGTCCTAGACCGAAGGCTCCACGGAACAGAACGTGGACCGAGCCACAGGACACCGTGCCATCCACGCCCGTACGGCAAAGAAAAATCACGGAAAACTAAATTTAAGTATCAGTTCCCATCGAGCTTCATTCCTTACGTTTCCACTGGCACCTGGGTGCTCAAAAATGAACTCTACTGACACCGCGTATTACTAACAATTGACTTCTGCGTATCAAAACAAAAGGCTATTTCCAGCTCGCCCATCCAATTAGCACGACCAACCAGAAGTGAAACACCGGAGCCTAAAGAAGGGAACAGGCAGCTCTTCATTTCTCCTAAGGCAAAGTCTGTTCTTTTGCCTGGAAGGCAAACATCCGTAACTCCCAAGGGAGCACTGCAGGAACGAGGTGCGCTCTCTTACCTGCAGTTTGTCCTCGGCTTTTCTGCACGGGCAGCAGATTTGCCTTTCCTCTGGCTTTGATGTGGCGCACCTGTGGCGTCCTTGAACCGGCAAGTGTTTCTCCCCGCTCCCGCAGCCCCAGACGCGCCATTACCTGAGCAGCGAGCGGAATCAAGCACGCAGGATTTTCTGCACGGGACGCAGAAGGTGACACTGGAAAGGAGGAGGCAAAAAGAGAAGCGGTTTGCCCGGCAGCCACGACCATAGAAACTACACCTGCCGGCACGGCCCGGGGAACCAACGTGGCCGACCAAAAGCCCCGGGCTCCAAGATGCCGCGAGACGCAGCCCTCCCTGCTTTTGACCCTGCGGGGACACCGTTCCCCACGCCATCGCCGCACGTGGAAGCCCCGCCGAGCCCCCAGCACGGCTCCGGGCAGCCCCCGCCACCGGCTCCGGCCGGCCTCCCACCACCGGCGCCGACCCGCCGACCCCCGCCGCCCGGCCCCGAAGCGGCGCGGTGCCCCCCGCCGCCCGGCCCCGGAGCGGCGCGGCGCAGCGCCTCCCCGCCGCCCGGCCCCGGAGCGGCGCGGCGCGGCTCGGCGCCTCCCCGCCGCCCGGCCCCGGAGCGGAGCGGCTCGGCGCCCGGCCCCGGAGCGGCTCGGCGCGGCGCGGCGCCTCCCCGCCGCCCGGCCCCGGAGCGGCGCGGCTCGGCGCCCGGCCCCGGAGCGGCGCGGCCCCCCCCCCCGCCGCCCGGCCCCGGAGCGGCGCGGCTCGGCGCGGCGCCTCCCCGCCGCCCGGCCCCGGAGCGGCGCGGCTCGGCGTCCGGCCCCGGAGCGGCTCGGCGCCTCCCCGCCGCCCGGCCCCGGAGCGGCGCGGCTCGGCGCCCGGCCCCGGAGCGGCTCGGCGCGGCGCCTCCCCGCCGCCCGGCCCCGGAGCGGCGCGGCTCGGCGCCCCCCCGCCGCCCGGCCCCGGAGCGGCGCGGCTCGGCGCCCGGCCCCGGAGCGGCGCGGCGCCTCCCCGCCGCCCGGCCCCGGAGCGGCACGGCTCCCCCCCGCCGCCCGGCCCCGGAGCGGCGCGGCCCCCCCCCCGCCGCCAGGCCCCGGAGCGGCGCGGCTCGGCGCCCCCCCGCCGCCCGGCCCCCGAGCGGAGCGGCGCGGCGCCCCCGGCCCCGACCGGCTCCAGGAAGCTCCGCCCGCCGGCTCCCACACGGCACCGCACCTTCCCCGCTCCGTGCCTCCCGCCGGCCCGGCCGCTCCCCCTCGGGGCTTTCCCCGCTCACCTCCTCGCTGTCTGCAGCCGCAGCCCAACGACCGCGCCGCTCCGCTCCGCGCGGGGAACCTCCGCCCACCGCCCCATGCCCGCCCCCGACGCACCGCGCATGCGCCGGTTGGGACCGCCAGTTTAATCTCGAGGCGCTCGGCGACCTTCTGGATCATCCAGGGGACCTCTGGTTTCATCTCTATGCTCTGGACGACCTTCTCTATCGTCTGGGTCGACTTTCGCTGTCATCTCGATGGTCTGCGGAGCCGCTCTATACTCCGGGAGGACTTCTCCTTGCAGCTCTATGGTCTGAAGGACAGTCTTTCTCATCGGGGAGGACTTTCTGGCTCATCTCTATGCTCTGGAGGACCTTCTCTGTCATCCGGGAGGACTGTGTCGGCTAGTTTGGTGCTTTGGACGAGTTCGGTTTTTGCCGCGCTGGGTTTTGCTTTTTACACTTTTGTGTGCTGTGTACAATTTTGTTTGAATGATTGTGGTTGCATTTCTCGTTGTTTATTGTTTCTTTTGTTTTGTAGGGGGTGCCAGAGAAATGTAACTGCTTTGAATAATTAGTTGATTCAGTTTCATAACAAGATGGTAATTGCCCTTCCATGTGGGAGGAATGAATTGTTATAGGAAGATGTGGTGTTACTAGTTTAATCATTGCTTCCTCCCACCTGGGAGGGTGTATGTATATATTTGTATACATATTTATATAGTACAAAGGAAAAAAAAACCAAATAACAAACACTATAAAAAAAATGAACTAAAAAAAAATTAAAAAATGGTAAGGCTGGTGCAGCAGTAGCAACCAGCTCCTACCCTGGGAGTAATTTTTTTTTTAATTTAAATTAATTATGACTCCCAGGGATAATTGTCATAATTGTCATTTTGTTTTCATTTCTACATGTCTGCAAAGGAAAAATTTCAATTCCACCTGGAACCTGCAAAGAAACAAAGCACCCCCACACCATCATAAAAGGTTAGATACATTCCAAACGCACCGCTCATTCAGCTACCACCCAAACCACGCCTCGGTCTCGGCCGATCCATTCCACCACCAGCACGCCACAACGGACCGTCGCCCTGCCTCTGCGGCGCTCCCTGGGAACGGTGTTCCCGAGGGCCTCAAAAAAAAAAAAAAAAAAAATCGCCCTGCCTGAGAAAACCCCGGCCCGAGCCTGACCTCCGCCCAAACCTTGGCGATGATCATCGCCTCGCAGAGCAGCCGGGACCGGGGGAAAAAAAACGCAGCGGGGGGGAGGGAAATGCCCCAGCTGGGGTTTTTTTATTCTATAGTATATATGAAATAAATTACTCTCAACATTACATACGACCTGCAATAAAATACTTCACACGTACAAGGTTAGGCACATTCAGGAACCGAACAATCCTTCAACCACCGCTCACTCAAACCACTACACTTACACCACCCAGCTGCCACTGCAGCACAGCCCCCCGGTTCCAGAGCTATCCCTGCAACTGCCTCGCCGCGCACCTCTAAACAACCTTGGGCTCCGTACGATTCCCAAGTTTCACCTTCCGCTACGGCAAGGCGAAGAAGACGCTTCGCTACGTGCGCCGGTCCAGCCTCCGGCACCCGCAAAACACAACAGAAGTAACTGCGGCACCTGTCTACAGCTGCTTGCCTCGAGATGGCCCGTACAATCTTTGCCTACAGATACTGTACAAATGGACGTATCACCGTGAGGCTATGCTACCCCCAACTCCAATATCGCAACGCTCCTGGGCAGAGCGGCTCCAACCCCGACACACAGACAGACACTGCACACAGATGCCACAAACGACGTGACCTCGAGACCCGAGAAGATCACGAGCGGGAACGACTCCGGTAGGGAAGACGCCTCCGGCACGGAACCCCTACGGTGCCTGCCGTGGCCCAGGAGATAAAACTACCATCTAAAAAAGATAAATGGATGCATGACAAGCCAGGATTTAAGACCTAAGACCATTAAGGAACCAGGGATGAAACCCCTGAAGACGACCGTAGAAACGTAACTCTCAAAAGCAGACCTGCGGAGACCGCCCGGCCGGCCACCGCAACAGACGATCCCTCGGAAACATCTGGAACGCGACGCTTCCCGGACACGTCCGTGCTTTAAGCTACGACGGCAAGATAAGCAGGGCTCAAGAAACGCTATGCCGATGAGGCGATGCGTTCGAGACGCCCTCGAGGTAAGCCTCCCGAGGGGCCCGATGATCACAAAGAGCTACGGAAACATCGAGACCTGAGAAAGCCATGGTACGAGACACAGAAGACAGACAGACTACGCAAAAGCAAAACGCACAGACACAGGATGGAACTGCCCTGCTCAGCAAACGTCAGCAGCGCGCTAACAACAGTAACCCGCTCCTTTGCCCTTCCCAAAGGAGACTGCTCCTGGACAGGCCTCTCCCCGACACCAACTTTATAACCCCTCCCTGCAATTCCTATCCTTGTTACCTCCTCAGCCCTGATCCCGCAACTGAGCTTTCAGAGGGCCAGGGATCTGAATCCACCCTCAAAAAAAAAAGAAAACCACCACACACCTAACTAGAACATTCCTGCACTCACCCAGTTCCTCTTCGTCATCTAAAACAAAACAAAAAAAACACAAAAACCACACAACAAAAAAAACAAAAAAAAAACAAACCAAAACAAAAAACCACACAAACCACACAAACCACACAAACCACACAAACCACACAAACCACACAAACCACACAAACCACACAAACCACACAAACCACACAAACCACACAAACCACACAAACCACACAAACCACACAAACCACACAAACCACACAAACCACACAAACCACACAAACCACACAAACCACACAAACCACACAAACCACACAAACCACACAAACCACACAAACCACACAAACCACACAAACACAACAAAAAAACCCAAAACAAACAAAAAAACCAACACCAAACTCCCAACCCACAAACCCACAACCCACTAACAAACTAAAACACAGCGCTGGTATTCAGCATCGGTCTGGTTACTGCCAACCGCTTCTGCGACACCCTCCTCCTCAAAAGCACCCTACCGCTCCGCTCACCTGCTCCACGCCTATTCTAAAGAAAGATGCTGCGACTGTCACTCGGTGCGCCTAGGATGCCAGGAGACACAAAGTGCCCGTGGCGCTCGGGTGAAATAGCCAGCCCCGGGTGCCTCCCCTCTACAACCCAGCTCACCTCAAATTCTCAGCTGATTCTAAAGGCAGCCAGCACAGCTCCCACAAAACCAAAAGGTAAATGATTAATCAACGTGCCATTTCATACTTTACTATTAAATGATGACCCGGCTGACAACCACCTCGCCTCCTCCAACCGCTCCTCAGCGGGAAGCTACGCCCCCTCCGAGGCTGTTAAAAGGGAGGACCCTAAGGAAAGAGAAGAACTAACTGCAAACTAAAGACAGGGAACGGGATAAAAGCAAAAAAAAATTCAAGAGTGACGGGAATTAGGGCAACAAAGAGAAAAAAATGAAAAACAGGGACAGTGAACTAAAAGAGAGACGTAGGAAGAAAACGGACAAAGCAAAGGTACTAATAGAGACAAGGAAGAATTAAAAAATGGAAATGGCAGACGGAATACAAGTCGACAGAAGCTTTTGTCGTGGTTTAACCCCAGCCAGCAGCCAAGCACCACACAGCCGCTACGCGGGAGAAAATTGCAAGGGTCGAAGTCAGAAAACTCGGGGGTTAAGGTAAGAACAGTTTAACAATTGAAGGAAAAGACAACAGAATAGTAGTAACACTAGTAGTAGCAGTAGTAGCAGTAATAAACCAATAAGAGTATACAAAGCAAGCGCTTCACTAGACAGGGGCTCACCACTCGCCGACCGATGCCAAGCACGTCCCCGAGCTGCCATCGCTGACTCCTGGCCAACGCCCCCCCAGTTTCCATACCGAGCGTGACGTCCCACGGTAGGGAATAGCACTGCAGCCGGTCTGGGGCAGCTGAGCTGCCTGTGGCGCCTCCCAGCTTCTTGCGCACCGGGCAGAGCACGGGAAGCTGAAAGGTCCTTGAGTGGTGTCAGCGCTACTTAGCGACAAACAAAACGTCAGCGCGTTACCAACATGATGCTCATCCGAAATCCAAACGGCAGCACTGTGCCAGCTACTAGGAAGAACCTTAACTCTCTGCCAGCCGAAAGCAGGACGTTTGAACAGCAAGGGCGACGGAAGAAATAAGGAAAAAACTTAATAAATAGCGACAGGGAGCTCCATCGGGGAAGGAAAATTTAGAAAGCGAGGGCACTGAGGGAACACTAAGGGAAGAGAAGAAACAATTAAACCCAGCTAAACCCCCAGGGGAAAAGTCAACCTAGAACATGGAAAAAGCCACAGGGATTAGGGAAATAAATGGGAAAATTAAAAAACAGGACAGCGAACTAGAGGGACGGAGAAGGAAGATTCAAAAAACGAGGGCCCTAAGGAAAGACAAGAAAGAATTAAAACAGAAATACAGGGGAATAAAGGCAGCAGCAAAGAGGAGAAAAGGAGTCAGGAAAGTGTTTAAAGGAAGCGGCGATTAAGAACATCGGGAAGTGATTTAAAAACCCGCATGGGTGAACTAAAACGGAGACGGAAAAAAGGGAAAAAGACAGAAAATTATTTTTTAATAATTTATATAATACAGCAGATACAGGTTTGTATTTTGAAATCCTCCTTTTTAAAAACTTATTGACTGAAAAAGCACACAGCTTTTATGACAAAAACAAAGCCTGTTTCTTCTGAACTCTTGCAAACATTGCCTTTCCTCTTTTCGGATAAAATTGTTTTCCCGATATCCTTTCCTAGTAAGCGCACAGAAACACAAGATTGCGCTTTCGGGAAGGCAAAATAAACGGAGGGAAGCCGACTTTGCACAGGCGTTAACACGCTCCAGCGCAGACCTTCTTTGACTTTTAGTATCTGCCTTAAAACAGTTCCTAGAAAAACTACAGAAGGAAGGAGAGCCGGCACATTCTTGACGTTAACTTTGAAGTCCGTACTACAAGCGCCTTAGGAAAAACGCGGACACGCATCGCGGACGTACCTTGTACTCGCAGACCGCTATGGAGCCTTTCCGTCCGTCTTGCACTTTCACGGCAGAAGAAAGGGCGACCATGGTGAAACGGCGGCAGCTGACGCTCTGCTGAGAGAGGAAAAAAAAAAACCCGTAGCATAAAGCTGGGTAGGAGTCCCAAGCTTCCTGGTTTTGTGAAGTTTTGCAAAGACTACAACCGAGGGAAGGAAAAAATAGCCGTTTGGAACATGTTGCCAAACAACATTTGGCCGTAAAACTCGGATGCGTTTGACACGCGCCCATTTTTTGGGAACTTGCTATTTGCTTCCCGTTATCGTTGTTCTTCCTTCAGAACCTCTGCTTGTAGCCAACTTGATTTGCTACCGGTTCAAGCGCTTCCCTTCCCGGTATTACTGGCACACGGACCCAGGCAAGTCACTGAACCGCTCTTCTGAACTTCTCCAAACGACAATTACAGCCACGAAAGAGGAGTTCAAGAGAGGAAAAGGAGAGGTCGGGCAGCAAAAGAGCTCTGCAGGCTGCCACCAGTCAACACTGCGCTCTTTTTTTTCTTTTAAATCCACCCCCCCCCGCCCCCAAATACAAACAAAACCAACCCCCACGACCTTGTATTTTTTGCCTTTGGGAGCTCATCCCTGTCTCAGCACGAAGCGCAGACGACCCGTATCCCGATTTGCACGTGACGAATCCGTGTTCGGAAGAAATAGGCCAGATCCGTAAGACTGGTGTTATTTTGCGGGTTTTAACAATCGCAACGCAATCGCATCGACCGACGCGTTTGTGACAAAACTCATTAACTTCTAAACGTAGCACCTCCTTGGGTAAAAAAACGTGTTTGAGACTGAAAACAAAATGATGATTCAGAGCTCCCGCTCCTGATGGAGCCGTGGGGAAAGGAAGGAAAGTGAAGACAAACAGCAGCAACATCAAGTGAAATTCGCCTCCAATTCCGAGCACGTGCCTAAGAGACTCTGCAAGTCCACACCTCAATCCTAGGAGCGACTAGCCCTTTTCTGGAAGGACAAACTTCCTTACTTCAAAGTCCTAGACCGAAGGCTCCACGGAACAGAACGTGGACCGAGCCACAGGACACCGTGCCATCCACGCCCGAACGGCAAAGAAAAATCACGGAAAACTAAATTTAAGTATCAGTTCCCATCGAGCTTCATTCCTTACGTTTCCACTGGCACCTAGGTGCTCAAAAATGAACTCTACTGACACCGCGTATTACTAACAATTGACTTCTGCGTATCAAAACAAAAGGCTATTTCCAGCTCGCCCATCCAATTAGCACGACCAACCAGAAGTGAAACACCGGAGCCTAAAGAAGGGAACAGGCAGCTCTTCATTTCTCCTAGAGCAAAGTCTGTTCTTTTGCCTGGAAGGCAAACATCCGTAACTCCCAAGGGAGCACTGCAGGAACGAGGTGCGCTCTCTTACCTGCAGTTTGTCCTCGGCTTTTCTGCACGGGCAGCAGATTTGCCTTTCCTCTGGCTTTGATGTGGCGCACCTGTGGCGTCCTTGAACCGGCAAGTGTTTCTCCCCGCTCCCGCAGCCCCAGACGCGCCATTACCTGAGCAGCGAGCGGAATCAAGCACGCAGGATTTTCTGCACGGGACGCAGAAGGTGACACTGGAAAGAAGGAGGCAAAAGAGAAGCGGTTTGCCCGGCAGCCACGACCATAGAAACTACACCTCCCGGCATGGCCCGGGGAACCAACGTGGCCGACCAAAAGCCCCGGGCTCCAAAATGCCGCGAGACGCAGCCCTCCCTGCTTTTGGACCCTGCGGGGACACCGTTCCCCACGCCACCGCCGCACGTGGAAGCCCCGCCGAGCCCCCAGCGCGGCTCCGGGCAGCCCCCGCCACCGGCTCCGGCCGGCGCCCCCCCACCGGCACCGACCCGGCGCCCCCCCACCGCCCGGCACAAGCGGCGCGGCGCGGCTCGGCGCCCCCCCGCCGCGCGGCCCCGGAGCGGAGCGGCTCGGCGCGGCGCCCCCCCCGCCGCGCGGCCCCGGAGCGGAGCGGCTCGGCGCGGCGCCCCCCCCGCCGCGCGGCCCCGGAGCGGAGCGGCTCGGCGCGGCGCCCCCCCGCCGCCCGGCCCCGGAGCGGAGCGGCTCGGCGCGGCGCCCCCCCCGCCGCCCGGCCCCGGAGCGGAGCGGCTCGGCGCGGCGCCCCCCCCGCCGCCCGGCCCCGGAGCGGAGCGGCTCGGCGCGGCGCCCCCCCCGCCGCCCGGCCCCGGAGCGGAGCGGCTCGGCGCGGCGCCCCCCCGCCGCCCGGCCCCGGAGCGGAGCGGCTCGGCGCGGCGCCCCCCCCGCCGCCCGGCCCCGGAGCTCAGCGGCTCGGCGCGGCGCCCCCCCGCCGCCCGGCCCCGGAGCTCAGCGGCTCGGCGCGGCGCCCCCCCGCCGCCCGGCCCCGGAGCTCAGCGGCTCGGCGCGGCGCCCCCCCCGCCGCCCGGCCCCGGAGCTCAGCGGCTCGGCGCGGCGCCCCCCCCGCCGCCCGGCCCCGGAGCTCAGCGGCTCGGCGCGGCGCCCCCCCCGCCGCCCGGCCCCGGAGCTCAGCGGCTCGGCGCGGCGCCCCCCCCGCCGCCCGGCCCCGGAGCTCAGCGGCTCGGCGCGGCGCCCCCCCGCCGCCCGGCCCCGGAGCTCAGCGGCTCGGCGCGGCGCCCCCCCCGCCGCCCGGCACAAGCGGCGCGGCGCCCCCCCGCCGCCCGGCACAAGCGGCGCGGCGCCCTCCCGCCGCCTGGCCCCGGAGCGGCGCGGCTCGGCGCGGCGCGGCGCCCCCCCCGCCGCCCGGCCCCGGAGCGGCGCGGCGCGGCGCCCCCCCGGACCGGCTCCAGGAAGCTCCGCCCGCCCGGCTCCCACACGGCACCGCACCCTCCCCGCTCCGTGCCTCCCGCCGCCCTCCTCGGGGCTTTCCCCGCTCACCTCCTCGCTGCCTGCAGCCGCAGCCCAACGACCGCTCCGCTCCCCTCCGCCCCGGGCTCACCCCGGCCCCTCCGCGCGGGGAACCTCCGCCCACCGCGCGATTCCCGCCCCCGACGCACCGCGCATGCGCTGGCGAAGCTCCGCCCTCCCCGCGGCAAACCCCGCCCTCTGCAGCAAAGCTCCGCCCTGCACACACCACGCATGCGCCAGCGAAGCTCCGCCCTCTCCGCGGCAAGGCTCCGCCCCACGCGGCAAAGCTCCGCCCTGACACAGCGCGCATGCGCCCGTGGAGCTCCGCCCTCACACGGCAAAGCTCCGCCTTACCACCGCAACGCTCCGCCCCCCGCGGCTAAGCTCCGCCCCCGACACAGCACGCATGCGCCAGCGAAGCTCCGCCCTCCCCGCGGCAAGGCTCCGCCCCACGCCGCAAAGCTCCGCCCCAACACAGCGCGCATGCGCCCGTGGAGCTCCGCCCTCACACGGCAAAGCTCCGCCCCCCGCGGCTAAGCTCCGCCCCTGACACAGCACGCATGCTCGGCCAAAGCTCCGCCCTTCAGGGCAAAGCTCCGCCCTCCCGCTGCAAAGCTCCGCCCCCCCATGCACTGCGCATGCGCTGGTGAGGCCCCGCCCCCACGCGGCAAAGCTCCGCCTTACCACCGCAAGGCTCCGCCCCACGCGGCTAAGCCCCGCCCCTGACACAGCGCGCATGCTCGGCCAAAGCTCCGCCCTCCCACTGCAAAGCTCCGCCCCCCCGTGCACTGCGCATGCGCCGATGAGGCTCCGCCCTCACGCGGCAAAGCTCCGCCTTACCACCGCAAGGCTCCGCCCCACGCGGCTAAGCTCCGCCCCCGACACAGCGCGCATGCTCGGCCAAAGCTCCGCCCTTCAGGGCAAAGCTCCGCCCCCCCGCGGCAAGGCTCCGCCCCCTACGCACCGCGCATGCGCCGGTGAAGCTCCGCCCTCACATGGCAAAGCTCCGCCTTACCACCGCAAGGCTCCGCCCCCCGCGGCTAAGCTCCGCCCTGACACACCGCACGGGGTGGTCTCCAGGGGCGGGGCCTGTCGCTAGGGGTGGTGCCCTTCCCCTGCCGGGGAGCTCCAGGGGCGGGGCCCGTCGCTAGGGGAGGGGCCGCTCCACACCAGGACGGGGGCGTGGGCCGGGGCGGGGCTGCAGCGGAGGCCGAGGCAGCCGTGCCAGCAGCAGCCAGCACCTCCCGGGCGGCGAGAGCGGCGCTTCCTTACCGGGAGGCAGCAACGGCTGCGGCGGCATCGCCCCGCGGGCGCCGCGCTGTCGCATGCCCGGTACCGGCCACCGGCACCGGGGATCACGTGCACGCCACCGCCCCTGCGCGGCTCCCGGCCTGCAGTACCCGCTTTTGGACGCCAGGCGGCAGCACCGAGGCACGGCCAAAACGCCCCACCGCCCCCGGGCGCCACCCGAGCTGCAGTACCCGCTTTTGGACGCCAGGCGGCAGCACCACACCGAGCCCCGCGCCCCGAGCGCTCCCCGCGGGGACAAAGGACTCGCACCCCGGCCCGCCTTGGGCCGCCCGCAGCCGCCGCCGCCGCCTTACGGGGGGGGGGGGGGGGGGGGGGCCACAAGCCTCGCCCTTCTCTGCCCCTGCTCCCGCTCACAGCCCACGCAGCCAGAGCCATTGCCTCGCCCCCAAAAAGCACCCAAGCGGCTCGAGCATTTCAGTCCTCTGCGCTTGACAGCTCGCAGAGGGCTGCTGGCCCTTTCTCTCCGCGCCCCTCACCCCAGGACCCAGCCGGGGGAAGCAGCGCAGGGAACCTGGTCAATACCTTTGCCTTGGCTCGGCTTTTTTGCCCCCAGAGTAAGCCCCCGGGATTGCTGGATTCATCTGCAGGTGGCATCAGGGGTGGGAGAGTGACACCAGCGAGCCAACAGACCCTGGAGAGATTTTATTAAAAAAAAAGAAAAAAAAAGCGACACTGATGACATCCTGAAGGCACGCGAGGAGATACTGAAAGCTGCTTTGTGTGAGAGGGGCAGCTACGATTATCAGGAAGCGGTGCACGCGAGCAGACCGCCGGCAAGCGCGCGATCTGCGAGCGAGCGATACGCCGGTGACCCTCGGGCTCTGCCGCGGTGCCCTCCGCTCATCCTGCGCCGCCCCGGGCTTCCCGCGCAGGGCTTGCCACTTAAATAAGACCTGCGCGATGTTACTTACCACCCTGCCCTGCGGCACGCAAAGGAATTAGACGTGAAACAGGGAAAGCAAAGAGGCCCGTCGGCTGGCCGCACCAGATGGCCCTAGAGCCCTGCCGGTTCCCTCGCCGCTCTGGACGGCAGCGCAGCTCTGCGCTCCCTGCCGCTCCCGCCAGCGAGCGCGGCGCCTGCGCTTTGACCGCCTGCGGCGCGCCAGACTCGGGAGGCTGGAGGGGCTGGTCCGCCGAGGCAGCTGAGCCGCTCGCTTCCTTCGGCTGCCTCATTTGCCGCCTTCAAACAACCACTTCCACGCTCCCTTTCTTTGTTTCAGACCCCTCTCAACATCTCCTGGCCTGCAAGCCATTTGCAGCAAGCAACACGGCTGAAATACCGTGCTGCTAGAGACCTAGCTGTCATCTTGCTCCCACGTCCAAAGGCTTTGGGAACCTGAACCCCCTGCTTGTTTTGGCATCGAGACTGCGAGGCGAGAAACACGCCTGGACTCCAACAAGCCAGACGCCTGCCCCGTCGCTCAGCACAGTGCTACGCGGCTGCCCGACCGACACCTTCTGCCGCTAAAACCAGAGCGCGGTTCCCTTCTGAAGAGCCACCGGCAGCGCGGAGAGTCCCTCGCCTTTCCCTGCGCCAGGTCCCCCGGGAACAGCGTCTCGCTCGGACCGGAGCGTGCGGCAGCCTCCGGTCGTCCCAGCCCCTCGCCCGTCCAGAAAGCGCCTGCCTGTAGCAGCGGCAGAACCGCTGCTGCCCAGGGGGGAAAGGAACGGCTCGGGGTGAAGCTCCCCAGGCTGCCCGTGGCCCGTGCGGAGCTGGGGGTCCAGAAGCAAAGGGGTTAGGGGAGGGGTGGAGCAGGGGAGCGGGGGCGCGAGACTGGAGGGCAGGGGACGCGGGGGGCACGGCCCAGGGAAAAAAAAAAAAAAACCCGCACGGGGGGAAAAACCTTGTGTGGGGGGACGTTCGGGTGGAGAGCACTCGGGAGGGCGGAGAGACACGCAGAGGAGGACAGGGGGGAGGAGACGGACACGGACGGACGGACGGACGGCGGCTATGTGTGGGTACAAAGGTGCACGGGGGGACACGGGTGGGGATGACCTACACCAGGGGGTCCACCCGGCATAATCCACAGCAGATAACTCACCTGGGATAACCCGCAACGGATATTCCGCTCCGGAGAAGGAATCCACGCCAGATAATCCCCAGCAATGCCCCTCAAACTGTCCGCGGTTCACCCCAGATTTGGCCCAAATTGGCGCCGGTTTTTCGTTTGGGGTTTTTTTGTTTGTTGTTGTTCTTCTTTTTTGTTTTTTCTTTTACGTCATACAAAACTTGGGGGTTTCTGCTTTTCCAAAATATTCAGTTCTGGGGTTTTCCGGCGCTTTTCCACATCATAACAATGGGTCATTTTTGGTTTTCTGCGTTAAAATGCGGGGGGGCGGGGGGGGTGTGAGTGTGTGCGTGTGCGTGTGCGGTGTGTTTGTGCTTGCTTTCCAGCTGCACAAATCCAGGCGGATTCAGCTTTCCTGGGAGCCCCAAACTGTGTTGCTCTTGGATATTGGATATTTTGCTCTTGGACTTGCATATTTTGACACTTTGATATCTTCGACTTCTCTCTTTAGACTTCGGTATCTACTTACAATCCTACCTCTTTAGACTTAGTTATCTGTTTACACTTCCATAGAACCTTTACTTCGATTACACGGGATACCTACTTAGGCTTACTCGGTGACACAGGGTAAGCGTAGGTACTTCTACCTATCCAGACTGACTTCTGGTTTAAATTCCTTCACCTACATCATCTCTTTTTGCAATTTAAACTCCTTTATTTCTTAACATAGAGACAAGTTCTTTTTTATTTTAAAACCTTATCTATCTCCATTGAGATTTTTTAATAATTTCTATAACATAGCAGGTACAGGTTTGTATTTTGAAATCCTTTTACATATATATATATACACACACATAAAAACGAATATTATTTTTCAATATATATATATATATAAAGGCGAGAGATTTTTTTCTACTGCAATGCCTCGCACCCGTATTTCCAGTTCTTCACATGGTTAATCACACACACACACACACACACGAGTTTTCAGGCATTTTGGGACTGTGACCCCCCTTCTCTGGGGGGAAACCTCCCCGTGACACCTTCATCCCCCACTCACCTGCTCCTCTGTTTCATCATCACGCCCCCGCCCCCCGTGACGTTGGGGGGCCCCAAATGACATCATCACCCCCCAGGCCCCTCCACACTTTTTAATCACCCCCCCCAAAAAGGCACAGAACAAGGAAAACAGCTACTTTAATAATGCCATTTACATATGTAGGCGCCCCCCCGAAAAGGGGAGCTCCGCCAGAAAAATAAAATGGGGGCAGCCCCCCCAAACGGCTGCAGCCCCCCCCGGCCCCCGTCCCGCAAGCCGGCGGCTGCCCCACGCCGCGGGGGGAGCCTGCCGGGGGACGGTGCCGCACCTCTCGCTCAGGCTCTGCTCTGCCGTGCTCCCCCTCCGTTCCCGCGCTGGGACGGGCTCCCCGGGGCAACGAACCTCCCCGCTCCCTCTTGGCCCGGGACTCGCCCCACCACGCAGCCCTCGCTGCCGCACCCGCGGGGCACCCGCCGGAGACAGAGCCGGGAGCCTCCAGGCACGGGGCCGGCCCCTTACCCTCGGGACGCTTCACGACAGGCAGGCCAACCTGGGCCGGGGGGTACCTAGCGAGCACCACGAGACGCTTGCAACAAGACACCTGAAAAACAAAAAGCCCAAGCGATATTTCAGCATGTGAAAAAAATAGCACAGCAGCGAGTACAGGAATTCAGTCAGAGCAAGGGAGAGGAGAGCAGCTGAGCTCAAGGAGGATTCGAGGTAAGCAGGTCAGCTCCAAATACAAGACATCCTTTAAAAGCTAGAGCGACCTGAACGCTTCCCATCAGCATTAAGACTAACCGGTACGATTCCGAACATGTTCTTCGCATACAAGCACACGCTCTTGCCGGCGTTGGAAAACGTCTCACCCCTTCCTTACGGCACGGCTGCAGGGAGACGTCCCTGCGAGGCTGCAGGACGAGGGCGTACCGCAATCAGAATCTACGCTTACAGGTCCGCCGCAACAGCTACGGCCCTCGCAGCTGCTGCTGCACATCTTGCTGGCTCGGTCGACAAAGCTGGAAGCGAAGCGTAACGCTTTCGAGGGGAAAAGGAAAAGCAAAGGACAAATCGCAGCAATTCGCTTCATACTAAAAAAGCTGTGCGTGTGTTTATAAACATCCAATAAAAATACTTCTGCTGGAGAAGGACTGGATTTTCCTTTGGCGTTAATTTAACTTGCACAGCTGTGAATCGATACCAGTAGATTATCTGTCTCCAAGATACGCAGTTATCATTTGACCAGGGGTTTTTTGCGCCTTACGTCATTAGGAGCGACATCTGGCCAGCCACGCCGCCCAAGAGAGATGCTGCTGAACTGCCAGGGAAACGCACCCTTGAAAGCCAGACAGAAAGAAAGTACTTCAGAGCACTCCGTCAAAAGAGCGGGGGGGAAAACACCCCGTAACGTTCAGTTGCCTCTCCTGGTCAACGTTCAGAACAAATACCTAACTGCTTAAACACACCTAAGCAATTGTACGCCACAGCTAGTTGGTAGTTACAGCTGAAACAACGCAAGGCAGTTTGTAGATCCAATTTTAACTTTTTTTTCCTGAAGTTACATCTAGGAGAGAAAAATCCGTGACAGAAGAGATCCCCCATACGGTTTTACTTTGGGGGCAGAATCCAATCCCCGGGGCTGCAACGCGTAAGGCTACCAAAAAGGACCGGCAGATTTGCTAACGCTTTTGGCTGCGCCGAAGCACGCAGAGGAACGCGTGTTGATGACATCTCGGCTGTTGCAACTGAGAACCAGCGATGCCATCAACTTCTGGAAGACGTGCTGTGCTCGGGTCTTTGGAAGCAAACGGACTTTTTTTTTTTTTTTTTTTTAAGAGAGTGGAAAGTCTTGCTGCTGCTGACTTCCACTGCCAAGCGCATCATCTCTGAAGATCCCCACTCTGATGGGGAGCTCATAAAACACAACTTCTTTGAATGAGAAAGATTTCCATTCTGGAAAATCTCTTTCCAGCTGAAGTAAGAAATCACACGCTGTAGGTTAAGAAAAAAGGATGCTGCCGAAGCAGTAACTCACCGAAACCACGTCAGGACTCGCTGTCGCTACTTACAAGGCTGGCAATGCTTCTCGGGAAAGCGACGCCGATTCCTCCTCTTTTGTCCACGTCTCTCCTTGGACCTTGATCGCTTTTAGTACGGACGCTAGTATCGCAGTAAGCTTTTCAAGACCTACTGTAAGATATTTTAAAAACTTATTGACTGAAAAAGCACACAGCTTTTATGACAAAAACAAAGCCTGTTTCTTCCGAACGCCTGAACTCTCACAAACATTGTCTTTCCTCTTTTAGGATAAAATTGTTTTCCCGATATCCTTTCCTAGTAAGCGCACAGAAACACAAGATTGCGCTTTCGGGAAGGCAAAATAAACGGAGGGAAGCCGACTTTGCACAGGCGTTAACACGCTCCAGCGCAGACCTTCTTTGACTTTTAGTATCTGCCTTAAAACAGTTCCTAGAAAAACTACAGAAGGAAGGAGAGCCGGCACATTCTTGACGTTAACTTTGAAGTCCGTACTACAAGCGCCTTAGGAAAAACGCGGACACGCATCGCGGACGTACCTTGTACTCGCAGACCGCTATGGAGCCTTTCCGTCCGTCTTGCACTTTCACGGCAGAAGAAAGGGCGACCACGGTGAAACGGCGGCAGCTGACACTCTGCTGAGAGAGGAAAAAAAAAAAACCCGTAGCATAAAGCTGGGTAGGAGTCCCAAGCTTCCTGGTTTTGTGAAGTTTTGCAAAGACTACAACCGAGGGAAGGAAAAAATAGCCGTTTGGAACATGTTGCCAAACAACATTTGGCCGTAAAACTCGGATGCGTTTGACACGCGCCCATTTTTTGGGAACTTGCTATTTGCTTCCCGTTATCGTTGTTCTTCCTTCAGAACCTCTGCTTGTAGCCAACTTGATTTGCTACCGGTTCAAGCGCTTCCCTTCCCGGTATTACTGGCACACGGACCCAGGCAAGTCACTGAACCGCTCTTCTGAACTTCTCCAAACGACAATTACAGCCACGAAAGAGGAGTTCAAGAGAGGAAAAGGAGAGGTCGGGCAGCAAAAGAGCCCTGCAGGCTGCCACCAGTCAACACTGCGCTCTTTTTTTTCTTTTAAATCCACCCCCCCCCCCGCCCCCAAATACAAACAAAACCAACCCCCACGACCTTGTATTTTTTGCCTTTGGGAGCTCATCCCTGTCTCAGCACGAAGCGCAGACGACCTGTATCCCGATTTGCACGTGACGAATCCGTGTTCGGAAGAAATAGGCCAGATCCGTAAGACTGGTGTTATTTTGCGGGTTTTAACAATCGCAACGCAATCGCATCGACCGACGCGTTTGTGACAAAACTCATTAACTTCTAAACGTAGCACCTCCTTGGGTAAAAAAACGTGTTTGAGACTGAAAACAAAATGATGATTCAGAGCTCCCGCTCCTGATGGAGCCGTGGGGGAAGGAAGGAAAGTGAAGACAAACAGCAGCAACATCAAGTGAAATTCGCCTCCAATTCCGAGCACGTGCCTAAGAGACTCTGCAAGTCCACACCTCAATCCTAGGAGCGACTAGCCCTTTTCTGGAAGGACAAACTTCCTTACTTCAAAGTCCTAGACCGAAGGCTCCACGGAACAGAACGTGGACCGAGCCACAGGACACCGTGCCATCCACGCCCGTACGGCAAAGAAAAATCACGGAAAACTAAATTTAAGTATCAGTTCCCATCGAGCTTCATTCCTTACGTTTCCACTGGCACCTGGGTGCTCAAAAATGAACTCTACTGACACCGCGTATTACTAACAATTGACTTCTGCGTATCAAAACAAAAGGCTATTTCCAGCTCGCCCATCCAATTAGCACGACCAACCAGAAGTGAAACACCGGAGCCTAAAGAAGGGAACAGGCAGCTCTTCATTTCTCCTAAGGCAAAGTCTGTTCTTTTGCCTGGAAGGCAAACATCCGTAACTCCCAAGGGAGCACTGCAGGAACGAGGTGCGCTCTCTTACCTGCAGTTTGTCCTCGGCTTTTCTGCACGGGCAGCAGATTTGCCTTTCCTCTGGCTTTGATGTGGCGCACCTGTGGCGTCCTTGAACCGGCAAGTGTTTCTCCCCGCTCCCGCAGCCCCAGACGCGCCATTACCTGAGCAGCGAGCGGAATCAAGCACGCAGGATTTTCTGCACGGGACGCAGAAGGTGACACTGGAAAGGAGGAGGCAAAAAGAGAAGCGGTTTGCCCGGCAGCCACGACCATAGAAACTACACCTGCCGGCACGGCCCGGGGAACCAACGTGGCCGACCAAAAGCCCCGGGCTCCAAGATGCCGCGAGACGCAGCCCTCCCTGCTTTTGACCCTGCGGGGACACCGTTCCCCACGCCATCGCCGCACGTGGAAGCCCCGCCGAGCCCCCAGCACGGCTCCGGGCAGCCCCCGCCACCGGCTCCGGCCGGCCTCCCACCACCGGCGCCGACCCGCCGACCCCCGCCGCCCGGCCCCGAAGCGGCGCGGTGCCCCCCGCCGCCCGGCCCCGGAGCGGCGCGGCGCAGCGCCTCCCCGCCGCCCGGCCCCGGAGCGGCGCGGCGCGGCTCGGCGCCTCCCCGCCGCCCGGCCCCGGAGCGGAGCGGCTCGGCGCCCGGCCCCGGAGCGGCTCGGCGCGGCGCGGCGCCTCCCCGCCGCCCGGCCCCGGAGCGGCGCGGCTCGGCGCCCGGCCCCGGAGCGGCGCGGCCCCCCCCCCCGCCGCCCGGCCCCGGAGCGGCGCGGCTCGGCGCGGCGCCTCCCCGCCGCCCGGCCCCGGAGCGGCGCGGCTCGGCGTCCGGCCCCGGAGCGGCTCGGCGCCTCCCCGCCGCCCGGCCCCGGAGCGGCGCGGCTCGGCGCCCGGCCCCGGAGCGGCTCGGCGCGGCGCGGCGCCTCCCCGCCGCCCGGCCCCGGAGCGGCGCGGCTCGGCGCCCGGCCCCGGAGCGGCGCGGCGCCTCCCCGCCGCCCGGCCCCGGAGCGGCACGGCTCCCCCCCGCCGCCCGGCCCCGGAGCGGCGCGGCCCCCCCCCGCCGCCAGGCCCCGGAGCGGCGCGGCTCGGCTCGGCGCCCCCCCGCCGCCCGGCCCCCGAGCGGAGCGGCGCGGCGCCCCCGGCCCCGACCGGCTCCAGGAAGCTCCGCCCGCCGGCTCCCACACGGCACCGCACCTTCCCCGCTCCGTGCCTCCCGCCGGCCCGGCCGCTCCCCCGCAGGCACCGCCGTCCTCCTCGGGGCTTTCCCCGCTCACCTCCTCGCTGCCTGCAGCCGCAGCCCAACGACCGCGCCGCTCCGCTCCGCGCGGGGAACCTCCGCCCACCGCCCCATGCCCGCCCCCGACGCACCGCGCATGCGCCGGTTGGGACCGCCAGTTTAATCTCGAGGCGCTCGGCGACCTTCTGGATCATCCAGGGGACCTCTGGTTTCATCTCTATGCTCTGGACGACCTTCTCTATCGTCTGGGTCGACTTTCGCTGTCATCTCGATGGTCTGCGGAGCCGCTCTATACTCCGGGAGGACTTCTCCTTGCAGCTCTATGGTCTGAAGGACAGTCTTTCTCATCGGGGAGGACTTTCTGGCTCATCTCTATGCTCTGGAGGACCTTCTCTGTCATCCGGGAGGACTGTGTCGGCTAGTTTGGTGCTTTGGACGAGTTCGGTTTTTGCCGCGCTGGGTTTTGCTTTTTACACTTTTGTGTGCTGTGTACAATTTTGTTTGAATGATTGTGGTTGCATTTCTCGTTGTTTATTGTTTCTTTTGTTTTGTAGGGGGTGCCAGAGAAATGTAACTGCTTTGAATAATTAGTTGATTCAGTTTCATAACAAGATGGTAATTGCCCTTCCATGTGGGAGGAATGAATTGTTATAGGAATATGTGGTGTTACTAGTTTAATCATTGCTTCCTCCCACCTGGGAGGGTGTATGTATATATTTGTATACATATTTATATAGTACAAAGGAAAAAAAAACCAAATAACAAACACTATAAAAAAAATGAACTAAAAAAAAAATTAAAAAATGGTAAGGCTGGTGCAGCAGTAGCAACCAGCTCCTACCCTGGGAGTAATTTTTTTTTTAATTTAAATTAATTATGACTCCCAGGGATAATTGTCATAATTGTCATTTTGTTTTCATTTCTACATGTCTGCAAAGGAAAAATTTCAATTCCACCTGGAACCTGCAAAGAAACAAAGCACCCCCACACCATCATAAAAGGTTAGATACATTCCAAACGCACCGCTCATTCAGCTACCACCCAAACCACGCCTCGGTCTCGGCCGATCCATTCCACCACCAGCACGCCACAACGGACCGTCGCCCTGCCTCTGCGGCGCTCCCTGGGAACGGTGTTCCCGAGGGCCTCAAAAAAAAAAAAAAAAAAAATCGCCCTGCCTGAGAAAACCCCGGCCCGAGCCTGACCTCCGCCCAAACCTTGGCGATGATCATCGCCTCGCAGAGCAGCCGGGACCGGGGGAAAAAAAACGCAGCGGGGGGGAGGGAAATGCCCCAGCTGGGGTTTTTTTATTCTATAGTATATATGAAATAAATTACTCTCAACATTACATACGACCTGCAATAAAATACTTCACACGTACAAGGTTAGGCACATTCAGGAACCGAACAATCCTTCAACCACCGCTCACTCAAACCACTACACTTACACCACCCAGCTGCCACTGCAGCACAGCCCCCCGGTTCCAGAGCTATCCCTGCAACTGCCTCGCCGCGCACCTCTAAACAACCTTGGGCTCCGTACGATTCCCAAGTTTCACCTTCCGCTACGGCAAGGCGAAGAAGACGCTTCGCTACGTGCGCCGGTCCAGCCTCCGGCACCCGCAAAACACAACAGAAGTAACTGCGGCACCTGTCTACAGCTGCTTGCCTCGAGATGGCCCGTACAATCTTTGCCTACAGATACTGTACAAATGGACGTATCACCGTGAGGCTATGCTACCCCCAACTCCAATATCGCAACGCTCCTGGGCAGAGCGGCTCCAACCCCGACACACAGACAGACACTGCACACAGATGCCACAAACGACGTGACCTCGAGACCCGAGAAGATCACGAGCGGGAACGACTCCGGTAGGGAAGACGCCTCCGGCACGGAACCCCTACGGTGCCTGCCGTGGCCCAGGAGATAAAACTACCATCTAAAAAAGATAAATGGATGCATGACAAGCCAGGATTTAAGACCTAAGACCATTAAGGAACCAGGGATGAAACCCCTGAAGACGACCGTAGAAACGTAACTCTCAAAAGCAGACCTGCGGAGACCGCCCGGCCGGCCACCGCAACAGACGATCCCTCGGAAACATCTGGAACGCGACGCTTCCCGGACACGTCCGTGCTTTAAGCTACGACGGCAAGATAAGCAGGGCTCAAGAAACGCTATGCCGATGAGGCGATGCGTTCGAGACGCCCTCGAGGTAAGCCTCCCGAGGGGCCCGATGATCACAAAGAGCTACGGAAACATCGAGACCTGAGAAAGCCATGGTACGAGACACAGAAGACAGACAGACTACGCAAAAGCAAAACGCACAGACACAGGATGGAACTGCCCTGCTCAGCAAACGTCAGCAGCGCGCTAACAACAGTAACCCGCTCCTTTGCCCTTCCCAAAGGAGACTGCTCCTGGACAGGCCTCTCCCCGACACCAACTTTATAACCCCTCCCTGCAATTCCTATCCTTGTTACCTCCTCAGCCCTGATCCCGCAACTGAGCTTTCAGAGGGCCAGGGATCTGAATCCACCCTCAAAAAAAAAAGAAAACCACCACACACCTAACTAGAACATTCCTGCACTCACCCAGTTCCTCTTCGTCATCTAAAACAAAACAAAAAAAACACAAAAACCACACAACAAAAAAAAACAAAAAAAACCAAACCAAAACAAGAAACCACAGAAACCACAGAAACCACAGAAACCACACAAACCACACAAACCACACAAACCACACAAACCACACAAACCACACAAACCACACAAACCACACAAACCACACAAACCACACAAACCACACAAACCACACAAACCACACAAACCACACAAACCACACAAACCACACAAACCACACAAACCACACAAACCACACAAACCACACAAACCACACAAACCACACAAACCACACAAACCACACAAACCACACAAACCACACAAACCACACAAACCACACAAACCACACAAACCACACAAACCACACAAACCACACAAACCACACAAACCACACAACAAAAAAAACAACAAAAAAACCCAAAACAAACAAAAAAACCAACACCAAACTCCCAACCCACAAACCCACAACCCACTAACAAACTAAAACACAGCGCTGGTATTCAGCATCGGTCTGGTTACTGCCAACCGCTTCTGCGACACCCTCCTCCTCAAAAGCACCCTACCGCTCCGCTCACCTGCTCCACGCCTATTCTAAAGAAAGATGCTGCGACTGTCACTCGGTGCGCCTAGGATGCCAGGAGACACAAAGTGCCCGTGGCGCTCGGGTGAAATAGCCAGCCCCGGGTGCCTCCCCTCTACAACCCAGCTCACCTCAAATTCTCAGCTGATTCTAAAGGCAGCCAGCACAGCTCCCACAAAACCAAAAGGTAAATGATTAATCAACGTGCCATTTCATACTTTACTATTAAATGATGACCCGGCTGACAACCACCTCGCCTCCTCCAACCGCTCCTCAGCGGGAAGCTACGCCCCCTCCGAGGCTGTTAAAAGGGAGGACCCTAAGGAAAGAGAAGAACTAACTGCAAACTAAAGACAGGGAACGGGATAAAAGCAAAAAAAAATTCAAGAGTGACGGGAATTAGGGCAACAAAGAGAAAAAAATGAAAAACAGGGACAGTGAACTAAAAGAGAGACGTAGGAAGAAAACGGACAAAGCAAAGGTACTAATAGAGACAAGGAAGAATTAAAAAATGGAAACGGCAGACGGAATACAAGTCGACAGAAGCTTTTGTCGTGGTTTAACCCCAGCCAGCAGCTAAGCACCACGCAGCCGCTACGCGGGAGAAAATTGCAAGGGTCGAAGTCAGAAAACTCGGGGGTTAAGGTAAGAACAGTTTAACAATTGAAGGAAAAGACAACAGAATAGTAGTAACACTAGTAGTAGCAGTAGTAGCAGTAATAAACCAATAAGAGTATACAAAGCAAGCGCTTCACTAGACAGGGGCTCACCACTCGCCGACCGATGCCAAGCACGTCCCCGAGCTGCCATCGCTGACTCCTGGCCAACGCCCCCCCAGTTTCCATACCGAGTGTGACGTCCCACGGTAGGGAATAGCGCTGCAGCCGGTCTGGGGCAGCTGAGCTGCCTGTGGCGCCTCCCAGCTTCTTGCGCACCGGGCAGAGCACGGGAAGCTGAAAGGTCCTTGAGTGGTGTCAGCGCTACTTAGCGACAAACAAAACGTCAGCGCGTTACCAACATGATGCTCATCCGAAATCCAAACGGCAGCACTGTGCCAGCTACTAGGAAGAACCTTAACTCTCTGCCAGCCGAAAGCAGGACGTTTGAACAGCAAGGGCGACGGAAGAAATAAGGAAAAAACTTAATAAATAGCGACAGGGAGCTCCATCGGGGAAGGAAAATTTAGAAAGCGAGGGCACTGAGGGAACACTAAGGGAAGAGAAGAAACAATTAAACCCAGCTAAACCCCCAGGGGAAAAGTCAACCTAGAACATGGAAAAAGCCACAGGGATTAGGGAAATAAATGGGAAAATTAAAAAACAGGACAGCGAACTAGAGGGACGGAGAAGGAAGATTCAAAAAACGAGGGCCCTAAGGAAAGACAAGAAAGAATTAAAACAGAAATACAGGGGAATAAAGGCAGCAGCAAAGAGGAGAAAAGGAGTCAGGAAAGTGTTTAAAGGAAGCGGCGATTAAGAACATCGGGAAGTGATTTAAAAACCCGCATGGGTGAACTAAAACGGAGACGGAAAAAAGGGAAAAAGACAGAAAATTATTTTTTAATAATTTATATAATACAGCAGATACAGGTTTGTATTTTGAAATCCTCCTTTTTAAAAACTTATTGACTGAAAAAGCACACAGCTTTTATGACAAAAACAAAGCCTGTTTCTTCTGAACTCTTGCAAACATTGCCTTTCCTCTTTTCGGATAAAATTGTTTTCCCGATATCCTTTCCTAGTAAGCGCACAGAAACACAAGATTGCGCTTTCGGGAAGGCAAAATAAACGGAGGGAAGCCGACTTTGCACAGGCGTTAACACGCTCCAGCGCAGACCTTCTTTGACTTTTAGTATCTGCCTTAAAACAGTTCCTAGAAAAACTACAGAAGGAAGGAGAGCCGGCACATTCTTGACGTTAACTTTGAAGTCCGTACTACAAGCGCCTTAGGAAAAACGCGGACACGCATCGCGGACGTACCTTGTACTCGCAGACCGCTATGGAGCCTTTCCGTCCGTCTTGCACTTTCACGGCAGAAGAAAGGGCGACCACGGTGAAACGGCGGCAGCTGACACTCTGCTGAGAGAGGAAAAAAAAAAAACCCGTAGCATAAAGCTGGGTAGGAGTCCCAAGCTTCCTGGTTTTGTGAAGTTTTGCAAAGACTACAACCGAGGGAAGGAAAAAATAGCCGTTTGGAACATGTTGCCAAACAACATTTGGCCGTAAAACTCGGATGCGTTTGACACGCGCCCATTTTTTGGGAACTTGCTATTTGCTTCCCGTTATCGTTGTTCTTCCTTCAGAACCTCTGCTTGTAGCCAACTTGATTTGCTACCGGTTCAAGCGCTTCCCTTCCCGGTATTACTGGCACACGGACCCAGGCAAGTCACTGAACCACTCTTCTGAACTTCTCCAAACGACAATTACAGCCACGAAAGAGGAGTTCAAGAGAGGAAAAGGAGAGGTCGGGCAGCAAAAGAGCTCTGCAGGCTGCCACCAGTCAACACTGCGCTCTTTTTTTTCTTTTAAATCCACCCCCCCCCGCCCCCAAATACAAACAAAACCAACCCCCACGACCTTGTATTTTTTGCCTTTGGGAGCTCATCCCTGTCTCAGCACGAAGCGCAGACGACCCGTATCCCGATTTGCACGTGACGAATCCGTGTTCGGAAGAAATAGGCCAGATCCGTAAGACTGGTGTTATTTTGCGGGTTTTAACAATCGCAACGCAATCGCATCGACCGACGCGTTTGTGACAAAACTCATTAACTTCTAAACGTAGCACCTCCTTGGGTAAAAAAACGTGTTTGAGACTGAAAACAAAATGATGATTCAGAGCTCCCACTCCTGATGGAGCCGTGGGGAAAGGAAGGAAAGTGAAGACAAACAGCAGCAACATCAAGTGAAATTCGCCTCCAATTCCGAGCACGTGCCTAAGAGACTCTGCAAGTCCACACCTCAATCCTAGGAGCGACTAGCCCTTTTCTGGAAGGAC
This sequence comes from Platalea leucorodia, assembly GCF_965183815.1. NCBI lineage: Eukaryota > Metazoa > Chordata > Aves > Pelecaniformes > Threskiornithidae > Platalea > Platalea leucorodia. Next base: position 102,876,027 of record NC_138827.1, on the reverse strand, counting down.
AAACTTCCTTACTTCAAAGTCCTAGACCGAAGGCTCCACGGAACAGAACGTGGACCGAGCCACAGGACACCGTGCCATCCACGCCCGAACGGCAAAGAAAAATCACGGAAAACTAAATTTAAGTATCAGTTCCCATCGAGCTTCATTCCTTACGTTTCCACTGGCACCTGGGTGCTCAAAAATGAACTCTACTGACACCGCGTATTACTAACAATTGACTTCTGCGTATCAAAACAAAAGGCTATTTCCAGCTCGCCCATCCAATTAGCACGACCAACCAGAAGTGAAACACCGGAGCCTAAAGAAGGGAACAGGCAGCTCTTCATTTCTCCTAGAGCAAAGTCTGTTCTTTTGCCTGGAAGGCAAACATCCGTAACTCCCAAGGGAGCACTGCAGGAACGAGGTGCGCTCTCTTACCTGCAGTTTGTCCTCGGCTTTTCTGCACGGGCAGCAGATTTGCCTTTCCTCTGGCTTTGATGTGGCGCACCTGTGGCGTCCTTGAACCGGCAAGTGTTTCTCCCCGCTCCCGCAGCCCCAGACGCGCCATTACCTGAGCAGCGAGCGGAATCAAGCACGCAGGATTTTCTGCACGGGACGCAGAAGGTGACACTGGAAAGAAGGAGGCAAAAGAGAAGCGGTTTGCCCGGCAGCCACGACCATAGAAACTACACCTCCCGGCATGGCCCGGGGAACCAACGTGGCCGACCAAAAGCCCCGGGCTCCAAAATGCCGCGAGACGCAGCCCTCCCTGCTTTTGGACCCTGCGGGGACACCGTTCCCCACGCCACCGCCGCACGTGGAAGCCCCGCCGAGCCCCCAGCGCGGCTCCGGGCAGCCCCCGCCACCGGCTCCGGCCGGCGCCCCCCCACCGGCACCGACCCGGCGCCCCCCCCGCCGCCCGGCCCCGGAGCTCAGCGGCTCGGCGCGGCGCCCCCCCCGCCGCGCGACCCCGGAGCGGAGCGGCTCGGCGCGGCGCCCCCCCCGCCGCCCGGCCCCGGAGCTCAGCGGCTCGGCGCGGCGCCCCCCCCGCCGCGCGGCCCCGGAGCGGAGCGGCTCGGCGCGGCGCCCCCCCCGCCGCCCGGCCCCGGAGCTCAGCGGCTCGGCGCGGCGCCCCCCCCGCCGCCCGGCCCCGGAGCTCAGCGGCTCGGCGCGGCGCCCCCCCCGCCGCCCGGCCCCGGAGCTCAGCGGCTCGGCGCGGCGCCCCCCCCGCCGCCCGGCCCCGGAGCTCAGCGGCTCGGCGCGGCGCCCCCCCCGCCGCCCGGCCCCGGAGCTCAGCGGCTCGGCGCGGCGCCCCCCCCGCCGCCCGGCCCCGGAGCTCAGCGGCTCGGCGCGGCGCCCCCCCCGCCGCCCGGCCCCGGAGCTCAGCGGCTCGGCGCGGCGCCCCCCCCGCCGCCCGGCACAAGCGGCGCGGCGCCCTCCCGCCGCCCGGCCCCGGAGCGGCGCGGCTCGGCGCGGCGCGGCGCCCCCCCGCCGCCCGGCCCCGGAGCGGCGCGGCGCGGCGCGGCGCCCCCCCGGACCGGCTCCAGGAAGCTCCGCCCGCCCGGCTCCCACACGGCACCGCACCCTCCCCGCTCCGTGCCTCCCGCCGCCCTCCTCGGGGCTTTCCCCGCTCACCTCCTCGCTGCCTGCAGCCGCAGCCCAACGACCGCTCCGCTCCCCTCCGCCCCGGGCTCACCCCGGCCCCTCCGCGCGGGGAACCTCCGCCCACCGCGCCATTCCCGCCCCCGACGCACCGCGCATGCGCTGGCGAAGCTCCGCCCTCCCCGCGGCAAACCCCGCCCTCTGCAGCAAAGCTCCGCCCTGCACACACCACGCATGCGCCAGCGAAGCTCCGCCCTCTCCGCGGCAAGGCTCCGCCCCACGCGGCAAAGCTCCGCCCTGACACAGCGCGCATGCGCCCGTGGAGCTCCGCCCTCACACGGCAAAGCTCCGCCTTACCACCGCAACGCTCCGCCCCCCGCGGCTAAGCTCCGCCCCCGACACAGCACGCATGCGCCAGCGAAGCTCCGCCCTCCCCGCGGCAAGGCTCCGCCCCACGCCGCAAAGCTCCGCCCCAACACAGCGCGCATGCGCCCGTGGAGCTCCGCCCTCACACGGCAAAGCTCCGCCCCCCGCGGCTAAGCTCCGCCCCTGACACAGCACGCATGCTCGGCCAAAGCTCCGCCCTTCAGGGCAAAGCTCCGCCCTCCCGCTGCAAAGCTCCGCCCCCATGCACTGCGCATGCGCTGGTGAGGCCCCGCCCCCACGCGGCAAAGCTCCGCCTTACCACCGCAAGGCTCCGCCCCACGCGGCTAAGCCCCGCCCCTGACACAGCGCGCATGCTCGGCCAAAGCTCCGCCCTTCAGGGCAAAGCTCCGCCCTCCCACTGCAAAGCTCCGCCCCCCCGTGCACTGCGCATGCGCCGATGAGGCTCCGCCCTCACGCGGCAAAGCTCCGCCTTACCACCGCAAGGCTCCGCCCCACGCGGCTAAGCTCCGCCCCCGACACAGCGCGCATGCTCGGCCAAAGCTCCGCCCTTCAGGGCAAAGCTCCGCCCCCCCGCGGCAAGGCTCCGCCCCCTACGCACCGCGCATGCGCCGGTGAAGCTCCGCCCTCACATGGCAAAGCTCCGCCTTACCACCGCAAGGCTCCGCCCCCCGCGGCTAAGCTCCGCCCTGACACACCGCACGGGGTGGTCTCCAGGGGCGGGGCCTGTCGCTAGGGGTGGTGCCCTTCCCCTGCCGGGGAGCTCCAGGGGCGGGGCCCGTCGCTAGGGGAGGGGCCGCTCCACACCAGGACGGGGGCGTGGGCCGGGGCGGGGCTGCAGCGGAGGCCGAGGCAGCCGTGCCAGCAGCAGCCAGCACCTCCCGGGCGGCGAGAGCGGCGCTTCCTTACCGGGAGGCAGCAACGGCTGCGGCGGCATCGCCCCGCGGGCGCCGCGCTGTCGCATGCCCGGTACCGGCCACCGGCACCGGGGATCACGTGCACGCCACCGCCCCTGCGCGGCTCCCGGCCTGCAGTACCCGCTTTTGGACGCCAGGCGGCAGCACCGAGGCACGGCCAAAACGCCCCACCGCCCCCGGGCGCCACCCGAGCTGCAGTACCCGCTTTTGGACGCCAGGCGGCAGCACCACACCGAGCCCCGCGCCCCGAGCGCTCCCCGCGGGGACAAAGGACTCGCACCCCGGCCCGCCTTGGGCCGCCCGCAGCCGCCGCCGCCGCCTTACGGGGGGGGGGGGGGGGGGGCCACAAGCCTCGCCCTTCTCTGCCCCTGCTCCCGCTCACAGCCCACGCAGCCAGAGCCATTGCCTCGCCCCCAAAAAGCACCCAAGCGGCTCGAGCATTTCAGTCCTCTGCGCTTGACAGCTCGCAGAGGGCTGCTGGCCCTTTCTCTCCGCGCCCCTCACCCCAGGACCCAGCCGGGGGAAGCAGCGCAGGGAACCTGGTCAATACCTTTGCCTTGGCTCGGCTTTTTTGCCCCCAGAGTAAGCCCCCGGGATTGCTGGATTCATCTGCAGGTGGCATCAGGGGTGGGAGAGTGACACCAGCGAGCCAACAGACCCTGGAGAGATTTTATTAAAAAAAAAGAAAAAAAAAGCGACACTGATGACATCCTGAAGGCACGCGAGGAGATACTGAAAGCTGCTTTGTGTGAGAGGGGCAGCTACGATTATCAGGAAGCGGTGCACGCGAGCAGACCGCCGGCAAGCGCGCGATCTGCGAGCGAGCGATACGCCGGTGACCCTCGGGCTCTGCCGCGGTGCCCTCCGCTCATCCTGCGCCGCCCCGGGCTTCCCGCGCAGGGCTTGCCACTTAAATAAGACCTGCGCGATGTTACTTACCACCCTGCCCTGCGGCACGCAAAGGAATTAGACGTGAAACAGGGAAAGCAAAGAGGCCCGTCGGCTGGCCGCACCAGATGGCCCTAGAGCCCTGCCGGTTCCCTCGCCGCTCTGGACGGCAGCGCAGCTCTGCGCTCCCGCCAGCGAGCGCGGCGCCTGCGCTTTGACCGCCTGCGGCGCGCCAGACTCGGGAGGCTGGAGGGGCTGGTCCACCAAGGCAGCTGAGCCGCTCGCTTCCTTCGGCTGCCTCATTTGCCGCCTTCAAACAACCACTTCCACGCTCCCTTTCTTTGTTTCAGACCCCTCTCAACATCTCCTGGCCTGCAAGCCATTTGCAGCAAGCAACACGGCTGAAATACCGTGCTGCTAGAGACCTAGCTGTCATCTTGCTCCCACGTCCAAAGGCTTTGGGAACCTGAACCCCCTGCTTGTTTTGGCATCGAGACTGCGAGGCGAGAAACACGCCTGGACTCCAACAAGCCAGACGCCTGCCCCGTCGCTCAGCACAGTGCTACGCGGCTGCCCGACCGACACCTTCTGCCGCTAAAACCAGAGCGCGGTTCCCTTCTGAAGAGCCACCGGCAGCGCGGAGAGTCCCTCGCCTTTCCCTGCGCCAGGTCCCCCGGGAACAGGGTCTCGCTCGGACCGGAGCGTGCGGCAGCCTCCGGTCGTCCCAGCCCCTCGCCCGTCCAGAAAGCGCCTGCCTGTAGCAGCGGCAGAACCGCTGCTGCCCAGGGGGGAAAGGAACGGCTCGGGGTGAAGCTCCCCAGGCTGCCCGTGGCCCGTGCGGAGCTGGGGGTCCAGAAGCAAAGGGGTTAGGGGAGGGGTGGAGCAGGGGAGCGGGGGCGCGAGACTGGAGGGCAGGGGACGCGGGGGGCACGGCCCGGGGAAAAAAAAAAAAAAAACCCGCACGGGGGGAAAAACCTTGTGTGGGGGGACGTTCGGGTGGAGAGCACTCGGGAGGGCGGAGAGACACGCAGAGGAGGACAGGGGGGAGGAGACGGACACGGACGGACGGACGGACGGCGGCTATGTGTGGGTACAAAGGTGCACGGGGGGACACGGGTGGGGATGACCTACACCAGGGGGTCCACCCGGCATAATCCACAGCAGATAACTCACCTGGGATAACCCGCAACGGATATTCCGCTCCGGAGAAGGAATCCACGCCAGATAATCCCCAGCAATGCCCCTCAAACTGTCCGCGGTTCACCCCAGATTTGGCCCAAATTGGCGCCGGTTTTTCGTTTGGGGTTTTTTTGTTTGTTGTTGTTCTTCTTTTTTGTTTTTTCTTTTACGTCATACAAAACTTGGGGGTTTCTGCTTTTCCAAAATATTCAGTTCTGGGGTTTTCCGGCGCTTTTCCACATCATAACAATGGGTCATTTTTGGTTTTCTGCGTTAAAATGCGGGGGGGGGGGGGGGGGTGTGAGTGTGTGCGTGTGCGTGTGCGGTGTGTTTGTGCTTGCTTTCCAGCTGCACAAATCCAGGCGGATTCAGCTTTCCTGGGAGCCCCAAACTGTGTTGCTCTTGGATATTGGATATTTTGCTCTTGGACTTGCATATTTTGACACTTTGATATCTTCGACTTCTCTCTTTAGACTTCGGTATCTACTTACAATCCTACCTCTTTAGACTTAGTTATCTGTTTACACTTCCATAGAACCTTTACTTCGATTACACGGGATACCTACTTAGGCTTACTCGGTGACACAGGGTAAGCGTAGGTACTTCTACCTATCCAGACTGACTTCTGGTTTAAATTCCTTCACCTACATCATCTCTTTTTGCAATTTAAACTCCTTTATTTCTTAACATAGAGACAAGTTCTTTTTTATTTTAAAACCTTATCTATCTCCATTGAGATTTTTTAATAATTTCTATAACATAGCAGGTACAGGTTTGTATTTTGAAATCCTTTTACATATATATATATACACACACATAAAAACGAATATTATTTTTCAATATATATATATATATAAAGGCGAGAGATTTTTTTCTACTGCAATGCCTCGCACCCGTATTTCCAGTTCTTCACATGGTTAATCACACACACACACACACACGAGTTTTCAGGCATTTTGGGACTGTGACCCCCCTTCTCTGGGGGGAAACCTCCCCGTGACACCTTCATCCCCCACTCACCTGCTCCTCTGTTTCATCATCACGCCCCCGCCCCCCGTGACGTTGGGGGGCCCCAAATGACATCATCACCCCCCAGGCCCCTCCACACTTTTTAATCACCCCCCCCAAAAAGGCACAGAACAAGGAAAACAGCTACTTTAATAATGCCATTTACATATGTAGGCGCCCCCCCGAAAAGGGGAGCTCCGCCAGAAAAATAAAATGGGGGCAGCCCCCCCAAACGGCTGCAGCCCCCCCCGGCCCCCGTCCCGCAAGCCGGCGGCTGCCCCACGCCGCGGGGGGAGCCTGCCGGGGGACGGTGCCGCACCTCTCGCTCAGGCTCTGCTCTGCCGTGCTCCCCCTCCGTTCCCGCGCTGGGACGGGCTCCCCGGGGCAACGAACCTCCCCGCTCCCTCTTGGCCCGGGACTCGCCCCACCACGCAGCCCTCGCTGCCGCACCCGCGGGGCACCCGCCGGAGACAGAGCCGGGAGCCTCCAGGCACGGGGCCGGCCCCTTACCCTCGGGACGCTTCACGAACAGGCAGGCCAACCTGGGCCGGGGGGTACCTAGCGAGCACCACGAGACGCTTGCAACAAGACACCTGAAAAACAAAAAGCCCAAGCGATATTTCAGCATGTGAAAAAAATAGCACAGCAGCGAGTACAGGAATTCAGTCAGAGCAAGGGAGAGGAGAGCAGCTGAGCTCAAGGAGGATTCGAGGTAAGCAGGTCAGCTCCAAATACAAGACATCCTTTAAAAGCTAGAGCGACCTGAACGCTTCCCATCAGCATTAAGACTAACCGGTACGATTCCGAACATGTTCTTCGCATACAAGCACACGCTCTTGCCGGCGTTGGAAAACGTCTCACCCCTTCCTTACGGCACGGCTGCAGGGAGACGTCCCTGCGAGGCTGCAGGACGAGGGCGTACCGCAATCAGAATCTACGCTTACAGGTCCGCCGCAACAGCTACGGCCCTCGCAGCTGCTGCTGCACATCTTGCTGGCTCGGTCGACAAAGCTGGAAGCGAAGCGTAACGCTTTCGAGGGGAAAAGGAAAAGCAAAGGACAAATCGCAGCAATTCGCTTCATACTAAAAAAGCTGTGCGTGTGTTTATAAACATCCAATAAAAATACTTCTGCTGGAGAAGGACTGGATTTTCCTTTGGCGTTAATTTAACTTGCACAGCTGTGAATCGATACCAGTAGATTATCTGTCTCCAAGATACGCAGTTATCATTTGACCAGGGGTTTTTTGCGCCTTACGTCATTAGGAGCGACATCTGGCCAGCCGCGCCGCCCAAGAGAGATGCTGCTGAACTGCCAGGGAAACGCACCCTTGAAAGCCAGACAGAAAGAAAGTACTTCAGAGCACTCCATCAAAAGAGCGGGGGGGAAAACACCCCGTAACGTTCAGTTGCCTCTCCTGGTCAACGTTCAGAACAAATACCTAACTGCTTAAACACACCTAAGCAATTGTACGCCACAGCTAGTTGGCAGTTACAGCTGAAACAACGCAAGGCAGTTTGTAGATCCAATTTTAACTTTTTTTTCCTGAAGTTACATCTAGGAGAGAAAAATCCGTGACAGAAGAGATCCCCCATACGGTTTTACTTTGGGGGCAGAATCCAATCCCCGGGGCTGCAACGCGTAAGGCTACCAAAAAGGACCGGCAGATTTGCTAACGCTTTTGGCTGCGCCGAAGCACGCAGAGGAACGCGTGTTGATGACATCTCGGCTGTTGCAACTGAGAACCAGCGATGCCATCAACTTCTGGAAGACGTGCTGTGCTCGGGTCTTTGGAAGCAAACGGACTTTTTTTTTTTTTTTTTTTTTTTAAGAGAGTGGAAAGTCTTGCTGCTGCTGACTTCCACTGCCAAGCGCATCATCTCTGAAGATCCCCACTCTGATGGGGAGCTCATAAAACACAACTTCTTTGAATGAGAAAGATTTCCATTCTGGAAAATCTCTTTCCAGCTGAAGTAAGAAATCACACGCTGTAGGTTAAGAAAAAAGGATGCTGCCGAAGCAGTAACTCACCGAAACCACGTCAGGACTCGCTGTCGCTACTTACAAGGCTGGCAATGCTTCTCGGGAAAGCGACGCCGATTCCTCCTCTTTTGTCCACGTCTCTCCTTGGACCTTGATCGCTTTTAGTATGGACGCTAGTATCGCAGTAAGCTTTTCAAGACCTACTGTAAGATATTTTAAAAACTTATTGACTGAAAAAGCACACAGCTTTTATGACAAAAACAAAGCCTGTTTCTTCCGAACGCCTGAACTCTCACAAACATTGTCTTTCCTCTTTTAGGATAAAATTGTTTTCCCGATATCCTTTCCTAGTAAGCGCACAGAAACACAAGATTGCGCTTTCGGGAAGGCAAAATAAACGGAGGGAAGCCGACTTTGCACAGGCGTTAACACGCTCCAGCGCAGACCTTCTTTGACTTTTAGTATCTGCGTTAAAACAGTTCCTAGAAAAACTACAGAAGGAAGGAGAGCCGGCACATTCTTGACGTTAACTTTGAAGTCCGTACTACAAGCGCCTTAGGAAAAACGCGGACACGCATCGCGGACGTACCTTGTACTCGCAGACCGCTATGGAGCCTTTCCGTCCGTCTTGCACTTTCACGGCAGAAGAAAGGGCGACCACGGTGAAACGGCGGCAGCTGACACTCTGCTGAGAGAGGAAAAAAAAAAAAACCCGTAGCATAAAGCTGGGTAGGAGTCCCAAGCTTCCTGGTTTTGTGAAGTTTTGCAAAGACTACAACCGAGGGAAGGAAAAAATAGCCGTTTGGAACATGTTGCCAAACAACATTTGGCCGTAAAACTCGGATGCGTTTGACACGCGCCCATTTTTTGGGAACTTGCTATTTGCTTCCCGTTATCGTTGTTCTTCCTTCAGAACCTCTGCTTGTAGCCAACTTGATTTGCTACCGGTTCAAGCGCTTCCCTTCCCGGTATTACTGGCACACGGACCCAGGCAAGTCACTGAACCGCTCTTCTGAACTTCTCCAAACGACAATTACAGCCACGAAAGAGGAGTTCAAGAGAGGAAAAGGAGAGGTCGGGCAGCAAAAGAGCCCTGCAGGCTGCCACCAGTCAACACTGCGCTCTTTTTTTTCTTTTAAATCCACCCCCCTCCGCCCCCAAATACAAACAAAACCAACCCCCACGACCTTGTATTTTTTGCCTTTGGGAGCTCATCCCTGTCTCAGCACGAAGCGCAGACGACCTGTATCCCGATTTGCACGTGACGAATCCGTGTTCGGAAGAAATAGGCCAGATCCGTAAGACTGGTGTTATTTTGCGGGTTTTAACAATCGCAACGCAATCGCATCGACCGACGCGTTTGTGACAAAACTCATTAACTTCTAAACGTAGCACCTCCTTGGGTAAAAAAACGTGTTTGAGACTGAAAACAAAATGATGATTCAGAGCTCCCGCTCCTGATGGAGCCGTGGGGGAAGGAAGGAAAGTGAAGACAAACAGCAGCAACATCAAGTGAAATTCGCCTCCAATTCCGAGCACGTGCCTAAGAGACTCTGCAAGTCCACACCTCAATCCTAGGAGCGACTAGCCCTTTTCTGGAAGGACAAACTTCCTTACTTCAAAGTCCTAGACCGAAGGCTCCACGGAACAGAACGTGGACCGAGCCACAGGACACCGTGCCATCCACGCCCGTACGGCAAAGAAAAATCACGGAAAACTAAATTTAAGTATCAGTTCCCATCGAGCTTCATTCCTTACGTTTCCACTGGCACCTGGGTGCTCAAAAATGAACTCTACTGACACCGCGTATTACTAACAATTGACTTCTGCGTATCAAAACAAAAGGCTATTTCCAGCTCGCCCATCCAATTAGCACGACCAACCAGAAGTGAAACACCGGAGCCTAAAGAAGGGAACAGGCAGCTCTTCATTTCTCCTAAGGCAAAGTCTGTTCTTTTGCCTGGAAGGCAAACATCCGTAACTCCCAAGGGAGCACTGCAGGAACGAGGTGCGCTCTCTTACCTGCAGTTTGTCCTCGGCTTTTCTGCACGGGCAGCAGATTTGCCTTTCCTCTGGCTTTGATGTGGCGCACCTGTGGCGTCCTTGAACCGGCAAGTGTTTCTCCCCGCTCCCGCAGCCCCAGACGCGCCATTACCTGAGCAGCGAGCGGAATCAAGCACGCAGGATTTTCTGCACGGGACGCAGAAGGTGACACTGGAAAGGAGGAGGCAAAAAGAGAAGCGGTTTGCCCGGCGGCCACGACCATAGAAACTACACCTGCCGGCACGGCCCGGGGAACCAACGTGGCCGACCAAAAGCCCCGGGCTCCAAGATGCCGCGAGACGCAGCCCTCCCTGCTTTTGACCCTGCGGGGACACCGTTCCCCACGCCACCGCCGCACGTGGAAGCCCCGCCGAGCCCCCAGCACGGCTCCGGGCAGCCCCCGCCACCGGCTCCGGCCGGCCTCCCACCACCGGCGCCGACCCGCCGACCCCCGCCGCCCGGCCCCGAAGCGGCGCGGTGCCCCCCGCCGCCCGGCCCCGGAGCGGCGCGGCGCGGCGCAGCGCCTCCCCGCCGCCCGGCCCCGGAGCGGCGCGGCGCGGCTCGGCGCCTCCCCGCCGCCCGGCCCCGGAGCGGCGCGGCTCGGCGCGGCGCCTCCCCGCCGCCCGGCCCTGGAGCGGCTCGGCTCGGCGCGGCGCCTCCCCGCCGCCCGGCCCCGGAGCGGCGCGGCTCGGCGCGGCGCCTCCCCGCCGCCCGGCCCCGGAGCGGCGCGGCGCGGCTCGGCGCCTCCCCGCCGCCCGGCCCCGGAGCGGCGCGGCGCGGCGCCCGGCCCCGGAGCGGCTCGGCTCGGCGCGGCGCCTCCCCGCCGCCCGGCCCCGGAGCGGCGCGGCTCGGCGCGGCGCCTCCCCGCCGCCCGGCCCCGGAGCGGGGCGGCTCGGCGCCCGGCCCCGGAGCGGCTCGGCGCCTCCCCGCCGCCCGGCCCCGGAGCGGCGCGGCTCGGCGCCCGGCCCCGGAGCGGCTCGGCGCGGCGCCTCCCCGCCGCCCGGCCCCGGAGCGGCACGGCTCCCCCCCGCCGCCCGGCCCCGGAGCGGCGCGGCCCCCCCCCCGCCGCCAGGCCCCGGAGCGGCGCGGCTCGGCTCGGCGCCCCCCCGCCGCCCGGCCCTCGAGCGGAGCGGCGCGGCGCCCCCGGCCCCGACCGGCTCCAGGAAGCTCCGCCCGCCGGCTCCCACACGGCACCGCACCTTCCCCGCTCCGTGCCTCCCGCCGGCCCGGCCGCTCCCCCGCAGGCACCGCCGTCCTCCTCGGGGCTTTCCCCGCTCACCTCCTCGCTGCCTGCAGCCGCAGCCCAACGACCGCGCCGCTCCGCTCCGCGCGGGGAACCTCCGCCCACCGCCCCATGCCCACCCCCGACGCACCGCGCATGCGCCGGTTGGGACCGCCAGTTTAATCTCGAGGCGCTCGGCGACCTTCTGGATCATCCAGGGGACCTCTGGTTTCATCTCTATGCTCTGGACGACCTTCTCTATCGTCTGGGTCGACTTTCGCTGTCATCTCGATGGTCTGCGGAGCCGCTCTATACTCCGGGAGGACTTCTCCTTGCAGCTCTATGGTCTGAAGGACAGTCTTTCTCATCGGGGAGGACTTTCTGGCTCATCTCTATGCTCTGGAGGACCTTCTCTGTCATCCGGGAGGACTGTGTCGGCTAGTTTGGTGCTTTGGACGAGTTCGGTTTTTGCCGCGCTGGGTTTTGCTTTTTACACTTTTGTGTGCTGTGTACAATTTTGTTTGAATGATTGTGGTTGCATTTCTCGTTGTTTATTGTTTCTTTTGTTTTGTAGGGGGTGCCAGAGAAATGTAACTGCTTTGAATAATTAGTTGATTCAGTTTCATAACAAGATGGTAATTGCCCTTCCATGTGGGAGGAATGAATTTTTATAGGAATATGTGGTGTTACTAGTTTAATCATTGCTTCCTCCCACCTGGGAGGGTGTATGTATATATTTGTATACATATTTATATAGTACAAAGGAAAAAAAAACCAAATAACAAACACTATAAAAAAAATGAACTAAAAAAAAAATTAAAAAATGGTAAGGCTGGTGCAGCAGTAGCAACCAGCTCCTACCCTGGGAGTAATTTTTTTTTTAATTTAAATTAATTATGACTCCCAGGGATAATTGTCATAATTGTCATTTTGTTTTCATTTCTACATGTCTGCAAAGGAAAAATTTCAATTCCACCTGGAACCTGCAAAGAAACAAAGCACCCCCACACCATCATAAAAGGTTAGATACATTCCAAACGCACCGCTCATTCAGCTACCACCCAAACCACGCCTCGGTCTCGGCCGATCCATTCCACCACCAGCACGCCACAACGGACCGTCGCCCTGCCTCTGCGGCGCTCCCTGGGAACGGTGTTCCCGAGGGCCTCAAAAAAAAAAAAAAAAAAAATCGCCCTGCCTGAGAAAACCCCGGCCCGAGCCTGACCTCCGCCCAAACCTTGGCGATGATCATCGCCTCGCAGAGCAGCCGGGACCGGGGGAAAAAAAACGCAGCGGGGGGGAGGGAAATGCCCCAGCTGGGGTTTTTTTATTCTATAGTATATATGAAATAAATTACTCTCAACATTACATACGACCTGCAATAAAATACTTCACACGTACAAGGTTAGGCACATTCAGGAACCGAACAATCCTTCAACCACCGCTCACTCAAACCACTACACTTACACCACCCAGCTGCCACTGCAGCACAGCCCCCCGGTTCCAGAGCTATCCCTGCAACTGCCTCGCCGCGCACCTCTAAACAACCTTGGGCTCCGTACGATTCCCAAGTTTCACCTTCCGCTACGGCAAGGCGAAGAAGACGCTTCGCTACGTGCGCCGGTCCAGCCTCCGGCACCCGCAAAACACAACAGAAGTAACTGCGGCACCTGTCTACAGCTGCTTGCCTCGAGATGGCCCGTACAATCTTTGCCTACAGATACTGTACAAATGGACGTATCACCGTGAGGCTATGCTACCCCCAACTCCAATATCGCAACGCTCCTGGGCAGAGCGGCTCCAACCCCGACACACAGACAGACACTGCACACAGATGCCACAAACGACGTGACCTCGAGACCCGAGAAGATCACGAGCGGGAACGACTCCGGTAGGGAAGACGCCTCCGGCACGGAACCCCTACGGTGCCTGCCGTGGCCCAGGAGATAAAACTACCATCTAAAAAAGATAAATGGATGCATGACAAGCCAGGATTTAAGACCTAAGACCATTAAGGAACCAGGGATGAAACCCCTGAAGACGACCGTAGAAACGTAACTCTCAAAAGCAGACCTGCGGAGACCGCCCGGCCGGCCACCGCAACAGACGATCCCTCGGAAACATCTGGAACGCGACGCTTCCCGGACACGTCCGTGCTTTAAGCTACGACGGCAAGATAAGCAGGGCTCAAGAAACGCTATGCCGATGAGGCGATGCGTTCGAGACGCCCTCGAGGTAAGCCTCCCGAGGGGCCCGATGATCACAAAGAGCTACGGAAACATCGAGACCTGAGAAAGCCATGGTACGAGACACAGAAGACAGACAGACTACGCAAAAGCAAAACGCACAGACACAGGATGGAACTGCCCTGCTCAGCAAACGTCAGCAGCGCGCTAACAACAGTAACCCGCTCCTTTGCCCTTCCCAAAGGAGACTGCTCCTGGACAGGCCTCTCCCCGACACCAACTTTATAACCCCTCCCTGCAATTCCTATCCTTGTTACCTCCTCAGCCCTGATCCCGCAACTGAGCTTTCAGAGGGCCAGGGATCTGAATCCACCCTCAAAAAAAAAAGAAAACCACCACACACCTAACTAGAACATTCCTGCACTCACCCAGTTCCTCTTCGTCATCTAAAACAAAACAAAAAAAACACAAAAACCACACAACAAAAAAAAACAAAAAAAACCAAACCAAAACAAGAAACCACAGAAACCACAGAAACCACAGAAACCACAGAAACCACAGAAACCACAGAAACCACAGAAACCACAGAAACCACAGAAACCACAGAAACCACAGAAACCACACAAACCACAGAAACCACACAAACCACACAAACCACACAAACCACACAAACCACACAAACCACACAAACCACACAAACCACACAAACCACACAAACCACACAAACCACACAAACCACACAAACCACACAAACCACACAAACCACACAACAAAAAAAACAACAAAAAAACCCAAAACAAACAAAAAAACCAACACCAAACTCCCAACCCACAAACCCACAACCCACTAACAAACTAAAACACAGCGCTGGTATTCAGCATCGGTCTGGTTACTGCCAACCGCTTCTGCGACACCCTCCTCCTCAAAAGCACCCTACCGCTCCGCTCACCTGCTCCACGCCTATTCTAAAGAAAGATGCTGCGACTGTCACTCGGTGCGCCTAGGATGCCAGGAGACACAAAGTGCCCGTGGCGCTCGGGTGAAATAGCCAGCCCCGGGTGCCTCCCCTCTACAACCCAGCTCACCTCAAATTCTCAGCTGATTCTAAAGGCAGCCAGCACAGCTCCCACAAAACCAAAAGGTAAATGATTAATCAACGTGCCATTTCATACTTTACTATTAAATGATGACCCGGCTGACAACCACCTCGCCTCCTCCAACCGCTCCTCAGCGGGAAGCTACGCCCCCTCCGAGGCTGTTAAAAGGGAGGACCCTAAGGAAAGAGAAGAACTAACTGCAAACTAAAGACAGGGAACGGGATAAAAGCAAAAAAAAATTCAAGAGTGACGGGAATTAGGGCAACAAAGAGAAAAAAATGAAAAACAGGGACAGTGAACTAAAAGAGAGACGTAGGAAGAAAACGGACAAAGCAAAGGTACTAATAGAGACAAGGAAGAATTAAAAAATGGAAACGGCAGACGGAATACAAGTCGACAGAAGCTTTTGTCGTGGTTTAACCCCAGCCAGCAGCTAAGCACCACGCAGCCGCTACGCGGGAGAAAATTGCAAGGGTCGAAGTCAGAAAACTCGGGGGTTAAGGTAAGAACAGTTTAACAATTGAAGGAAAAGACAACAGAATAGTAGTAACACTAGTAGTAGCAGTAGTAGCAGTAATAAACCAATAAGAGTATACAAAGCAAGCGCTTCACTAGACAGGGGCTCACCACTCGCCGACCGATGCCAAGCACGTCCCCGAGCTGCCATCGCTGACTCCTGGCCAACGCCCCCCCAGTTTCCATACCGAGCGTGACGTCCCACGGTAGGGAATAGCGCTGCAGCCGGTCTGGGGCAGCTGAGCTGCCTGTGGCGCCTCCCAGCTTCTTGCGCACCGGGCAGAGCACGGGAAGCTGAAAGGTCCTTGAGTGGTGTCAGCGCTACTTAGCGACAAACAAAACGTCAGCGCGTTACCAACATGATGCTCATCCGAAATCCAAACGGCAGCACTGTGCCAGCTACTAGGAAGAACCTTAACTCTCTGCCAGCCGAAAGCAGGACGTTTGAACAGCAAGGGCGACGGAAGAAATAAGGAAAAAACTTAATAAATAGCGACAGGGAGCTCCATCGGGGAAGGAAAATTTAGAAAGCGAGGGCACTGAGGGAACACTAAGGGAAGAGAAGAAACAATTAAACCCAGCTAAACCCCCAGGGGAAAAGTCAACCTAGAACATGGAAAAAGCCACAGGGATTAGGGAAATAAATGGGAAAATTAAAAAACAGGACAGCGAACTAGAGGGACGGAGAAGGAAGATTCAAAAAACGAGGGCCCTAAGGAAAGACAAGAAAGAATTAAAACAGAAATACAGGGGAATAAAGGCAGCAGCAAAGAGGAGAAAAGGAGTCAGGAAAGTGTTTAAAGGAAGCGGCGATTAAGAACATCGGGAAGTGATTTAAAAACCCGCATGGGTGAACTAAAACGGAGACGGAAAAAAGGGAAAAAGACAGAAAATTATTTTTTAATAATTTATATAATACAGCAGATACAGGTTTGTATTTTGAAATCCTCCTTTTTAAAAACTTATTGACTGAAAAAGCACACAGCTTTTATGACAAAAACAAAGCCTGTTTCTTCTGAACTCTTGCAAACATTGCCTTTCCTCTTTTCGGATAAAATTGTTTTCCCGATATCCTTTCCTAGTAAGCGCACAGAAACACAAGATTGCGCTTTCGGGAAGGCAAAATAAACGGAGGGAAGCCGACTTTGCACAGGCGTTAACACGCTCCAGCGCAGACCTTCTTTGACTTTTAGTATCTGCCTTAAAACAGTTCCTAGAAAAACTACAGAAGGAAGGAGAGCCGGCACATTCTTGACGTTAACTTTGAAGTCCGTACTACAAGCGCCTTAGGAAAAACGCGGACACGCATCGCGGACGTACCTTGTACTCGCAGACCGCTATGGAGCCTTTCCGTCCGTCTTGCACTTTCACGGCAGAAGAAAGGGCGACCATGGTGAAACGGCGGCAGCTGACGCTCTGCTGAGAGAGGAAAAAAAAAAACCCGTAGCATAAAGCTGGGTAGGAGTCCCAAGCTTCCTGGTTTTGTGAAGTTTTGCAAAGACTACAACCGAGGGAAGGAAAAAATAGCCGTTTGGAACATGTTGCCAAACAACATTTGGCCGTAAAACTCGGATGCGTTTGACACGCGCCCATTTTTTGGGAACTTGCTATTTGCTTCCCGTTATCGTTGTTCTTCCTTCAGAACCTCTGCTTGTAGCCAACTTGATTTGCTACCGGTTCAAGCGCTTCCCTTCCCGGTATTACTGGCACACGGACCCAGGCAAGTCACTGAACCGCTCTTCTGAACTTCTCCAAACGACAATTACAGCCACGAAAGAGGAGTTCAAGAGAGGAAAAGGAGAGGTCGGGCAGCAAAAGAGCTCTGCAGGCTGCCACCAGTCAACACTGCGCTCTTTTTTTTCTTTTAAATCCACCCCCCCCCGCCCCCAAATACAAACAAAACCAACCCCCACGACCTTGTATTTTTTGCCTTTGGGAGCTCATCCCTGTCTCAGCACGAAGCGCAGACGACCCGTATCCCGATTTGCACGTGACGAATCCGTGTTCGGAAGAAATAGGCCAGATCCGTAAGACTGGTGTTATTTTGCGGGTTTTAACAATCGCAACGCAATCGCATCGACCGACGCGTTTGTGACAAAACTCATTAACTTCTAAACGTAGCACCTCCTTGGGTAAAAAAACGTGTTTGAGACTGAAAACAAAATGATGATTCAGAGCTCCCGCTCCTGATGGAGCCGTGGGGAAAGGAAGGAAAGTGAAGACAAACAGCAGCAACATCAAGTGAAATTCGCCTCCAATTCCGAGCACGTGCCTAAGAGACTCTGCAAGTCCACACCTCAATCCTAGGAGCGACTAGCCCTTTTCTGGAAGGACAAACTTCCTTACTTCAAAGTCCTAGACCGAAGGCTCCACGGAACAGAACGTGGACCGAGCCACAGGACACCGTGCCATCCACGCCCGAACGGCAAAGAAAAATCACGGAAAACTAAATTTAAGTATCAGTTCCCATCGAGCTTCATTCCTTACGTTTCCACTGGCACCTAGGTGCTCAAAAATGAACTCTACTGACACCGCGTATTACTAACAATTGACTTCTGCGTATCAAAACAAAAGGCTATTTCCAGCTCGCCCATCCAATTAGCACGACCAACCAGAAGTGAAACACCGGAGCCTAAAGAAGGGAACAGGCAGCTCTTCATTTCTCCTAGAGCAAAGTCTGTTCTTTTGCCTGGAAGGCAAACATCCGTAACTCCCAAGGGAGCACTGCAGGAACGAGGTGCGCTCTCTTACCTGCAGTTTGTCCTCGGCTTTTCTGCACGGGCAGCAGATTTGCCTTTCCTCTGGCTTTGATGTGGCGCACCTGTGGCGTCCTTGAACCGGCAAGTGTTTCTCCCCGCTCCCGCAGCCCCAGACGCGCCATTACCTGAGCAGCGAGCGGAATCAAGCACGCAGGATTTTCTGCACGGGACGCAGAAGGTGACACTGGAAAGAAGGAGGCAAAAGAGAAGCGGTTTGCCCGGCAGCCACGACCATAGAAACTACACCTCCCGGCATGGCCCGGGGAACCAACGTGGCCGACCAAAAGCCCCGGGCTCCAAAATGCCGCGAGACGCAGCCCTCCCTGCTTTTGGACCCTGCGGGGACACCGTTCCCCACGCCACCGCCGCACGTGGAAGCCCCGCCGAGCCCCCAGCGCGGCTCCGGGCAGCCCCCGCCACCGGCTCCGGCCGGCGCCCCCCCACCGGCACCGACCCGGCGCCCCCCCACCGCCCGGCACAAGCGGCGCGGCGCGGCGCGGCTCGGCGCCCCCCCCGCCGCGCGGCCCCGGAGCGGAGCGGCTCGGCGCGGCGCCCCCCCCGCCGCGCGGCCCCGGAGCGGAGCGGCTCGGCGCGGCGCCCCCCCGCCGCGCGGCCCCGGAGCGGAGCGGCTCGGCGCGGCGCCCCCCCCGCCGCGCGGCCCCGGAGCGGAGCGGCTCGGCGCGGCGCCCCCCCCGCCGCGCGGCCCCGGAGCGGAGCGGCTCGGCGCGGCGCCCCCCCCGCCGCCCGGCCCCGGAGCGGAGCGGCTCGGCGCGGCGCCCCCCCCGCCGCCCGGCCCCGGAGCGGAGCGGCTCGGCGCGGCGCCCCCCCGCCGCCCGGCCCCGGAGCGGAGCGGCTCGGCGCGGCGCCCCCCCCGCCGCCCGGCCCCGGAGCTCAGCGGCTCGGCGCGGCGCCCCCCCCGCCGCCCGGCCCCGGAGCTCAGCGGCTCGGCGCGGCGCCCCCCCCGCCGCCCGGCCCCGGAGCTCAGCGGCTCGGCGCGGCGCCCCCCCGCCGCCCGGCCCCGGAGCTCAGCGGCTCGGCGCGGCGCCCCCCCCGCCGCCCGGCCCCGGAGCTCAGCGGCTCGGCGCGGCGCCCCCCCCGCCGCCCGGCCCCGGAGCTCAGCGGCTCGGCGCGGCGCCCCCCCCGCCGCCCGGCCCCGGAGCTCAGCGGCTCGGCGCGGCGCCCCCCCGCCGCCCGGCCCCGGAGCTCAGCGGCTCGGCGCGGCGCCCCCCCCGCCGCCCGGCCCCGGAGCTCAGCGGCTCGGCGCGGCGCCCCCCCGCCGCCCGGCACAAGCGGCGCGGCGCCCCCCCGCCGCCCGGCACAAGCGGCGCGGCGCCCTCCCGCCGCCTGGCCCCGGAGCGGCGCGGCTCGGCGCGGCGCGGCGCCCCCCCGCCGCCCGGCCCCGGAGCGGCGCGGCGCGGCGCCCCCCCCGGACCGGCTCCAGGAAGCTCCGCCCGCCCGGCTCCCACACGGCACCGCACCCTCCCCGCTCCGTGCCTCCCGCCGCCCTCCTCGGGGCTTTCCCCGCTCACCTCCTCGCTGCCTGCAGCCGCAGCCCAACGACCGCTCCGCTCCCCTCCGCCCCGGGCTCACCCCGGCCCCTCCGCGCGGGGAACCTCCGCCCACCGCGCGATTCCCGCCCCCGACGCACCGCGCATGCGCTGGCGAAGCTCCGCCCTCCCCGCGGCAAACCCCGCCCTCTGCAGCAAAGCTCCGCCCTGCACACACCACGCATGCGCCAGCGAAGCTCCGCCCTCTCCGCGGCAAGGCTCCGCCCCACGCGGCAAAGCTCCGCCCTGACACAGCGCGCATGCGCCCGTGGAGCTCCGCCCTCACACGGCAAAGCTCCGCCTTACCACCGCAACGCTCCGCCCCCCGCGGCTAAGCTCCGCCCCCGACACAGCACGCATGCGCCAGCGAAGCTCCGCCCTCCCCGCGGCAAGGCTCCGCCCCACGCCGCAAAGCTCCGCCCCAACACAGCGCGCATGCGCCCGTGGAGCTCCGCCCTCACACGGCAAAGCTCCGCCCCCCGCGGCTAAGCTCCGCCCCTGACACAGCACGCATGCTCGGCCAAAGCTCCGCCCTTCAGGGCAAAGCTCCGCCCTCCCGCTGCAAAGCTCCGCCCCCCATGCACTGCGCATGCGCTGGTGAGGCCCCGCCCCCACGCGGCAAAGCTCCGCCTTACCACCGCAAGGCTCCGCCCCACGCGGCTAAGCCCCGCCCCTGACACAGCGCGCATGCTCGGCCAAAGCTCCGCCCTCCCACTGCAAAGCTCCGCCCCCCCGTGCACTGCGCATGCGCCGATGAGGCTCCGCCCTCACGCGGCAAAGCTCCGCCTTACCACCGCAAGGCTCCGCCCCACGCGGCTAAGCTCCGCCCCCGACACAGCGCGCATGCTCGGCCAAAGCTCCGCCCTTCAGGGCAAAGCTCCGCCCCCCCGCGGCAAGGCTCCGCCCCCTACGCACCGCGCATGCGCCGGTGAAGCTCCGCCCTCACATGGCAAAGCTCCGCCTTACCACCGCAAGGCTCCGCCCCCCGCGGCTAAGCTCCGCCCTGACACACCGCACGGGGTGGTCTCCAGGGGCGGGGCCTGTCGCTAGGGGTGGTGCCCTTCCCCTGCCGGGGAGCTCCAGGGGCGGGGCCCGTCGCTAGGGGAGGGGCCGCTCCACACCAGGACGGGGGCGTGGGCCGGGGCGGGGCTGCAGCGGAGGCCGAGGCAGCCGTGCCAGCAGCAGCCAGCACCTCCCGGGCGGCGAGAGCGGCGCTTCCTTACCGGGAGGCAGCAACGGCTGCGGCGGCATCGCCCCGCGGGCGCCGCGCTGTCGCATGCCCGGTACCGGCCACCGGCACCGGGGATCACGTGCACGCCACCGCCCCTGCGCGGCTCCCGGCCTGCAGTACCCGCTTTTGGACGCCAGGCGGCAGCACCGAGGCACGGCCAAAACGCCCCACCGCCCCCGGGCGCCACCCGAGCTGCAGTACCCGCTTTTGGACGCCAGGCGGCAGCACCACACCGAGCCCCGCGCCCCGAGCGCTCCCCGCGGGGACAAAGGACTCGCACCCCGGCCCGCCTTGGGCCGCCCGCAGCCGCCGCCGCCGCCTTACGGGGGGGGGGGGGGGGGGGGGGCCACAAGCCTCGCCCTTCTCTGCCCCTGCTCCCGCTCACAGCCCACGCAGCCAGAGCCATTGCCTCGCCCCCAAAAAGCACCCAAGCGGCTCGAGCATTTCAGTCCTCTGCGCTTGACAGCTCGCAGAGGGCTGCTGGCCCTTTCTCTCCGCGCCCCTCACCCCAGGACCCAGCCGGGGGAAGCAGCGCAGGGAACCTGGTCAATACCTTTGCCTTGGCTCGGCTTTTTTGCCCCCAGAGTAAGCCCCCGGGATTGCTGGATTCATCTGCAGGTGGCATCAGGGGTGGGAGAGTGACACCAGCGAGCCAACAGACCCTGGAGAGATTTTATTAAAAAAAAAGAAAAAAAAAGCGACACTGATGACATCCTGAAGGCACGCGAGGAGATACTGAAAGCTGCTTTGTGTGAGAGGGGCAGCTACGATTATCAGGAAGCGGTGCACGCGAGCAGACCGCCGGCAAGCGCGCGATCTGCGAGCGAGCGATACGCCGGTGACCCTCGGGCTCTGCCGCGGTGCCCTCCGCTCATCCTGCGCACGCCCCGGGCTTCCCGCGCAGGGCTTGCCACTTAAATAAGACCTGCGCGATGTTACTTACCACCCTGCCCTGCGGCACGCAAAGGAATTAGACGTGAAACAGGGAAAGCAAAGAGGCCCGTCGGCTGGCCGCACCAGATGGCCCTAGAGCCCTGCCGGTTCCCTCGCCGCTCTGGACGGCAGCGCAGCTCTGCGCTCCCTGCCGCTCCCGCCAGCGAGCGCGGCGCCTGCGCTTTGACCGCCTGCGGCGCGCCAGACTCGGGAGGCTGGAGGGGCTGGTCCACCAAGGCAGCTGAGCCGCTCGCTTCCTTCGGCTGCCTCATTTGCCGCCTTCAAACAACCACTTCCACGCTCCCTTTCTTTGTTTCAGACCCCTCTCAACATCTCCTGGCCTGCAAGCCATTTGCAGCAAGCAACACGGCTGAAATACCGTGCTGCTAGAGACCTAGCTGTCATCTTGCTCCCACGTCCAAAGGCTTTGGGAACCTGAACCCCCTGCTTGTTTTGGCATCGAGACTGCGAGGCGAGAAACACGCCTGGACTCCAACAAGCCAGACGCCTGCCCCGTCGCTCAGCACAGTGCTACGCGGCTGCCCGACCGACACCTTCTGCCGCTAAAACCAGAGCGCGGTTCCCTTCTGAAGAGCCACCGGCAGCGCGGAGAGTCCCTCGCCTTTCCCTGCGCCAGGTCCCCCGGGAACAGCGTCTCGCTCGGACCGGAGCGTGCGGCAGCCTCCGGTCGTCCCAGCCCCTCGCCCGTCCAGAAAGCGCCTGCCTGTAGCAGCGGCAGAACCGCTGCTGCCCAGGGGGGAAAGGAACGGCTCGGGGTGAAGCTCCCCAGGCTGCCCGTGGCCCGTGCGGAGCTGGGGGTCCAGAAGCAAAGGGGTTAGGGGAGGGGTGGAGCAGGGGAGCGGGGGCGCGAGACTGGAGGGCAGGGGACGCGGGGGGCACGGCCCAGGGAAAAAAAAAAAAAAAACCCGCACGGGGGGAAAAACCTTGTGTGGGGGGACGTTCGGGTGGAGAGCACTCGGGAGGGCGGAGAGACACGCAGAGGAGGACAGGGGGGAGGAGACGGACACGGACGGATGGACGGACGGCGGCTATGTGTGGGTACAAAGGTGCACGGGGGGACACGGGTGGGGATGACCTACACCAGGGGGTCCACCCGGCATAATCCACAGCGGATAACTCACCTGGGATAACCCGCAACGGATATTCCGCTCCGGAGAAGGAATCCACGCCAGATAATCCCCAGCAATGCCCCTCAAACTGTCCGTGGTTCACCCCAGATTTGGCCCAAATTGGCGCCGGTTTTTCGTTTGGGGTTTTTTTGTTTGTTGTTGTTCTTCTTTTTTGTTTTTTCTTTTACGTCATACAAAACTTGGGGGTTTCTGCTTTTCCAAAATATTCAGTTCTGGGGTTCTCCGGCGCTTTTCCACATCATAACAATGGGTCATTTTTGGTTTTCTGCGTTAAAATGCGGGGGGGCGGGGGGGGTGTGAGTGTGTGCGTGTGCGGTGTGGTGTGTTTGTGCTTGCTTTCCAGCTGCACAAATCCAGGCGGATTCAGCTTTCCTGGGAGCCCCAAACTGTGTTGCTCTTGGATATTGGATATTTTGCTCTTGGACTTGCATATTTTGACACTTTGATATCTTCGACTTCTCTCTTTAGACTTCGGTATCTACTTACAATCCTACCTCTTTAGACTTAGTTATCTGTTTACACTTCCATAGAACCTTTACTTCGATTACACGGGATACCTACTTAGGCTTACTCGGTGACACAGGGTAAGCGTAGGTACTTCTACCTATCCAGACTGACTTCTGTTTTAAATTCCTTCACCTACATCATCTCTTTTTGCATTTTAAACTCCTTTATTTCTTAACATAGAGACAAGTTCTTTTTTATTTTAAAACCCTATCTATCTCCATTGAGATTTTTTAATAATTTCTATAACATAGCAGGTACAGGTTTGTATTTTGAAATCCTTTTACATATATATATACACACACACATAAAAACGAATATTATTTTTCAATATATATATATATAAAGGCGAGAGGTTTTTTTCTACTGCAATGCCTCGCACCCGTATTTCCAGTTCTTCACATGGTTAATCACACACACACACACACACACACGAGTTTTCAGGCATTTTGGGACTGTGACCCCCCTTCTCTGGGGGGAAACCTCCCCGTGACACCTTCATCCCCCACTCACCTGCTCCTCTGTTTCATCATCACGCCCCCGCCCCCCGTGACGTTGGGGGGCCCCAAATGACATCATCACCCCCCAGGCCCCTCCACACTTTTTAATCACCCCCCCCAAAAAGGCACAGAACAAGGAAAACAGCTACTTTAATAATGCCATTTACATATGTAGGCGCCCCCCCGAAAAGGGGAGCTCCGCCAGAAAAATAAAATGGGGGCAGCCCCCCCAAACGGCTGCAGCCCCCCCCGGCCCCCGTCCCGCAAGCCGGCGGCTGCCCCACGCCGCGGGGGGAGCCTGCCGGGGGACGGTGCCGCACCTCTCGCTCAGGCTCTGCTCTGCCGTGCTCCCCCTCCGTTCCCGCGCTGGGACGGGCTCCCCGGGGCAACGAACCTCCCCGCTCCCTCTTGGCCCGGGACTCGCCCCACCACGCAGCCCTCGCTGCCGCACCCGCGGGGCACCCGCCGGAGACAGAGCCGGGAGCCTCCAGGCACGGGGCCGGCCCCTTACCCTCGGGACGCTTCACGACAGGCAGGCCAACCTGGGCCGGGGGGTACCTAGCGAGCACCACGAGACGCTTGCAACAAGACACCTGAAAAACAAAAAGCCCAAGCGATATTTCAGCATGTGAAAAAAATAGCACAGCAGCGAGTACAGGAATTCAGTCAGAGCAAGGGAGAGGAGAGCAGCTGAGCTCAAGGAGGATTCGAGGTAAGCAGGTCAGCTCCAAATACAAGACATCCTTTAAAAGCTAGAGCGACCTGAACGCTTCCCATCAGCATTAAGACTAACCGGTACGATTCCGAACACGTTCTTCGCATACAAGCACACGCTCTTGCCGGCGTTGGAAAACGTCTCACCCCTTCCTTACGGCACGGCTGCAGGGAGACGACCCTGCGAGGCTGCAGGACGAGGGCGTACCGCAATCAGAATCTACGCTTACAGGTCCGCCGCAACAGCTACGGCCCTCGCAGCTGCTGCTGCACATCTTGCTGGCTCGGTCGACAAAGCTGGAAGCGAAGCGTAACGCTTTCGAGGGGAAAAGGAAAAGCAAAGGACAAATCGCAGCAATTCGCTTCATACTAAAAAAGCTGTGCGTGTGTTTATAAACATCCAATAAAAATACTTCTGCTGGAGAAGGACTGGATTTTCCTTTGGCGTTAATTTAACTTGCACAGCTGTGAATCGATACCAGTAGATTATCTGTCTCCAAGATACGCAGTCATCATTTGACCAGGGGTTTTTTGCGCCTTACGTCATTAGGAGCGACATCTGGCCAGCCGCGCCGCCCAAGAGAGATGCTGCTGAACTGCCAGGGAAACGCACCCTTGAAAGCCAGACAGAAAGAAAGTACTTCGGAGCACTCCGTCAAAAGAGCGGGGGGGAAAACACCCCGTAACGTTCAGTTGCCTCTCCTGGTCAACGTTCAGAACAAATACCTAACTGCTTAAACACACCTAAGCAATTGTACGCCACAGCTAGTTGGCAGTTACAGCTGAAACAACGCAAGGCAGTTTGTAGATCCAATTTTAACTTTTTTTTCCTGAAGTTACATCTAGGAGAGAAAAATCCGTGACAGAAGAGATCCCCCATACGGTTTTACTTTGGGGGCAGAATCCAATCCCCGGGGCTGCAACGCGTAAGGCTACCAAAAAGGACCGGCAGATTTGCTAACGCTTTTGGCTGCGCCGAAGCACGCAGAGGAACGCGTGTTGATGACATCTCGGCTGTTGCAACTGAGAACCAGCGATGCCATCAACTTCTGGAAGACGTGCTGTGCTCGGGTCTTTGGAAGCAAACGGACTTTTTTTTTTTTTTTTTTTTTAAGAGAGTGGAAAGTCTTGCTGCTGCTGACTTCCACTGCCAAGCGCATCATCTCTGAAGATCCCCACTCTGATGGGGAGCTCATAAAACACAACTTCTTTGAATGAGAAAGATTTCCATTCTGGAAAATCTCTTTCCAGCTGAAGTAAGAAATCACACGCTGTAGGTTAAGAAAAAAGGATGCTGCCGAAGCAGTAACTCACCGAAACCACGTCAGGACTCGCTGTCGCTACTTACAAGGCTGGCAATGCTTCTCGGGAAAGCGACGCCGATTCCTCCTCTTTTGTCCACGTCTCTCCTTGGACCTTGATCGCTTTTAGTACGGACGCTAGTATCGCAGTAAGCTTTTCAAGACCTACTGTAAGATATTTTAAAAACTTATTGACTGAAAAAGCACACAGCTTTTATGACAAAAACAAAGCCTGTTTCTTCCGAACGCCTGAACTCTCACAAACATTGTCTTTCCTCTTTTAGGATAAAATTGTTTTCCCGATATCCTTTCCTAGTAAGCGCACAGAAACACAAGATTGCGCTTTCGGGAAGGCAAAATAAACGGAGGGAAGCCGACTTTGCACAGGCGTTAACACGCTCCAGCGCAGACCTTCTTTGACTTTTAGTATCTGCCTTAAAACAGTTCCTAGAAAAACTACAGAAGGAAGGAGAGCCGGCACATTCTTGACGTTAACTTTGAAGTCCGTACTACAAGCGCCTTAGGAAAAACGCGGACACGCATCGCGGACGTACCTTGTACTCGCAGACCGCTATGGAGCCTTTCCGTCCGTCTTGCACTTTCACGGCAGAAGAAAGGGCGACCATGGTGAAACGGCGGCAGCTGACACTCTGCTGAGAGAGGAAAAAAAAAAACCCGTAGCATAAAGCTGGGTAGGAGTCCCAAGCTTCCTGGTTTTGTGAAGTTTTGCAAAGACTACAACCGAGGGAAGGAAAAAATAGCCGTTTGGAACATGTTGCCAAACAACATTTGGCCGTAAAACTCGGATGCGTTTGACACGCGCCCATTTTTTGGGAACTTGCTATTTGCTTCCCGTTATCGTTGTTCTTCCTTCAGAACCTCTGCTTGTAGCCAACTTGATTTGCTACCGGTTCAAGCGCTTCCCTTCCCGGTATTACTGGCACACGGACCCAGGCAAGTCACTGAACCGCTCTTCTGAACTTCTCCAAACGACAATTACAGCCACGAAAGAGGAGTTCAAGAGAGGAAAAGGAGAGGTCGGGCAGCAAAAGAGCCCTGCAGGCTGCCACCAGTCAACACTGCGCTCTTTTTTTTCTTTTAAATCCACCCCCCCCCGCCCCCAAATACAAACAAAACCAACCCCCACGACCTTGTATTTTTTGCCTTTGGGAGCTCATCCCTGTCTCAGCACGAAGCGCAGACGACCTGTATCCCGATTTGCACGTGACGAATCCGTGTTCGGAAGAAATAGGCCAGATCCGTAAGACTGGTGTTATTTTGCGGGTTTTAACAATCGCAACGCAATCGCATCGACCGACGCGTTTGTGACAAAACTCATTAACTTCTAAACGTAGCACCTCCTTGGGTAAAAAAACGTGTTTGAGACTGAAAACAAAATGATGATTCAGAGCTCCCGCTCCTGATGGAGCCGTGGGGGAAGGAAGGAAAGTGAAGACAAACAGCAGCAACATCAAGTGAAATTCGCCTCCAATTCCGAGCACGTGCCTAAGAGACTCTGCAAGTCCACACCTCAATCCTAGGAGCGACTAGCCCTTTTCTGGAAGGACAAACTTCCTTACTTCAAAGTCCTAGACCGAAGGCTCCACGGAACAGAACGTGGACCGAGCCACAGGACACCGTGCCATCCACGCCCGTACGGCAAAGAAAAATCACGGAAAACTAAATTTAAGTATCAGTTCCCATCGAGCTTCATTCCTTACGTTTCCACTGGCACCTGGGTGCTCAAAAATGAACTCTACTGACACCGCGTATTACTAACAATTTACTTCTGCGTATCAAAACAAAAGGCTATTTCCAGCTCGCCCATCCAATTAGCACGACCAACCAGAAGTGAAACACCGGACCCTAAAGAAGGGAACAGGCAGCTCTTCATTTCTCCTAAGGCAAAGTCTGTTCTTTTGCCTGGAAGGCAAACATCCGTAACTCCCAAGGGAGCACTGCAGGAACGAGGTGCGCTCTCTTACCTGCAGTTTGTCCTCGGCTTTTCTGCACGGGCAGCAGATTTGCCTTTCCTCTGGCTTTGATGTGGCGCACCCGTGGCGTCCTTGAACCGGCAAGTGTTTCTCCCCGCTCCCGCAGCCCCAGACGCGCCATTACCTGAGCAGCGAGCGGAATCAAGCACGCAGGATTTTCTGCACGGGACGCAGAAGGTGACACTGGAAAGGAGGAGGCAAAAAGAGAAGCGGTTTGCCCGGCAGCCACGACCATAGAAACTACACCTGCCGGCACGGCCCGGGGAACCAACGTGGCCGACCAAAAGCCCCGGGCTCCAAGACGCCGCGAGACGCAGCCCTCCCTGCTTTTGACCCTGCGGGGACACCGTTCCCCACGCCATCGCCGCACGTGGAAGCCCCGCCGAGCCCCCAGCACGGCTCCGGGCAGCCCCCGCCACCGGCTCCGGCCGGCCTCCCACCACCGGCGCCGACCCGCCGACCCCCGCCGCCCGGCCCCGAAGCGGCGCGGTGCCCCCCGCCGCCCGGCCCCGGAGCGGCGCGGCGCAGCGCCTCCCCGCCGCCCGGCCCCGGAGCGGTTCGGCGCGGCTCGGCGCCTCCCCGCCGCCCGGCCCCGGAGCGGCGCGGCTCGGCGCCCGGCCCCGGAGCGGCGCGGCCCCCCCCCCCGCCGCCCGGCCCCGGAGCGGCGCGGCTCGGCGCCTCCCCGCCGCCCGGCCCCGGAGCGGCGCGGCTCGGCGCCCGGCCCCGGAGCGGCGCGGCTCGGCGCCTCCCCGCCGCCCGGCCCCGGAGCGGCGCGGCTCGGCGCCCCCCCGCCGCCCGGCCCCGGAGCGGCGCGGCTCGGCGCCCCCCCCGCCGCCCGGCCCCGGAGCGGCACGGCCCCCCCCCCGCCGCCAGGCCCCGGAGCGGCGCGGCCCCCCCCCCGCCGCCAGGCCCCGGAGCGGCGCGGCTCGGCGCCCCCCCGCCGCCCGGCCCCCGAGCGGAGCGGCGCGGCGCCCCCGGCCCCGACCGGCTCCAGGAAGCTCCGCCCGCCGGCTCCCACACGGCACCGCACCTTCCCCGCTCCGTGCCTCCCGCCGGCCCGGCCGCTCCCCCGCAGGCACCGCCGTCCTCCTCGGGGCTTTCCCCGCTCACCTCCTCGCTGTCTGCAGCCGCAGCCCAACGACCGCGCCGCTCCGCTCCGCGCGGGGAACCTCCGCCCACCGCCCCATGCCCGCCCCCGACGCACCGCGCATGCGCCGGTTGGGACCGCCAGTTTAATCTCGAGGCGCTCGGCGACCTTCTGGATCATCCAGGGGACCTCTGGTTTCATCTCTATGCTCTGGACGACCTTCTCTATCGTCTGGGTCGACTTTCGCTGTCATCTCGATGGTCTGCGGAGCCGCTCTATACTCCGGGAGGACTTCTCCTTGCAGCTCTATGGTCTGAAGGACAGTCTTTCTCATCGGGGAGGACTTTCTGGCTCATCTCTATGCTCTGGAGGACCTTCTCTGTCATCCGGGAGGACTGTGTCGGCTAGTTTGGTGCTTTGGACGAGTTCGGTTTTTGCCGCACTGGGTTTTGCTTTTTACACTTTTGTGTGCTGTGTACAATTTTGTTTGAATGATTGTGTTTGCATTTCTCGTTGTTTATTGTTTCTTTTGTTTTGTAGGGGGTGCCAGAGAAATGTAACTGCTTTGAATAATTAGTTGATTCAGTTTCATAACAAGATGGTAATTGCCCTTCCATGTGGGAGGAATGAATTGTTATAGGAAGATGTGGTGTTACTAGTTTAATCATTGCTTCCTCCCACCTGGGAGGGTGTATGTATATATTTGTATACATATTTATATAGTACAAAGGAAAAAAAAAACAAATAACAAACACTATAAAAAAAATGAACTAAAAAAAAATTAAAAAATGGTAAGGCTGGTGCAGCAGTAGCAACCAGCTCCTACCCTGGGAGTAATTTTTTTTTTAATTTAAATTAATTATGACTCCCAGGGATAATTGTCATAATTGTCATTTTGTTTTCATTTCTACATGTCTGCAAAGGAAAAATTTCAATTCCACCTGGAACCTGCAAAGAAACAAAGCACCCCCACACCATCATAAAAGGTTAGATACATTCCAAACGCACCGCTCATTCAGCTACCACCCAAACCACGCCTCGGTCTCGGCCGATCCATTCCACCACCAGCACGCCACAACGGACCGTCGCCCTGCCTCTGCGGCGCTCCCTGGGAACGGTGTTCCCGAGGGCCTCAAAAAAAAAAAAAAAAAAATCGCCCTGCCTGAGAAAACCCCGGCCCGAGCCTGACCTCCGCCCAAACCTTGGCGATGATCATCGCCTCGCAGAGCAGCCGGGACCGGGGGAAAAAAAACGCAGCGGGGGGGAGGGAAATGCCCCAGCTGGGGTTTTTTTATTCTATAGTATATATGAAATAAATTACTCTCAACATTACATACGACCTGCAATAAAATACTTCACACGTACAAGGTTAGGCACATTCAGGGAACCGAACAATCCTTCAACCACCGCTCACTCAAACCACTACACTTACACCACCCAGCTGCCACTGCAGCACAGCCCCCCGGTTCCAGAGCTATCCCTGCAACTGCCTCGCCGCGCACCTCTAAACAACCTTGGGCTCCGTACGATTCCCAAGTTTCACCTTCCGCTACGGCAAGGCGAAGAAGACGCTTCGCTACGTGCGCCGGTCCAGCCTCCGGCACCCGCAAAACACAACAGAAGTAACTGCGGCACCTGTCTACAGCTGCTTGCCTCGAGATGGCCCGTACAATCTTTGCCTACAGATACTGTACAAATGGACGTATCACCGTGAGGCTATGCTACCCCCAACTCCAATATCGCAACGCTCCTGGGCAGAGCGGCTCCAACCCCGACACACAGACAGACACTGCACACAGATGCCACAAACGACGTGACCTCGAGACCCGAGAAGATCACGAGCGGGAACGACTCCGGTAGGGAAGACGCCTCCGGCACGGAACCCCTACGGTGCCTGCCGTGGCCCAGGAGATAAAACTACCATCTAAAAAAGATAAATGGATGCATGACAAGCCAGGATTTAAGACCTAAGACCATTAAGGAACCAGGGATGAAACCCCTGAAGACGACCGTAGAAACGTAACTCTCAAAAGCAGACCTGCGGAGACCGCCCGGCCGGCCACCGCAACAGACGATCCCTCGGAAACATCTGGAACGCGACGCTTCCCGGACACGTCCGTGCTTTAAGCTACGACGGCAAGATAAGCAGGGCTCAAGAAACGCTATGCCGATGAGGCGATGCGTTCGAGACGCCCTCGAGGTAAGCCTCCCGAGGGGCCCGATGATCACAAAGAGCTACGGAAACATCGAGACCTGAGAAAGCCATGGTACGAGACACAGAAGACAGACAGACTACGCAAAAGCAAAACGCACAGACACAGGATGGAACTGCCCTGCTCAGCAAACGTCAGCAGCGCGCTAACAACAGTAACCCGCTCCTTTGCCCTTCCCAAAGGAGACTGCTCCTGGACAGGCCTCTCCCCGACACCAACTTTATAACCCCTCCCTGCAATTCCTATCCTTGTTACCTCCTCAGCCCTGATCCCGCAACTGAGCTTTCAGAGGGCCAGGGATCTGAATCCACCCTCAAAAAAAAAAAGAAAACCACCACACACCTAACTAGAACATTCCTGCACTCACCCAGTTCCTCTTCGTCATCTAAAACAAAACAAAAAAAACACAAAAACCACACAAAAAAAAAACAAAAACAAAACAAAAAACCACAGAAACCACAGAAACCACAGAAACCACAGAAACCACAGAAACCACAGAAACCACAGAAACCACAGAAACCACAGAAACCACAGAAACCACAGAAACCACAGAAACCACACAACAAAAAAAACAACAAAAAAACCCAAAACAAACAAAAAAACCAACACCAAACTCCCAACCCACAAACCCACAACCCACTAACAAACTAAAACACAGCGCTGGTATTCAGCATCGGTCTGGTTACTGCCAACCGCTTCTGCGACACCCTCCTCCTCAAAAGCACCGTACCGCTCCGCTCACCTGCTCCACGCCTATTCTAAAGAAAGATGCTGCGACTGTCACTCGGTGCGCCTAGGATGCCAGGAGACACAAAGTGCCCGTGGCGCTCGGGTGAAATAGCCAGCCCCGGGTGCCTCCCCTCTACAACCCAGCTCACCTCAAATTCTCAGCTGATTCTAAAGGCAGCCAGCACAGCTCCCACAAAACCAAAAGGTAAATGATTAATCAACGTGCCATTTCATACTTTACTATTAAATGATGACCCGGCTGACAACCACCTCGCCTCCTCCAACCGCTCCTCAGCGGGAAGCTACGCCCCCTCCGAGGCTGTTAAAAGGGAGGACCCTAAGGAAAGAGAAGAACTAACTGCAAACTAAAGACAGGGAACGGGATAAAAGCAAAAAAAAATTCAAGAGTGACGGGAATTAGGGCAACAAAGAGAAAAAAATGAAAAACAGGGACAGTGAACTAAAAGAGAGACGTAGGAAGAAAACGGACAAAGCAAAGGCACTAATAGAGACAAGGAAGAATTAAAAAATGGAAACGGCAGACGGAATACAAGTCGACAGAAGCTTTTGTCGTGGTTTAACCCCAGCCAGCAGCCAAGCACCACACAGCCGCTACGCGGGAGAAAATTGCAAGGGTCGAAGTCAGAAAACTCGGGGGTTAAGGTAAGAACAGTTTAACAATTGAAGGAAAAGACAACAGAATAGTAGTAACACTAGTAGTAGCAGTAGTAGCAGTAATAAACCAATAAGAGTATACAAAGCAAGCGCTTCACTAGACAGGGGCTCACCACTCGCCGACCGATGCCAAGCACGTCCCCGAGCTGCCATCGCTGACTCCTGGCCAACGCCCCCCCAGTTTCCAGACCGAGCGTGACGTCCCACGGTAGGGAATAGCGCTGCGGCCGGTCTGGGGCAGCTGAGCTGCCTGTGGCGCCTCCCAGCTTCTTGCGCACCGGGCAGAGCACGGGAAGCTGAAAGGTCCTTGAGTGGTGTCAGCGCTACTTAGCGACAAACAAAACGTCAGCGCGTTACCAACATGATGCTCATCCGAAATCCAAACGGCAGCACTGTGCCAGCTACTAGGAAGAACCTTAACTCTCTGCCAGCCGAAAGCAGGACGTTTGAACAGCAAGGGCGACGGAAGAAATAAGGAAAAAACTTAATAAATAGCGACAGGGAGCTCCATCGGGGAAGGAAAATTTAGAAAGCGAGGGCACTGAGGGAACACTAAGGGAAGAGAAGAAACAATTAAACCCAGCTAAACCCCCAGGGGAAAAGTCAACCTAGAACATGGAAAAAGCCACAGGGATTAGGGAAATAAATGGGAAAATTAAAAAACAGGACAGCGAACTAGAGGGACGGAGAAGGAAGATTCAAAAAACGAGGGCCCTAAGGAAAGACAAGAAAGAATTAAAACAGAAATACAGGGGAATAAAGGCAGCAGCAAAGAGGAGAAAAGGAGTCAGGAAAGTGTTTAAAGGAAGCGGCGATTAAGAACATCGGGAAGTGATTTAAAAACCCGCATGGGTGAACTAAAACGGAGACGGAAAAAAGGGAAAAAGACAGAAAATTATTTTTTAATAGTTTATATAATACAGCAGATACAGGTTTGTATTTTGAAATCCTCCTTTTTAAAAACTTATTGACTGAAAAAGCACACAGCTTTTATGACAAAAACAAAGCCTGTTTCTTCTGAACTCTTGCAAACATTGCCTTTCCTCTTTTCGGATAAAATTGTTTTCCCGATATCCTTTCCTAGTAAGCGCACAGAAACACAAGATTGCGCTTTCGGGAAGGCAAAATAAACGGAGGGAAGCCGACTTTGCACAGGCGTTAACACGCTCCAGCGCAGACCTTCTTTGACTTTTAGTATCTGCCTTAAAACAGTTCCTAGAAAAACTACAGAAGGAAGGAGAGCCGGCACATTCTTGACGTTAACTTTGAAGTCCGTACTACAAGCGCCTTAGGAAAAACGCGGACACGCATCGCGGACGTACCTTGTACTCGCAGACCGCTATGGAGCCTTTCCGTCCGTCTTGCACTTTCACGGCAGAAGAAAGGGCGACCACGGTGAAACGGCGGCAGCTGACACTCTGCTGAGAGAGGAAAAAAAAAAAACCCGTAGCATAAAGCTGGGTAGGAGTCCCAAGCTTCCTGGTTTTGTGAAGTTTTGCAAAGACTACAACCGAGGGAAGGAAAAAATAGCCGTTTGGAACATGTTGCCAAACAACATTTGGCCGTAAAACTCGGATGCGTTTGACACGCGCCCATTTTTTGGGAACTTGCTATTTGCTTCCCGTTATCGTTGTTCTTCCTTCAGAACCTCTGCTTGTAGCCAACTTGATTTGCTACCGGTTCAAGCGCTTCCCTTCCCGGTATTACTGGCACACGGACCCAGGCAAGTCACTGAACCGCTCTTCTGAACTTCTCCAAACGACAATTACAGCCACGAAAGAGGAGTTCAAGAGAGGAAAAGGAGAGGTCGGGCAGCAAAAGAGCTCTGCAGGCTGCCACCAGTCAACACTGCGCTCTTTTTTTTCTTTTAAATCCACCCCCCCCCCCGCCCCCAAATACAAACAAAACCAACCCCCACGACCTTGTATTTTTTGCCTTTGGGAGCTCATCCCTGTCTCAGCACGAAGCGCAGACGACCCGTATCCCGATTTGCACGTGACGAATCCGTGTTCGGAAGAAATAGGCCAGATCCGTAAGACTGGTGTTATTTTGCGGGTTTTAACAATCGCAACGCAATCGCATCGACCGACGCGTTTGTGACAAAACTCATTAACTTCTAAACGTAGCACCTCCTTGGGTAAAAAAACGTGTTTGAGACTGAAAACAAAATGATGATTCAGAGCTCCCACTCCTGATGGAGCCGTGGGGAAAGGAAGGAAAGTGAAGACAAACAGCAGCAACATCAAGTGAAATTCGCCTCCAATTCCGAGCACGTGCCTAAGAGACTCTGCAAGTCCACACCTCAATCCTAGGAGCGACTAGCCCTTTTCTGGAAGGACAAACTTCCTTACTTCAAAGTCCTAGACCGAAGGCTCCACGGAACAGAACGTGGACCGAGCCACAGGACACCGTGCCATCCACGCCCGAACGGCAAAGAAAAATCACGGAAAACTAAATTTAAGTATCAGTTCCCATCGAGCTTCATTCCTTACGTTTCCACTGGCACCTGGGTGCTCAAAAATGAACTCTACTGACACCGCGTATTACTAACAATTGACTTCTGCGTATCAAAACAAAAGGCTATTTCCAGCTCGCCCATCCAATTAGCACGACCAACCAGAAGTGAAACACCGGAGCCTAAAGAAGGGAACAGGCAGCTCTTCATTTCTCCTAGAGCAAAGTCTGTTCTTTTGCCTGGAAGGCAAACATCCGTAACTCCCAAGGGAGCACTGCAGGAACGAGGTGCGCTCTCTTACCTGCAGTTTGTCCTCGGCTTTTCTGCACGGGCAGCAGATTTGCCTTTCCTCTGGCTTTGATGTGGCGCACCTGTGGCGTCCTTGAACCGGCAAGTGTTTCTCCCCGCTCCCGCAGCCCCAGACGCGCCATTACCTGAGCAGCGAGCGGAATCAAGCACGCAGGATTTTCTGCACGGGACGCAGAAGGTGACACTGGAAAGAAGGAGGCAAAAAGAGAAGCGGTTTGCCCGGCAGCCACGACCATAGAAACTACACCTCCCGGCATGGCCCGGGGAACCAACGTGGCCGACCAAAAGCCCCGGGCTCCAAGATGCCGCGAGACGCAGCCCTCCCTGCTTTTGACCCTGCGGGGACACCGTTCCCCACGCCACCGCCGCACGTGGAAGCCCCGCCGAGCCCCCAGCGCGGCTCCGGGCAGCCCCCGCCACCGGCTCCGGCCGGCGCCCCCCCACCGGCACCGACCCGGCGCCCCCCCACCGCCCGTCCCCGGAGCGGAGCGGCTCGGCGCGGCGCCCCCCCGCCGCCCGTCCCCGGAGCGGAGCGGCTCGGCGCGGCGCCCCCCCGCCGCGCGGCCCCGGAGCGGAGCGGCTCGGCGCGGCGCCCCCCCGCCGCGCGGCCCCGGAGCGGAGCGGCTCGGCGCGGCGCCCCCCCCGCCGCGCGGCCCCGGAGCGGAGCGGCTCGGCGCGGCGCCCCCCCGCCGCGCGGCCCCGGAGCGGAGCGGCTCGGCGCGGCGCCCCCCCCGCCGCGCGGCCCCGGAGCGGAGCGGCTCGGCGCGGCGCCCCCCCGCCGCGCGGCCCCGGAGCGGAGCGGCTCGGCGCGGCGCCCCCCCCGCCGCCCGGCCCCGGAGCTCAGCGGCTCGGCGCGGCGCCCCCCCCGCCGCCCGGCCCCGGAGCTCAGCGGCGCGGCGCGGCGCCTCCCCGCCGCCCGGCCCCGGAGCGGCGCGGCTCGGCGCCCGGCCCCGGAGCGGCTCGGCGCGGCGCGGCGCCTCCCCGCCGCCCGGCCCCGGAGCGGCGCGGCTCGGCGCCCGGCCCCGGAGCGGCTCGGCGCGGCGCATCCCCGCCGCCCGGCCCCGGAGCGGCGCGGCTCGGCGCCCCCCCCGCCGCCCGGCCCCGGAGCGGCGCGGCTCCCCCCCCGCCGCCAGGCCCCGGAGCGGCGCGGCCCCCCCCCCGCCGCCAGGCCCCGGAGCGGCGCGGCTCGGCTCGGCGCCCCCCCGCCGCCCGGCCCCCGAGCGGAGCGGCGCGGCGCCCCCGGCCCCGACCGGCTCCAGGAAGCTCCGCCCGCCGGCTCCCACACGGCACCGCACCTTCCCCGCTCCGTGCCTCCCGCCGGCCCGGCCGCTCCCCCGCAGGCACCGCCGTCCTCCTCGGGGCTTTCCCCGCTCACCTCCTCGCTGCCTGCAGCCGCAGCCCAACGACCGCGCCGCTCCCCTCCGCCCCGGGCTCACCCCGGCCCCTCCGCGCGGGGAACCTCCGCCCACCGCGCCATTCCCGCCCCCGACGCACCGCGCATGCGCTGGCGAAGCTCCGCCCTCCCCGCGGCAAACCCCGCCCTCTGCAGCAAAGCT
This sequence comes from Platalea leucorodia, assembly GCF_965183815.1. Taxonomy (NCBI): domain Eukaryota; kingdom Metazoa; phylum Chordata; class Aves; order Pelecaniformes; family Threskiornithidae; genus Platalea; species Platalea leucorodia. The sequence continues at coordinate 102,839,366 of NC_138827.1, read as the reverse complement.
CCGCCCTGCACACACCACGCATGCGCCAGCGAAGCTCCGCCCTCTCCGCGGCAAGGCTCCGCCCCACGCGGCAAAGCTCCGCCCTGACACAGCGCGCATGCGCCCGTGGAGCTCCGCCCTCACACGGCAAAGCTCCGCCTTACCACCGCAACGCTCAGCCCCCCGCGGCTAAGCTCCGCCCCTGACACAGCACGCATGCTCGGCCAAAAGCTCCGCCCTTCAGGGCAAAGCTCCGCCCTCCCACTGCAAAGCTCCGCCCCCCATGCACTGCGCATGCGCTGCTGAGGCCCCGCCCCCACGCGGCAAAGCTCCGCCTTACCACCGCAAGGCTCCGCCCCACGCGGCTAAGCCCCGCCCCTGACACAGCGCGCATGCTCGGCCAAAGCTCCGCCCTTCAGGGCAAAGCTCCGCCCTCCCACTGCAAATCTCCGCCCCCCCGTGCACTGCGCATGCGCCGGTGAGGCTCCGCCCTCACGCGGCAAAGCTCCGCCTTACCACCGCAAGGCTCCGCCCCACGCGGCTAAGCTCCGCCCCCGACACAGCGCGCATGCTCGGCCAAAGCTCCGCCCTTCAGGGCAAAGCTCCGCCCTCCCACTGCAAAGCTCCGCCCCCTACGCACCGCGCATGCGCCGGTGAAGCTCCGCCCTCACGTGGCAAAGCTCCGCCTTACCACCGCAAGGCTCCGCCCCCCGCGGCTAAGCTCCGCCCTGACACACCGCACGGGGTGGTCTCCAGGGGCGGGGCCTGTCGCTAGGGGTGGTGCCCTTCCCCTGCCGGGGAGCTCCAGGGGCGGGGCCCGTCCCTAGGGGCGGGGCCGCTCCACACCAGGACAGGGGCGTGGGCCGGGGCGGGGCTGCAGCGGAGGCCGAGGCGGCCGTGCCAGCAGCAGCCAGCACCTCCCGGGCGGCGAGAGCGGCGCTTCCTTACCGGGAGGCAGCAACGGCTGCGGCGGCATCGCCCCGCGGGCGCCGCGCTGTCGCATGCCCGGTACCGGCCACCGGCACCGGGGATCACGTGCACGCCACCGCCCCTGCGCGGCTCCCGGCCTGCAGTACCCGCTTTTGGACGCCAGGCGGCAGCACCGAGGCACGGCCAAAACGCCCCACCGCCCCCGGGCGCCACCCGAGCTGCAGTACCCGCTTTTGGACGCCAGGCGGCAGCACCACACCGAGCCCCGCGCCCCGAGCGCTCCCCGCGGGGACAAAGGACTCGCACCCCGGCCCGCCTTGGGCCGCCCGCAGCCGCCGCCGCCGCCTTACGGGGGGGGGGGGGGGGGGGGCCACAAGCCTCGCCCTTCTCTGCCCCTGCTCCCGCTCACAGCCCACGCAGCCAGAGCCATTGCCTCGCCCCCAAAAAGCACCCAAGCGGCTCCAGCATTTCAGTCCTCTGCGCTTGACAGCTCGCAGAGGGCTGCTGGCCCTTTCTCTCCCCGCCCCTCACCCCAGGACCCAGCCGGGGGAAGCAGCGCAGGGAACCTGGTCAATACCTTTGCCTTGGCTCGGCTTTTTTGCCCCCAGAGTAAGCCCCCGGGATTGCTGGATTCATCTGCAGGTGGCATCAGGGGTGGGAGAGTGACACCAGCGAGCCAACAGACCCTGGAGAGATTTTATTAAAAAAAAAGAAAAAAAAAGCGACACTGATGACATCCTGAAGGCACGCGAGGAGATACTGAAAGCTGCTTTGTGTGAGAGGGGCAGCTACGATTATCAGGAAGCGGTGCACGCGAGCAGACCGCCGGCAAGCGCGCGATCTGCGAGCGAGCGATACGCCGGTGACCCTCGGGCTCTGCCGCGGTGCCCTCCGCTCATCCTGCGCCGCCCCGGGCTTCCCGCGCAGGGCTTGCCACTTAAATAAGACCTGCGCGATGTTACTTACCACCCTGCCCTGCGGCACGCAAAGGAATTAGACGTGAAACAGGGAAAGCAAAGAGGCCCGTCGGCTGGCCGCACCAGATGGCCCTAGAGCCCTGCCGGTTCCCTCGCCGCTCTGGACGGCAGCGCAGCTCTGCGCTCCCGCCAGCGAGCGCGGCGCCTGCGCTTTGACCGCCTGCGGCGCGCCAGACTCGGGAGGCTGGAGGGGCTGGTCCACCAAGGCAGCTGAGCCGCTCGCTTCCTTCGGCTGCCTCATTTGCCGCCTTCAAACAACCACTTCCACGCTCCCTTTCTTTGTTTCAGACCCCTCTCAACATCTCCTGGCCTGCAAGCCATTTGCAGCAAGCAACACGGCTGAAATACCGTGCTGCTAGAGACCTAGCTGTCATCTTGCTCCCACGTCCAAAGGCTTTGGGAACCTGAACCCCCTGCTTGTTTTGGCATCGAGACTGCGAGGCGAGAAACACGCCTGGACTCCAACAAGCCAGACGCCTGCCCCGTCGCTCAGCACAGTGCTACGCGGCTGCCCGACCGACACCTTCTGCCGCTAAAACCAGAGCGCGGTTCCCTTCTGAAGAGCCACCGGCAGCGCGGAGAGTCCCTCGCCTTTCCCTGCGCCAGGTCCCCCGGGAACAGCGTCTCGCTCGGACCGGAGCGTGCGGCAGCCTCCGGTCGTCCCAGCCCCTCGCCCGTCCAGAAAGCGCCTGCCTGTAGCAGCGGCAGAACCGCTGCTGCCCAGGGGGGAAAGGAACGGCTCGGGGTGAAGCTCCCCAGGCTGCCTGTGGCCCGTGCGGAGCTGGGGGTCCAGAAGCAAAGGGGTTAGGGGAGGGGTGGAGCAGGGGAGCGGGGGCGCGAGACTGGAGGGCAGGGGACGCGGGGGGCACGGCCCAGGGAAAAAAAAAAAAAAAACCCGCACGGGGGGAAAAACCTTGTGTGGGGGGACGTTCGGGTGGAGAGCACTCGGGAGGGCGGAGAGACACGCAGAGGAGGACAGGGGGGAGGAGACGGACACGGACGGATGGACGGACGGCGGCTATGTGTGGGTACAAAGGTGCACGGGGGGACACGGGTGGGGATGACCTACACCAGGGGGTCCACCCGGCATAATCCACAGCGGATAACTCACCTGGGATAACCCGCAACGGATATTCCGCTCCGGAGAAGGAATCCACGCCAGATAATCCCCAGCAATGCCCCTCAAACTGTCCGTGGTTCACCCCAGATTTGGCCCAAATTGGCGCCGGTTTTTCGTTTGGGGTTTTTTTGTTTGTTGTTGTTCTTCTTTTTTGTTTTTTCTTTTACGTCATACAAAACTTGGGGGTTTCTGCTTTTCCAAAATATTCAGTTCTGGGGTTCTCCGGCGCTTTTCCACATCATAACAATGGGTCATTTTTGGTTTTCTGCGTTAAAATGCGGGGGGGCGGGGGGGGGTGTGAGTGTGTGCGTGTGCGGTGTGGTGTGTTTGTGCTTGCTTTCCAGCTGCACAAATCCAGGCGGATTCAGCTTTCCTGGGAGCCCCAAACTGTGTTGCTCTTGGATATTGGATATTTTGCTCTTGGACTTGCATATTTTGACACTTTGATATCTTCGACTTCTCTCTTTAGACTTCGGTATCTACTTACAATCCTACCTCTTTAGACTTAGTTATCTGTTTACACTTCCATAGAACCTTTACTTCGATTACACGGGATACCTACTTAGGCTTACTCGGTGACACAGGGTAAGCGTAGGTACTTCTACCTATCCAGACTGACTTCTGTTTTAAATTCCTTCACCTACATCATCTCTTTTTGCATTTTAAACTCCTTTATTTCTTAACATAGAGACAAGTTCTTTTTTATTTTAAAACCCTATCTATCTCCATTGAGATTTTTTAATAATTTCTATAACATAGCAGGTACAGGTTTGTATTTTGAAATCCTTTTACATATATATATACACACACACATAAAAACGAATATTATTTTTCAATATATATATATATAAAGGCGAGAGGTTTTTTTCTACTGCAATGCCTCGCACCCGTATTTCCAGTTCTTCACATGGTTAATCACACACACACACACACACACACGAGTTTTCAGGCATTTTGGGACTGTGACCCCCCTTCTCTGGGGGGAAACCTCCCCGTGACACCTTCATCCCCCACTCACCTGCTCCTCTGTTTCATCATCACGCCCCCGCCCCCCGTGACGTTGGGGGGCCCCAAATGACATCATCACCCCCCAGGCCCCTCCACACTTTTTAATCACCCCCCCCAAAAAGGCACAGAACAAGGAAAACAGCTACTTTAATAATGCCATTTACATATGTAGGCGCCCCCCCGAAAAGGGGAGCTCCGCCAGAAAAATAAAATGGGGGCAGCCCCCCCAAACGGCTGCAGCCCCCCCCGGCCCCCGTCCCGCAAGCCGGCGGCTGCCCCACGCCGCGGGGGGAGCCTGCCGGGGGACGGTGCCGCACCTCTCGCTCAGGCTCTGCTCTGCCGTGCTCCCCCTCCGTTCCCGCGCTGGGACGGGCTCCCCGGGGCAACGAACCTCCCCGCTCCCTCTTGGCCCGGGACTCGCCCCACCACGCAGCCCTCGCTGCCGCACCCGCGGGGCACCCGCCGGAGACAGAGCCGGGAGCCTCCAGGCACGGGGCCGGCCCCTTACCCTCGGGACGCTTCACGACAGGCAGGCCAACCTGGGCCGGGGGGTACCTAGCGAGCACCACGAGACGCTTGCAACAAGACACCTGAAAAACAAAAAGCCCAAGCGATATTTCAGCATGTGAAAAAAATAGCACAGCAGCGAGTACAGGAATTCAGTCAGAGCAAGGGAGAGGAGAGCAGCTGAGCTCAAGGAGGATTCGAGGTAAGCAGGTCAGCTCCAAATACAAGACATCCTTTAAAAGCTAGAGCGACCTGAACGCTTCCCATCAGCATTAAGACTAACCGGTACGATTCCGAACACGTTCTTCGCATACAAGCACACGCTCTTGCCGGCGTTGGAAAACGTCTCACCCCTTCCTTACGGCACGGCTGCAGGGAGACGACCCTGCGAGGCTGCAGGACGAGGGCGTACCGCAATCAGAATCTACGCTTACAGGTCCGCCGCAACAGCTACGGCCCTCGCAGCTGCTGCTGCACATCTTGCTGGCTCGGTCGACAAAGCTGGAAGCGAAGCGTAACGCTTTCGAGGGGAAAAGGAAAAGCAAAGGACAAATCGCAGCAATTCGCTTCATACTAAAAAAGCTGTGCGTGTGTTTATAAACATCCAATAAAAATACTTCTGCTGGAGAAGGACTGGATTCTCCTTTGGCGTTAATTTAACTTGCACAGCTGTGAATCGATACCAGTAGATTATCTGTCTCCAAGATACGCAGTTATCATTTGACCAGGGGTTTTTTGCGCCTTACGTCATTAGGAGCGACATCTGGCCAGCCGCGCCACCCAAGAGAGATGCTGCTGAACTGCCAGGGAAACACACCCTTGAAAGCCAGACAGAAAGTACTTCAGAGCACTCCGTCAAAAGAGCGGGGGGGAAAACACCCCGTAACGTTCAGTTGCCTCTCCTGGTCAACGTTCAGAACAAATACCTAACTGCTTAAACACACCTAAGCAATTGTACGCCACAGCTAGTTGGCAGTTACAGCTGAAACAACGCAAGGCAGTTTGTAGATCCGATTTTAACTTTTTTTTCCTAAAGTTACATCTAGGAGAGAAAAATCCGTGACAGAAGAGATCCCCCATACGGTTTTACTTTGGGGGCAGAATCCAATCCCCGGGGCTGCAACGCGTAAGGCTACCAAAAAGGACCGGCAGATTTGCTAACGCTTTTGGCTGCGCCGAAGCACGCAGAGGAACGCGTGTTGATGACATCTCGGCTGTTGCAACTGAGAACCAGCGATGCCATCAACTTCTGGAAGACGTGCTGTGCTCGGGTCTTTGGAAGCAAACGGACTTTTTTTTTTTTTTTTTTTTTAAGAGAGTGGAAAGTCTTGCTGCTGCTGACTTCCACTGCCAAGCGCATCATCTCTGAAGATCCCCACTCTGATGGGGAGCTCATAAAACACAACTTCTTTGAATGAGAAAGATTTCCATTCTGGAAAATCTCTTTCCAGCTGAAGTAAGAAATCACACGCTGTAGGTTAAGAAAAAAGGATGCTGCCGAAGCAGTAACTCACCGAAACCACGTCAGGACTCGCTGTCGCTACTTACAAGGCTGGCAATGCTTCTCGGGAAAGCGACGCCGATTCCTCCTCTTTTGTCCACGTCTCTCCTTGGACCTTGATCGCTTTTAGTACGGACGCTAGTATCGCAGTAAGCTTTTCAAGACCTACTGTAAGATATTTTAAAAACTTATTGACTGAAAAAGCACACAGCTTTTATGACAAAAACAAAGCCTGTTTCTTCCGAACGCCTGAACTCTCACAAACATTGTCTTTCCTCTTTTAGGATAAAATTGTTTTCCCGATATCCTTTCCTAGTAAGCGCACAGAAACACAAGATTGCGCTTTCGGGAAGGCAAAATAAACGGAGGGAAGCCGACTTTGCACAGGCGTTAACACGCTCCAGCGCAGACCTTCTTTGACTTTTAGTATCTGCCTTAAAACAGTTCCTAGAAAAACTACAGAAGGAAGGAGAGCCGGCACATTCTTGACGTTAACTTTGAAGTCCGTACTACAAGCGCCTTAGGAAAAACGCGGACACGCATCGCGGACGTACCTTGTACTCGCAGACCGCTATGGATCACAGCAGCGTGCAAAAGAGAGGGGGCCAGGGGAGCGGCAGGGAGGGCCTGGCACCCACCGCAGCTCTCGCTCTCGGCGCTGCCGGGAGAATTGGCCAGTTCAGACGCTTCTTTCTCCTTCTCTCCTCCCTTCCTCTTCTGTAACTCCGGTCACTCAGCTGTCCTGTACCTAAGAGGAAATGTGGGTGTCTTACAGCTCTTATGAGACAAGGCTTCCTAGGCACGTAACCTCTGTCTCTCACGCGCTACGCAGCTGCACCGTGCTTTGGGTTACGTGTACCAGCCCTGCGGTGGATGTTGGTGGTCTTGATACCTGCGAATATAGATAGAAGCTATCAATTCAAGTTGTTAGAATCATTGCACAACAGGTGTAACCAAACAAAAGTAAATCTTTGTGAATAGTTAGGACACTTGTAAGATAAGAAGCTCCTGAATAATCCCCCTTTAGACAGCTAGCCCTTGGGAGAGCAGATGTGCAGAACCATAAAGTAAGAAAGGTGCAAAATGGCCACTAGACCAGAACAAACCGACCTTGAAGGACATCATATACGTGATCCCAGAACCGAGTTTGTGCAGAAGTAAAGGTCAGTCAGCGAACACAGTGAAGAAGACTATGAGCCTTCATCTGAAGACCCCAAAGATCACCTGAAGACCACCACAGAAGGCGACTGCGCATGCAGATCGGACATTTACATATGTTAATAAGTTCCAGGAAATCCCATGTTTATGTAAACAAATTCTCAGAAATCCTATGAATGTGTATGATTTCATCATATGTAATTACTGAAAGTTTATCGAGCTGTCAGAGCCGTCATGGTGGAATGATCCCCAGTGCTGCCCAGCACCGCAATAAAGAATGCCTGCTTTCTAAAACGCCAAAATTAAGTTTTAGAGAGTGAATTATTTTGCCGCTTTCCGTAACAGATTTTGGCACCCCAGGTGGGACACTGCTCTTGAACATCAACAGATCCGAGGGATCGTAGGACCTCCGTCCGGCACCAAGGGATTCTCGGGGAGAACCTCCGATCCCCGGACCGAAGAGCTCTGAGCAAGGACCGGCAATAAGGTAAAGGCATTCTTTCAGCATTATTTTCTGTTGCCTGCCCATCAGTCCTAGCGAAAGCTGCGCAGGGTTGGGCTGTATCCCTGGGGCAAAGGGAAAGCCCCCTTGGATGCAAACTGAAGGATAGGTCTCCTTCCAGAAACCGAGGCTGGGGAGTTTGTCTGATCTGCGAATTTGAATGCTGAATACGGTCATGACTGTAACTGGGTGCTTTTGTGTGTTTGTTGCGCTAAGAGTTTGTAATTGTGTGGTGGTGTTATAAAAAGCTTGGTTTAAATTGTTTTGTGTCTTGTTTTTAAAATGGGAACTGCAACTTCTAAAGGGGAAACGATCTTAAAGAAATCTCCTCTCGGGTGCATTTTACACAATTGGAAGCAAACAGCAGGACCCCGGGAGGAGCTGCAAAGAAAGCTGATCTAATCAAACACTGTAATCAGTGGTGGCCATTGTATAAACTGGGGGATGGAGAAAAGTGGAGGTTAACGGAACTTTGAATTGCCATTATACTTTGTTGCAATTGCTGTGATACTTTGTTGCAATTGCTGATACTTTGTTGCTATTGCTGATACTTTGTTGCGATTGCTGTGATACTTTGTTGCGATTGCTGTGATACTTTGTTGCAAGCGCCGTTATTTTTAGGACGGGAAGGAAAGTGGGATGAAGTCCTGTATGCGGATATGTTTTTCACTTTACGTTCACACCCTGAATGGCTGAAGTGCGGGATAAATTTGGCTCCCTCAGATCCTTTGGTGCTGGCATTGGAAAAAAGAGAGTAAGAGCAATGGAAAAGGGAAAGGTTTGAAAAAATGTTGTTCTGCTGGTCGTATTGGACAGAGGTGTTTACAGTGAGTCCAGGATGAGCCAGAGGATGACCCAGAAGCGTTGGTTGCCCCCGGGCCGAGGCAGAGATGGCAGAATGACAAACCCGAGCCCCTTGACGCGGGCGACTGAGAGCAGAGGAGGACGCCGGTGGCTGGGAGAACGCGTGGCCGGCAGGAGCAGCGCTGCCAGCGCCATTGGGACGGCTGTCGGGAACGAAGGACCCCTGACTGTGAGGGGGCCCTTTTCAATTGCTGAGTTAAATAATTGGAAGCAGGCAGCGGGCAATTATAGCGATAACCCTGATAAAGTGGGTAAAGCCTTTGATACAATGATCAGAACTACAGACCCTGATGGGAAGGATATCGATGCTCTTATGTCGGTATTGTTTGATAGCGCAGAAAGAGAAGTCCTCTTTAGAAGGGCAAGAACTCAAACAGAGGGACAAATTGCTACAGGACAATTGCAGTAAGGCAAAAGCAATACCCTTTGAAACTAGAAGCTAGAATCGGGTTAATGCCAATTATTGAGAAATTTATAGAATATGGTCTGCTGAGGGAATGTGAATCAGAATACAACACCCCCATCTTGCCAGTAAAAAAGGCAGATGGGAAAAGTTATTGATTGGTACAAGATTTAAGAGCTATTCATCAAATTGTTCACGATATTCATCCAGTAGCTGCAAACCCATACACTTTACTGACAACGATAAATGAAAACCAAGAATAGTTCACAGTTATAGATTTGAAAGATGCCTTTTTCTGCATACCTCTTGAGCGAGAAAGTCAAAATATATTTGCCTTTGAGTGGGAAAATCCGGAAACTGGTCATAAATCACAGTACACTTGGACAGTGTTGCCACAGGGATTCAAAAATGGTCCTACAATATTTGGAAATTAATTAGCCAAAGAACTGGAAACCTGGAAAAGAGGATACAAGACAGGGACTGTGATGCAGTATGTCGATGATATTCTAATTGCAGCTGTAACCCGGGAAGAGTGCTTACAATTAACTATTGATCTTTTGAATTTTCTGGGAATGAATGGTTACCGAGTTTCAAAAGAAAAGGCACAAGTCATTCAAGAATCTGTCAGGTATCTGGGATTTGAACTTTTGAAAGGACGAAGACTGAGCACAGAAAGGAAGGAAGCTATCTGCCAGCGTCCCGAGCCCCAGAATGCACGGGAGCTGCGGACCTTCCTGGGAACGGTGGGGTGGTGCAGGCTGTGGATTGCAGGCTATGGACTCATTGTGAAATCTTTATATGAGCTACTGAAAACTTCACCGCCTGGATGTTTGGAATGGGACGACAGCACCAGAAGTGCTTTCAAACGAATAAAAAGAACTCTGATGAAGGCACCAGCTTTAGGACTCCCTGATCCAACTAAAACTTTTGACTTGTTCGTTCACGAGCGACAAGCTATGGCTCTGTCTCCTGGCATCCGAGAGCACTCCCAACAGACGCGCTGTGGGCTATTTCTCCAAGCAATGGGGCCATACTGGCAAAGGATGGCCAGGTGGTCCGAGGGCTGTCGCCGCTGCTGTGCTGTTAATCCAAGAAGCCCGGAAACTGACACTGGGACAGAACATGACTGGGTTTCTAGCACACATGGTACTCACTGTCCTGGACCAAAGAGGTGGGCACTGGTTGTCTCCGAGCCAGCTGTTGAAGTACCAGGCAGCACTTCTTGAACAAGATGATGCTGTTTTAAAATCAACTGCAGTAGTAAACCCAGTAGTTTTCCTGTCATCTCGACAACTGGAACAAGAAGAACCCACACATGACTGTTTACAGCCGCCCGGCAGCCGAGTGCTGCAAGACTACAGCTCCCAGCATGCTCTGCAGAACAACATGGCTACCAGAAGTCCCACGCCTCAGGACTACAGCTCCCAGAATGCTCTGCGGAACAAACACGGCCTACCGGAAGCCCCGTGCCCCGGGACTACACCTCCCATCATGCTCTGCAAAACCAACATGGCCGACGGGCAGCCTCGTGCCCCGGGACTACAGCTCCCGGCATGCCGCGAGAGGCAGCCCTCCCCTCCCCGCGTGCCGACCCCGCGGGGACACCGCCCCCCCCGCCCCCGCCCCCGGGCTCGCGGCAGCCCTCGCCACCGGCTCTGGCACGGCAGGGGGCCCCCGCCGCCCCGTGCTTCCCACAGGGACCCCGCCGGCCCGGCCGCTTCCCCGCAGGCACCGCCACCCGCCCCGGGGCTTTCCCCGGGACCCGCCGGCCCGCAGCCCGGCCCCTGCTCACCTTCTCCCGCGGCGCAGCCGCAGCCCGGCGACTGCTGCGCTCCTCCCGTGCCTGACACCGGCCCCTCCGCAGCCACGCGGGGCAGGGCAGCCCCGGCCCCTCCACCGGCAGCCCCGGCCCCTCCCCACGCAGCCACCCTTCTCAAGGGAGGCTCAGCACCAGCAGCCTCACTGCCCGCACCTGGGCCTTCTGCAGCCCCGGCCCCCAGCTGGAGCCCAGCAGGAGCAGGGGGCCCTCGCCCGACCCCCACAGTGCATCAGTCACCCCCTGCCCTGGGCTGCGCCACAGCCCCTTGCCCGGTGCAAAGGGAGCACAGCCGCAGGTGTGCGGGACAAAGGAGAAGGCGACTGTTGATTCGGTCAGGCACGGAACAAGTCCCAGGAGCGAGGGTGCTCCTGTGCTCGGGACCCGCGATGCTCCCTCTGGTCCCCGGGCAATTCGGGAGTTGTTCCCAGAGCCACGCTCGTCAGCTCGGTGGGGAAGGGACAGACGGTCGTCTGGCTCCTGGAGCCATGGTCTGCTGGGCAGAGGTGGAGGGCACCAAAAATGAGAAGCAGGGCGAAGGACACGAAAGAGAGGAGAGAGACGGCAGGCGGCTGGACGGGTGGGTGTAGCAAGAAAGCATGAGGCAGGAAGCGGGAGAGCAGGAGAAGGACGGGGACAAGGGAGCCTGACAGAGGTGGGGAAAGAAGCAGCCAAGAACAAGGAAGAGAGGGGGCAGAAAGGAGGAGAGGGAACAGGACAGTGACCGACAAGGAAGGACGGGGAGCAGGATGGAGACGCGGCAAAAACCTGGGAGAGGCAACGGGACAGAGAGGGCGATATCCTGCAGAAAGTGGAATTTTCCACGGAGCAAGACTATGAAGCACCTGTGCTCTGAGCAAGGAATCTGGGAAGGAGCTAAAAGATACAGAAGGTTTTGTTTAATTAAGAAACTGTGGAAAAGTAAGGGCTATGGCCTTGAAGAAGAGCTAAGAGACTGAGAAAGGGGACCATCTTGGCACCAAAGACTGGATGGCAGCCAGAAAAACATGGAAGCTGATTGAACTGCAGTAACTGGGTGAAAGGTAAATGCAGCGAGGGGAGATGGCGAGCATCGACTCAATTCCGGACTGAGAAGACTTGCCCCCGCCCGCCTCGAAGTAGCATGCGTGCTAATTTAGATAGCAAGTGAGGCTAATTTCAATAGAGTAATATGAAGAGAATAAAAGACCTCGGCTCTGTGTGTTAATTGGCATTTGCAGACGGGGCTAAGGACCTTGCCTATGGGACAAGAAGAGAGGAAATAAGCCTAGGGGCAGGAAGGCAGACAGAGAAATGGAGAAAGGCAAAAAAGTGAGCAGAAGAGGGCAGAGAGGGAGGAATGCAAAAGTAGGGAGCGGGAGCCAGCCAAAGAGAGACGGAGAAAGGAGCAAGAGTTTAAGCATGGTTTAAGAGAGTTAGGTAAATACAAAAACTGGTGAGCGACCCACTCTTTTCCCCATTTCATTTTCAAAGGTTTGATGAAGGGTCTCACCTCCTGAGCTCCTGTCACACCAACAACGCTTCTATTCTCCGAAATGAGTTCCCCTTCTAAAGTATTCAAAACCAAATCAGTTGCTCCAGTATCCGCTAACAATTGCATGTTTTCTTCCCTCCGCTTTGCTGTAACCAGAGGTTCCGCTGGGAAAGACTCCTCCGGTCCCTATCAGACATTCTTGCTTGGTTCAGCGAGAAATGAGGGAGGGGAATTAGAGTGTGTCTTCAGGGGACAATTCTGCTCCCAGCGTCCCTCTTTTCTGCAGTACGCTCACTGGTTCTCTCCTAGCCGAGGACCCGGTCGAGTGCTTCCTCCATACTTTGTTCCGCGTCTGCGTCCTCTCCCTTGTCCCCTAAAAGGGGCTCCTCTTCCTCCTCCTCTACCCATTTCTAGAGCCGCGCTCAATCTATTCTTTACAGATTCATTTTGTCTTTCTCGATTCCTATATGCAATCCATGCCACAGCCCATAACTTTCCCAAATCTCTAGCTTCATTCCCTTGCATTTTCCGCAACTTCCTTCTCATGTCATCTGAGGACTTGCCCAATAAACAAGGGAGCTAACTGGTTTCTGCCTTCCTCTGAGTCCGCATCTACGGTAGTATATTTTCGCACCTCGTTTTTCAATTTATTCATAAATTCAGTAGGTGACTCCTTCCTATCTTGCCTTACCTTCATAGAACTTGGACCAATTGATCACTTTAGGTATCGCATTCCTGATCCCAAATAGGATTCACTTCTGATACTGGGCTCAGAGTTGTCTCACTCTCTGCGCATTCGGGTCCCGGTTAGGATCCACTGAGGGAAAGTGGGTCTCTGCTGTCCCCTCCAGGGCTCCGGAGGCAACCTGCGCTTCCGCTTGCGTTCTAGCAGCTTTACAAATTATTTCTCTCTCTCAGTACTAGCAAACAGCACTTGCGTAACTGCCTCAATATCTTTCCAGTCAGGATCCTGAGGTTTCACCATCATTTCAAAAGCGCTGGCTACCTTATCCTGGTCATCTCGACAACTTCCAGCTGCTAGTTTCCAATGATCAAGATCTGTAATGGAGAATGGAACCTTTACGGTTACCGGTCCCTCGTTCCCCACCGCCTGACGGAAAGGGGCTTGTGTAATTCCACCCTGTCTGTTTCTTGGACATCCCGCTAGCGCACTAGACCCTTCCGCTCCTCTTCCCCATTCATTGCTCTGCTCTGTCCCCGGCTCATCATTTTCAGCATTCCGCTGTCCCAGACGGCGCTGGGGAGCTATTTTTAGTTCCGTTCCTCCTGCTCTCCTCGTTTCAGGCATCTCTGCCCAATGCTACAACCAGAACAACACCTCTTCAGGTTCCTGCCTCTTTCTTTCTCTAATGCCAAAACCAAGGGATCAGAGGGAGCCACAGGAAGACCACATTCCTTCTGCCATCCTGGGTGATTCCGCAATGTTCCCAGGGACCTGCAGGAAGGACAGGAAGCAGGAGGAGGCAGTGCTACCAGGGACCCCGGGCTGGTGCTGGGAATCACGGAGCGGCAGTCTGCGTTCTGTAGTGGCTTCTGGGTCTGGGCAGGAGAAACAGCCTGTACCTAAGTTTACACATGACACAGCAGCATGCACCACAGCCTGCCAGGAGTTGTAGTCCTTTGGCACAGGGATGCCACCCAGCCAGATTGTTCCACGCTGGGCACCGAGCTTCTGGTGCAGCAGAGGTGTATTGTGGCTCCCGGGAACAGCTTGCTGAAAGCTAAAGAGAGCACCCTGAAGTAGTATTAAGGGACAAGAGAACAAATGGAGAGTCTAGCGGTGCAACAAAAGCGGGGGGGGGGGGGGGGGAAGAGAGAAACACCATGTGGTGATGGGGCAGACAGATGACTCGGAGCAAAGAAAAGCAAATGGAGGGCCTTGGTACACACCAAAAGGCTCCTAATGCATGCAGTGGGAATCAGCGGGGCCGAGGGGAAGTCAGCTATCATCATGGAAACTCCATCTCCCACCCCTGCCAGCGAAGGCCCCACCCCTTGCCACCAGACATGCTGGGAACAGCTCAGGATGCTGACAGCAAATCCAGGGGCAACCTGAGGACGCAGGACTGGAGGAACCCTGGCTGCCCCCAGGACGATGCAAGGCATTTCGAACAGCCGAATGTTGATGGAACTGCAAGAAAAATCCCCTGCAGCCCTGCGAACAGCACTGGGGGTGTCCTGGAACATATTGAGGAACGCTTAAGTGGTCCAAGAACCCTTGGGACTGGTCCCCAGCCTCTCAGACACAACGTGTAACCTCCTCTCTGGGGCACGGTGTTGAGGCACTTCTGGCTGAGCACAAAGGGACATGGTGTAGCAGTCATGACCTGATCTGCAGGTGTGTAAAGATCATGACCGTGGGGTTCTCAGGATTCCGCAGTACACAAGGACATGAAATTCTCAGAAACCCAGATGTCCTTTATTACAAATTGCTAACAAAACTACTATTAAAACCAAATATACATATGTATCTATAAAAGTAATATATATAGTGGGTGTATATATACACACACACACACTACAAGTCACTACAAAATTACCACTAGGAAAGCAAGTATATATATTACAAGAGTAAAGCAAATATATACGTATTACATGATAGCACAGAATTCCAACTAGTGAAGCAAGTACATATTTATAAACTTTTACCTGTGTGCATGCCTGTAAGTATATTATGTGAGGTATTACCAGTATGACACTCACCAAACGGCTCCCAGGAGCGAGGCTAATTCGACAACAGAAGAGTCTCCCTTCAAAGATGGCCTGCGTTGTGGAGCCTGGAGCCAGCCACGCATCCCCCGCGAGGGTCCCGTCTGTCCAGTAGATCTCGTGCAAGGAAGGTCAGGCAGAGAAGCTCATTTTGGGTAGGTAGCGAGTTACTTTTTGTACCTTTTTGGTGTGGATACATAAGTATCCATAGATGGTCAGTTCGTTATCACAATTTATTTGTCCTGCTGACTACTCCTCATCAAGGATGCTTTGGCTGAGCTTATCAGGCACATCTCGGGGAGATATCTTTCTTTGTCAGTATGTTTACTGGGTCACCTTTGTGGCGGCTCCGTTGTATGGACATGACTTGAAAGAAGAAAGCAATTGCTTATTAATTAATGCAGATAAATGACACCTGGGAGCGAGTGTATCACACAGCTCGGTGCCGGCATGATCCCCCTTCCCCTGTGACACCCGAGGAGCCATTCCACTGTTCATCAGTCCAGGAGGGAAGGAGGCAAGAAACTTAAGTAGCTGTCAAACCCACCCCTCGCCCCTCTTTTCCTTCAGGGATAGGATTCAGCTCTGGTATTTGAGAGGAAAAGCCTTGATTTCACCTGTTCGTACTTCTGCCTGCCTCTGGAATAAAATCCCGCAAGAAATTTTCATGGCTTTCAGCTCGCTCATCACCTTAGCGGTCTGACTGTGTGAGGTGGCTGTACCACATCAAATCTAAACCCTATATGAGAGCACAGAGCTGAACCCGGGTTGGCACAGGGAAGGTTACAAACCCCGTGGAGGGGTTCACAGCCTAGTGTTGAGAGTTCAGGGCAGGCAGTGTATTATCTTAGGATTTAGATATTTCCATTTTTGTAAGTCATCAGTCCTGAATCTAAGTTGTACACTTAAAATGGTTGTTGGGGATTTAAAGTTTATGGATGATGATAGATTTTAAACCCTGATGTCTGATCAATAAATGAGTAAACTATAAACCCTGACAAATACTGAGCCTTACAAAAGAAACTATAACCCTCTGAGTAAGCAACCCTCAGCTACAAACTCTAAAAAATAAACCGTAAGTGAAAGAGACTGAACCCTCAGTTTTACGTAAGAAACACCAAAGCACATATGAGCAGGAAAACAGTAAAAAGAATCTGAGGAATTTTTTGCCCACAGCTTTAAAAGTTTCCAAGGAAGACACGCAGCTGAATGCACTCCCACTGAACCTACCTGCAACACCGTAAGCACTAATTCATTTGTATTAGGGACAATTAACATAATTTTTGGGGTCCTCTCAGCTCCACTGGCAAACATCCAGAGCCAGTCACATTTATTACCAGCAACCAGCCTTTCCTTAAGGAAAGCAGAACCTGCTGAGAGACAAAGAAGCATTTGTAACAACTGGCAACGTTCCTCCCGCAGTCACTAACAGCGCCTCAAAAACCTTTTCCTCTCGCCAGTAAATCCAACCCTCAAGACTAACGAGAAAATGCCTCAGAGTAGTCAGAACAAGGGTAGAACACTGGGGAAATGTTTTTGGGTTTGTTTGTTTGTTTGTTTTATGATGTAGAAGAGATGTTTTTTAGCATACTAGTCACATGATGAACATTGTAGTCCAAGCTACCTAACTACTTGGCACATCACTGAGATTCACACTGCCTCTGGCACACACCTAATGCTTGCAGCTTCAGCCTGACAAAAACAACCTCCAGCTCCCTTCACCAGCAGCACCCAGACTGTCCCCATCTGCCCTCTGTCCTGCAGGGCTCTGCCCGCTTGCCGGGCACCACCGGAGCCTGCCCGCACACTGGGTTTGAGCCTTGGGTACTCTCTTCCTCTCTCTCTCTGGCCACTAGAATACCATCCATAAGACTATGCCTTTCCTTTATTCTCTGGAAACAGCTTTTCTAACATTTTTCAAACGTGACCATGTGTTACTGCAAGTGTGTTGTGAAACCCCTGCAATACCCGAGTAAAGGTGTTTGTCTCTAAGCATACAAGCAAATCTGTAGACTGGTTCTTCAGTTAGCATGATGGCAAAGAAACAGATCTGTAACTGAAAATCACTTGTTTTCTTCTTGTAACTTACCAATACTCTTAAGGTATGCTTGGTGCAATAAGAGCCATTGTCTGGGTGAACTTGCCTATCTGGTGGTAAGCCACCATCATTTGCCAAAGTTTTCCATCGGCCTTCCTAACAAGCCAAAACTGAGAACTGTATGGGTTTAATTACTTGCACAGCACCTTATTTGAAGTATTCTTTAACCATTTAACAGTTGCAGCTTCTTTAAGATATAGGTATTATTTAAACAGATGAACTGAGGGTCTCTGCGGAAGAACTGTGTCTCCAGCCACCCATCTATGGAAGGCACTCACACAAACTCAGCAGAAGGGGCTTTCGTGACACCTTGACAGCCTGAGAAAGGGCACCTGTGCAACAGTGTCAGGGAACCAAGCTCACAGCAGTCAGCTCAGTAGAGAAAACAAGCTTGAATGAAGCAGTCCTTAGCAGTCCAAAGTTCCCATCCTCCTAACCCCTCTTCTCCACCTCAGAAAGACCAGATCACAATAGGAACTTGGGGCCTTCTATTGGGACACCAGGCAACGCAAAAATCAGCATCGAGTCATCACAGATTACCTGACTCTACAAAGGAACGTGCCACAAATTTAGCAAACCCTCACACATATTTGGAGATGCAACACATCCGTGAGCTGCCTGTCCTGCCACATCCCCATCCCCCTCCCCATCCCTCCACTCGTCACAGACACTGCTACATTGACAGCGGGGGAAGAAAATTTGCACTTGTGGTACTGATTTTCACGGACCAGTGTACAAAACTACCTGTTTTCTATTAGCTGTATAATCATTATGTTTAGACAAGCATTTGATCTCCGTCTTCGTAGTTAATAAAATCATGCATGCATTAAGATGGCTGAGGGATCGGGGCGTCATATGAGAGGCTGAAAGAGCTAGGATTGCTTAGCCTCGTGAAGGGAAGGCTCGGGGCGGGGGTGAATCCTACCAATGTGCGTAAGTACCTGATGGGAGGAAGTAAAGATGGAACCCAGCTCTTCTCAGTGGTGCCCAGCAACAGGACCAGAGACAACAGACACAAAACAAAATACAGGAAATGCCATTTAAACAATTTTTTAATTTTATTTTTTTTGACTGTGAGCATGGTTAAACAGTGGAATAGGTCACCCACAGAAGTTGCCAATTTTCCACCCTTGGAGATATTAAGAACCTGACTGGGCATGGTCCTGAGCAACCGGCTCCACTTAACTGCTTTAAGCGGGATATGTGTATGCATGGATGGTGGTGATGTTTGGACTCATGACCCCTAACACTCTTCACCACTCTGTCATTCTATGAATTGGAGGGCTCTGGGTCATACCGAAAGAACAATGGAGGGGTCCTGAAGAGTTTGAAGGGCAGATGGAGAATCCTCACAGCAAACAGAAGGCTCTGGGGTGGGCAACAGTGCGACATATGACACACAGAAAGGCAAATGGAGAGGCAATAAGGGGATCTGAGAACACCAGAGGAGCAGGGTGCCCTGGGTGCAAGGAGGGCAGATGAGGCATGAGAAGACAGGGTGACAAATCAATGGGTCCTGAAGGAACTGGATGACCATCAGAGGGATATGGGGAACACTGAAATGGAGGGATCCTGAGGGGGATCAGAGGACGAATCAGAGGCGGTCCTGAAGGAACTAGAAAACAAAGAGGGGGGGATCCTGATGGGAGTGACAGCACATGAGGGTGTCCCGAGGGGATCAGAGCATAGGCAAAGGGCTCTGGGATGCAATAGAGGCAAAGAAAAGGGCTCTATGGCAGACTATAAGGACAACGAAGTAGCCCTGAGGGGGTCTGAATTCTAATGGAGGGCTGTGGGGCATAATGCAGGCAAATGGAGATGTCTGGGTTGCACCAAAAAGCAAACTGAGGGGTCCTCGGCGAACCAGAAGGCACTGGAGGCAATTGGAGGAGTGCGTGGGGTACACCAGAAGACTTGAGGGCTCTCAAGGGGGTCAGAGGGCAAATGATGTGTCTAAGGAGTCTGGAAGGCAGAGGGATTTGGGGAAACAGAAAGGAAAATGGACTGGCAATTAGAGAATCTGACTGAAACAGAGGACATCTGAAGGGGCTGACGGGCCAATAGAGGGCTCTGTGATGCACAGGAAGGCAAACACAGGCAGCGCGAGGGGAAAGGGTGGCAGGTGGGGCAGTCCCAAGTAGCCTAGAAGGCAATTCTCTGTATTTACCCATTTCCATGCTGTTTGCTGGAAATCAAGGGCACAACTCAGGAACTTCTTCAGCCACCCTCAGCTGACAATTCTTCTCAAGTGCTCAGACTGCAGAGAAAGCCAAGACTGCAAGTCATTTTCTGTAACACAGAAACGCATTACAGTCTCCTATCCAATTCCATTTTCATCCCAGCGACCTATCCCAGACACACAAGGTTACATACATATGTAGAAACCAACAACAAAGCCTGCCCCCACGTCCTTTACGAGAGGTCCCAAGACTTCAGCGTTGCACCAGTTGTACCACACAGCTATCAAGCACGTGTGGTGGTCCACACAGAACACCCCCTTCGTTTTCCAAACCAGAAGCACACAGAATTCCACGCACAGAACCCACCTGACTCTAGAACGGAACAGTTCAGTTGGAAGGGGTCTACAATAATCATCTAGTCCAACTGCCTGAAGCACAGATACCATAGCTAGAATTAAACCCTCTACCCTTCCAACTCCAGTGCTATTACATGCTAGATGACCCAGAACTCCAGGCTATTCTCATTAAGCTCACTGAAAGCTTACACTGCTCATCCTTTGCTGTTCCAGCATCTTTCTAGACCTGGTGTGTAAGACACTTGTCCAGAGGTACTGGTATCGAGCCTGAAGTCACTTCCTCATAATGAAAGAGTGGCGGAAGAGCCAGGACCACGGCCAGGTTTGGGAGGAGCCTAAGAACGCACAAGATGAAGGACATTGAAACAATACAGCTCAGCGCAGTACAAGCAGCCTGGAAGATGAGGCTGGCACACAACAAGAGTAGTACACAGTAGCAAAAGTCAGAATTGTCACATGGAAAAACACGCTCTCCCCCTCACCCACAACACAGAAGCTGCTGTAGAACCCCAGGATGGACGCTTGCAAGCACCTCCATCTGAGGGTGCCAAGGACGTCTGTGGGAGCCACAGCCCTAAGGACTCACAATGGCACTGAGCAACACCTTTGGGCCCTATCAACCCTGCAGCTCTCAGCTGGCCCCAGGATGAGATGAGACACTCAACTCTGCAGCTTATGCCCATCAGCATGACATCATCCACACCCGAATCTGTCATCACTGGCCTCATCGTGGAGATCTGGGCCCACCACTGAGGATCAGGTACACCTGAGAACAGCTAGAACCAGCAACAAGCTATGGCCATTCCCTATGCCTCCAAACCCTGGGAAAGAGCATGGTGCAGGCATGAGACAGCATCAGCAGACAAGACAAATGCATGCTTGCACAGACACTTGCATGAACACACGTATGCTTTGTGCTGACACAAATACAGATGCATGGATCCACAAGGGCTTGCACAAACAGATGCTCCCATGGACAGAGATCTCACAGCACAAACATATGGAAGACAACAAATCCTGGCTGCTCCCAGCCTCTACCCTTCTATAGCTAGGGAGGGTCTGGGTTGCAAGGCAGAGCTCTCTTCAGGGGAAGCAACTGGGGCTGGTGGCAGCATTGTTCCCAACTCATGCATTCAGACCCTCTGCTCTTCACTGATTCCACCATGATATTCTCCCATGTCACTCCTTCATTCACACTGGAGCTCAACCAGGCTGCAGGACAACAAAGTGACAATTCACTTGAACCGAATTTGGATGTGGAACTGCAGCTACTTAAATTGCTCACCTCCATGGAATGCTATTTGTTACAAGGACAGAAAACAAATCTTAAAAATATCAAGTCATCAATTTATTAGGCTACCAGAGCTCATGCTTGTAACTCTAGATGTATTGAGTGCGTATGAAATACTGTCTGCTTCACTGTATGATGTTTTATTAAGCTATACCAACTAACTCAGAAAGGATGAAACATTTAACTTTTATTATAAACCTGAATTTACTTTCTCCAGAAATGAGTTAGAAACATTTTCACGTATGCCTGGACCTTCACTTTTCAAATTAAGGTCTGAAAGAGAGCTGCATTATAACTACTTGCTGGAATGATACTTCTGAGCGTTGGCACTGAATACCCAATGCCTAAGGTTACCAGAATGAGCATGGAAATGTGCAATTTCCTTAGCATTCCATCTTCTTTCAAGTCTTACAGATGACAGGCCATCTCATGTAATGCTAGCAAAGTTAACTCTTAAAATCACACGAGTTCATTTCAGCTGTTAAGGCACATCCTTTCTTCCACACAAGTTAGTTTTACATACTGTAACAATAAACTAAACTCAAGGTATTTCAACATACTGCACTCTTTGCAGATACATTGTTACGGTAGTAATTAAAAAAGCTAACATAAATATTTATAGCAAATACAATTCCAATACATGTATGACAATTTATTGTACCACCATTCATATAAAGCATTTCAATCGAAAATGGTCAGAAACAATCTTAAATAACGGCATAAGAATTTACAAACATTAGTAAGTAAAGATATACCACAGACTATAGTTTTCTAAGTTTTCAAGTGTAAGTTCTGGTAGATATCCATGTTTAAATAAAATGGACAATACCAGTAGAGATGCATACCTCTATCATCTTTATTTATAAAGAAGTGACAACACTAGAAAACACATTGATAACCAGTGCTTTGAACAGTGAAGGTGGGATCTAAAAAAGTCTGATTAAACTAAACAACCTTAGGTCTTTACCAAGTTGCATATCTGCCAGGAATGCTGAAATGCAAGAGTTTACACCTGCAATATTCCATAATGGAACAGCCACATAATATCAAATATAATCTCCAATTTCTAAACCAGTACATAAAAAAGCCATCACTAACACTAAGTATTAGAAGACCACTGCAAGTTCTTATTGCTTCTTGAGTTAAATAATAATCTTCAAATAAACCAAAACCCAAACAATCTCTACAGCATTTTGCTCATCCTCCTGTTCATTCATTAACACTGGAAGCAATCAGTTATTATATGATGCAGCAACAGAGGCATTTAAAAAAAAAAAATAAAACCCCAAACAAAACCTATTTTAGTACATGGACACCCCCACCCTCCCTGCCCACCCTCACCCTGAAACCCACTATAACCACTTAGTGCCAGCAGAGGAGCAAAACTCGATAGACAAAACCAGAAATCTGACTACAGTAAGAAGGAAACATAAAGGGAGATATAGCTTCCTTAAATATTCAAAATCTGATGTCTTCCAAAACAAAGCACATCATCCTCATCATTTAAAAAGGGAAGTTGCTTTATATGTATCTAATCCTCACACATGCTGAGTAGTTCTCAAGTCCACCGAGTTCCACTGTGCAGCAGTTGATTTTGAATTCAACAATGCTTCAAAAACTACGGTAATAGTCAATGCACTTTTTACTGAGAGAAAAAAAACCAAATGCATGTTGATATTGTTCTTGCTAGTTCAGCATTTCTGCAGCAAATCCATTTGTCTCTTGCAGTATGAAAGTTCTACCAGCATCAGTCTTCAGAATCATCCTCAGAAGCTGTTGGAACAACACAGTATAATCAGAAGCCTTGATAAAGGTCTGTGAAATTAGAGTACTTTAAGATGAGTAGTGGAAATAAAGGTAATTTTATAATATTAAATAGCAGATTGTAATACCCGCCCAAACCTTACGTAATTACATAGCTTAATTTTTAAATGCATGTCATGTCTGAAAAATATAGCATTTTCAAATAAAAACTCGACATTACAGAATGCAGTGTCCTCCTGCTGTTCTTCCTCAAAAATAAAAGGAAGAAAACTTAATTACGCCAGAGATTCAACTTTTATGTTGTGTTTACAGTGGCTAATTCCAACAGTAGTCAGAGGAGAATATATTCAATCCATGACAGCAGCACCCAACACAAGGGAAAGAAATGACTCACAAAGTTGACAATTTGGATACTGAAATATCTAGGAAGGTTCAGCAGCCTAAACAAGCAGAAAGACTCTTAAAAAGTTTTTATATATATATGTTGCTTAATGCAATTAAGTCAGGCTTACTTGGAAGCAGCTCCTCTCTCCACCCCCATTCTTTCAGCATATGCAAAATGAACATAAAGCCCACATATGCATAGGATTTTGTTGTTGCAAGGTGAATTAAAAGACAAATACACACTTGTCAACTATGATAAAAAAGTCAGTAAGCACATCTACAATAGGTTTGTAAAATGTTAGCTTGTCCATAACAGGAATTTAATCTGTCTTCTTAAGCAAACTCTGCAGTCAAGAAAATATTCACACTTGAGTAACTTGTTCCATCTCTGAAGACAGAAAGAAGCAAGGTCTGTCTCCTCACTTTTCCAGTTCTTAGAAGAGAAATGTAACTAAAGTAGCATCAATAATAAATCTAAAACTCAGTATTTCTTACCTGCAAGTTAGACAAAGCCTGAATCAAATAATAGATTAAATTACTGTGTAAAATGGCACTCAAAGATTATTTTTTACTCTAATAAGGATGCACATAACTTAGGAATAAATTCTGAACTCAAGTCCACCTCTGTCTGCTCTGAATACAGAAATAATCACCTGGTCCTTGAACTAAAACTTACACACGCACACACACCCCATTCCTTATCATACTCCAAATACATCCTATGCACTGAAAATTCATACGCAAACTTTGAATGTTGACAGACATTCATATGCCCACTGCGGGGGGGGGGGGGGGGGGGGGGGGGAAGGTAGATCAACTACCCTTCTACTGCCTACTCATCATGCCCAGAAATAATACTTAGATTCAGGATACGTTTACCAGAAGTCAGCATATAGTTCTGAATTTAAGCACGCTGAAGAAGCCATTATGTGAAAAGCAGGCTAGTGTTTTGCCAAAATTGGCAACTGTTAAATTTTGTTCCTGAAGTGGCTCAAGAAATATGTACAACCAAAAAGTGTGTGTGGACAGAAAAAAAGAAAGGGGAGAAAAGGGGGGGGGGGGGGGGGGGAGGAAGAAAGGGGGAGAAGAGGGGGGAAAAAAAGGGGGGGGGGAGAAGAGGAAACGGCAAGAGAAGTATGGTAATTTAAGTGCAGTGAAATTCAACTTTAAATGTTTCTTTTCTACTAGGACTCATGTAAAAGGCTACAACCTGAAGGTAACCACTAATTCCATAACTACATATTACTAGAATTACAATAGCCAAACTGTAACTAGTGAGGAATCTTATCACTTCCAGAAAACACTTCTGTTGTCTAAACAACTCTATGCTGTTGGGAAATTAATCATGGAGAATTAAAACCAGTTCCCCCTCGGAATAATTCTACTGATAATGGAAAAAGCACTGCTGGGTAAAGTCAAATTTTCCGTAATTAAGTTCAGTACTATGAATCTTGGCAAGGAGGATTGTACCCATTTAACTTTGAGTTGATCTAAAGGGAGGGGAAGGGAAGAGGGGAAGCACCTACTTTCAATATCTTCCATATGTGCCTGAAGAGTTCTTGCAAGGTTAATAAACTAGAAACAAGGCAGAGAGAAAGTAGTTTAAAAGTTGCAAAGTTATCTGCAGAAATTTGCAACAAGTTAGCAAAGTTTTCTTCACTTTTTCTTCACTTTTTACATCCCAAAGCTTCATTCCAGATGTCGGTTATCCTAACACATTTGCCCAACTTGCAAAAATCAATGCAAAATTTAATATAAATCCCCACACATTAGACTTCAAATTGCTATTGCACAGTTATTTCAGCTCCCACTCTATGTCAAATGTCTCTGGTAGCAGTTAGTGGCATCATCTTCATGTTCTACAGTCTGTAAAACACATCAATTTTGAAAGTAGCACACATAAACAAGTGCCAGTTTTATTAAAGCTGTTCCTAGAAATTGTAATGCAGAAAAACATAATCTGTAAGGATTGCATTATTTGGATCCAGTTCATGTACTTCACTATTAATATGGCAAAACAGAGCCCTCTGACTGAATGAGGTTAATGAAAAATACATAAATACACTTAAGATTTTAACTGTAAATAAAAAGTTTAAGAGCAGGATTACAATTAGGCAATAGTGGCAGTTTAACGAGAGGGGTACGTGGTACCAAAATCCAAAGCCAAAATCCCTGAGAATATAAGCTCCTTAGGCAACTAACAAAAAAAAACACTTGGCTGAGACTTTCGATCTACATCACTGTTTCAGTGATAGTCCAGATGTTGAGACACAGAAAATAAATTGAACAAGAATATGACGCTACAGTTTTCATAGCTCAGTTGTATGCTCGGTATCAAACACACATTGGTGCTCTCACTGGTTTAAAATGCAGTGTCACACAACTGTGTAATGTTACCTCTCATGAAAAAACAGTAAAAACATCTGAGTTCTGCAATACACTCAAGCTAATAACCTGTACTGGATGCTGGCTGCTATTAGATCATGTGTCTTTTACATCTCTACACCTGTAGCAGAGAAAACTGGACATTTCATTTGTACATCATGGAACACAAGCTCCACATTAGATGGATACAGAAAAGAGGACCACCGTTCTAACACAGTAAGAGATGAGAGCACAGTCCTGCCTCTACCCCAAAAGGCCTACTACCTGCTAGCAACCATTCCAGTAAGCATATATTGTCAATTCTTTGTATGTAATTTAAAAAAAAAAAAAAAAAAAAAAAAAAAAAAAAAATCAGCTTTTCAGGAGCTCAGCTGATGAAGAGCACTGATTCATTATCTAGCATCAAATAAACGTGTAAAATACAGGATTTCTAAAGAGTCACTATGCAGAAATAATTTTGCATGATGATCTCACACTGGTAAAATGTGTACTTACTGCATTTCTAAGCCAAGCCATTTAAGAGACAAGAATCCAGTCAAATACAACTAATAAGAGTTTTGACTAATGCCAGAAAATCATACTATAGCTAGTCAGTTTCAGAATGTAATATTCAAGTACATATTTAGGCACAATCCAGCAGACAAGCAATGCAAGGTTTAGACCTTTGCAACGTAGACTGGCATCATGAGAAAAAAATTAATCAAATAAGATAGACCAACATTCTCAACTGCACGTTTTGTATAGAGGGAGGTTAACCTTCCAGTTTTGCATAAATTCAGAACAATCATGACAACATACATGCAAAGCAGTGAATTACCAACAACCATGACAAAAATGATTTTGCAACACAGTAACTGCAATAAAGTAGTACCTTCGGTTTCAAATCAAACATTGTGTTACTGCATTGACAAAGCCAGACCATTTTAGACCTAAATTTGTTAAATAAGCATGCTTCTTGGGTATCTAGTTCCTAGGTCGCTCAAGGTGACAATCTAGTTCCAAGTTCTCTGTACAAGCAATTCCTGCCATAAAATCACTGCATACTTACTCTAACACGCGTGCTGGCCTCACTTGCCGTTCCTAGCATATCAGAAAAGCGCTGCTCGCATAAGTGTAACAACACTACAAGGTAGAGACCAGAGCTGATAAATTCATAGTCTGCCTTAAAGGAGATCAAAAGAAACATTCAGAATGTCAGTGATATGTTTGCATATACGATTCAAGAAGTAGAATAAGAATTACATTTTACTGGAAACATTACCTCTTTGATCTCTAGTTGTTCCAAGAGAATTAGGGAAATGTAATACTACAAAATTTTAATTACTGAAAAGCTATTTATACTTCTGGTTCTTCCCACGCACCCACCCCAGATCTAACATGTTATCCTTGAAGATAAATAGACATGAGTTCTACAAATAAAATCTCAGACAGCATGATTAGTTTACAGGAGGGAATCTGAGAATCAGAGTATTATACCACTGGGAAAATAAAAACAACAAACTTTGCTGTTTTCTTTTCAGTGGTCCCAATGCTTTACAGAAAGCAAAACCAAAGGGAAATATTATAAAAGAACTTTATGATGTTATAAATACTTTGAGAAATTATTTTCCCTGCTAAGATAAACTTTCAAAATGCTACTGCTGAACTGATCATTTAGGCTCAATTCTTTAGGAAAAAGTTTCAACTCTCTTATTTCTATCAAAGTACAGTGACAGTAACCAACAATCAGTAGTGGTAAAACATAAGATGATGGCACTCTTGAGAAAGACTTCTCAGAGTCTGGCCCAAGTGACAGGAACTAGAGTACTAGGGTAAGAGCTTACTCTAGTAAGAAAATTAGAGGTTGATGGTTGGCCCCAAAACTGATGTCACTTTGTATTTTCTTTCAATTTCTGAGGTAGACAAATTTCATTAGTCTTTCTATATTCACAGAATACAACCCAGAGAATAAGGAAAACCCTCTGAATAAAGTTCATTAAAATAACACCAGCTGTTTGTTATTTATTCATTTTTTAATACTACACAATCCAGTAGTTCTAAGGTAATGTATTTTATATAATGAGAGTAATACTAATGGGCCTTTAATTATTTTTAATTTAGGAAAGGACTTGAAGGAGCAGCAGGAAGCTGTTAGAAAAGAGGTTAATTTCTACCACTCTAATGAAACAAAAAAAAAAAAAAGAAAAAAAAAGAAAGAAGTTTTTAATGGTATGTTTAAAGCAACTGCTAAGTGTGTTAAAAAACAGCTAAAAGCAAAGACAATTCATGACTTAATGTGAAATTCAATCTAATCATACTAATACTCCCACTGCACCTATGTGGCAGAGACACTGGACTGCAAAGCTAGATGACAGATCTGCAACGAAGAAAAGGATAAGAGATATATTACACTTACTGAAAGCTCAGCTATAGGAAGCACAGCAGGAAGATAGAATTTGTCTGAATATTGAGGAGAAAGATCTGTTCCATGTTGACATTACTTTATGTGTGTAACAGTCCTTCTGAAAAGGAGACGCATTTTCCTTCTCTAAAGAACAGCGCCCTCCCAGCACTAAACCAACACTTACCAAATTAGGCAAAATATACTAACTTGTTCATTTGCATGTGCCCTATAGAGTTCATGAATGTCAAAGTCTTCCAGATTGAGATGCAACTTCTCCTTGCACAGTTCACAAGTTGTTACTGCTTCCAAAGAAGAACCTGGTGGGGAGGGGCAGGGGGAAAGTCAGTGTCAAGTTGCAACAATCTTTAATAACACAGGACACAATTATACAAGCATTACAAACTGTAACTACTTCTTGGCTTTATTTTGCAGAGCACGGCAAGAAGAAAGCCTCTTATACGAATGTAGTGACTATCTGCTACTGTCAGAATTTAAATGCGATAGAATGTTTATTCCCTATCCATCTCCACATTCTGGACACCATATGCCTCTTACTGGAAGTCTGCCATAAAAATCGTTGCTTGGGCCGTTTGAATTCTACAGTGTAATCCACACATACACAAAATAATAAGTATACTGGAATAGCTTAAGGTTATTGCCAGAGTAACATTTTGTCTTAAAGTACCAGGTTTAAAACAAGCTGCTCCATAAGCAACACGATGAAGAAAGCAAGTTTATGTGGATTTATGTCTTACATAGTTAAATACCTCAAATTAATTTATCTTACAGGCTGAGACTTCTAATACATCCCTACTCTGATGTGGGTCCTCTGATACAGAGTAAAAAAGTAAACAGATGCTAGTATCTTTGGTAAAAAGTATTCCATGATCTTCATGTCTTCTACCAAGCCACCTGTTTTTAAGTCTTAAAAATACTACAGATAAATTGATTGACTGGTTTGTAACTAAGTTACTACAAAAACGTTCGTACAGTGTGCAATTTCTGAAGTGTTTCTTAAAAAAATTCTATATGCACTTTGAAGTAATTTTTTGAACAAGCAGTTTTAACTGCCTTGAACAGGAGTTAGTATCTTTAAAAAAATATTAAGTATAGTTACAACAGAAAACCATTTTTGGATTTTCAACTTCGTATCACTCTACTACAGTCAGCCTGGCTATGAAAGTCAAAAACTAGAACCACATGCATGAGGAAGGGTGGGGAACAAACTCACCCAAAGTAGTAGAGTAGCTCTAAAGCTACATTTCTGCAATGTTATATTTTATCTAGTATCTTAGTAGACAATCCCAAAAATGTAGTTCTCTGAATGACAATTACAGTTCTTGGAACTACTCACACGAGAAGCTGCACAGACACACAATAAGCCTGGAAGTGGCACACTGTTGTTTGTCCCCAACCGCTTGTTCTTCAAACAAATGCCTTCATATTAGTAAGAGTAATCCTCCCGATAAGCCTCCCAATATAACCGAAGTCTACCTTGGTCTAGAGTGTGCTTTACCTGAATTAATCTTGGACTGCAGCCATTTTTTCATGCACTCCTGGTGAACATACTGCAGACTTCCAGTGCACTTGCATGGCTCTATTAAAAGGTTGTCAGAACTTGCAGAGGACATCTGACAGATTCTGCATAAGTCACCCTCTTCATCTTCAGAATCTTCTAGAAGCAGGCTGCATAGGAAGGAATATCAACAAACGCTGTGACACAGTTCATGTAAGACTTTTTATAATGACAATTCCATTCATCAAACTGTTCTCAAACCTATGAGGATTAAAACAAGTTTCTCTAAAGACAAAAGTCAGAATGCAGGTGACAGAGGAGTGAGTTGCCACCTCCTCTGAAGCAAAGTTTCCTTTTAACATCATGGTTACAGAAAACCCTCTCATTTTAAGTCAGCTACATTTTATTATCTCAAAAGAATATACTAATTTACCTCTCTTTAATCTTCTGGAGTCTTTCTGGATCTCTTGAGGGTGGTATTTTAGACTTGCCACTTTCTTGTCCATCAGACTGATTCCAGCCAGAGGGAATAATATCTACAGTTATCATAAGATTGTCAGACAGACTGCTCCCTAATGTTGGAGGCACTGCAAAGCGAAAGAGAGAACCAGGCAGAATTCCAGAACTTCTCCTACTGTGGGCTGAATCTGGTGGGGAGGCAGTAGCTGTAGGAATACCAGATACTGCAGGTGTTGGTGGTCTGCTAACAGAAGCCCGAGGAGGGCTATCTGATGCTTCAAGAGAGGTCTCCTCACCTGACTCTCTTCTTCTGAAGACACGTTGTGATCTAGCAGTTGTATCAGAGGTAGAGATCCTTGCAGATTCATCTCTTCCTTCTCTTCTTCTTCTGGAGAAGAGAGGTGTACATCTGTTCCTCAAAGATGATGATAACCAGGATCCTGTGCTCCTGCTTTCAGAGTCTGGTCTGTAACTTTCCCCATCTGATTCAGGGTTATGATTTTGTGAAACTCCTGATAAACCCCATCTTCGTCTAAGAAAACTAAATCCCTGAGAAGCTTCAGATGTCTGAAGTCCTGGAACTTCTGGAGTTGAGGCTCCATTACTGCTTGACAGAGTAGAAGCTTGAACTCTTGGGACCACTGTTGACTCTTCAGAGCCTAATGATCGTGTATGCAATGAGTCTTGGCTAGACCTTCGAGAGAAAAATGTAGATGACATACTAGATGCTAAACGAGACAGCAGCTGCCTGGTTGTGCGCCTCCCTTCGCTGTCAGCTGCAGGCTCATTCAACGACCTCTGAGAAGATAAAACCCTTTCAGAACTACTTGAGGAAGGAGTTTCATCTCTAATGGCAGTAAGAGAAAATGCTGGCTGCATGCTCCTCTGCGGAGATTCCAATTCATTTCTCCTTTGTCTTGAAGAATAGCTGGATCTCGAAGAGCTCATGTTAGAGTCTCTGTTGAAAAAAGATGGCTGATGATCAGAAGGCAACTGGCGGTTCATGGATGCATTCAGCCTCAAAGTGCTTAATGAGTTCTCTTTTGGTCTTGCTCCCTCTGCATATGAAGAGGCAGGCCTTTCTTGAAGATCTGTTGCAGAAAAGCAGAGGAAAATACTATGACAAGATGTGCTCTAATTATTACATTCCGGATGGATAACTCTAAAGTGTAAATGCAGCAGTTCAGGATTTCGTGATCCTTACGCAAAATTGTTTTGAATTTGGAGGTAGATTCCAAAGTAATATTAAGTTGAAATTTACTTACCAGAATTCTAAAGTTAAACTGAAACTTAGACTGGTTTCAGTCTGATAAATCCATTTGGAATCTAAGATCCCCAAAATCTTCAAATTATCAAGGCATGACTTGCTTTCTTATACGGAAATATGAAAATTCTGACCATCTGTCAGAAGTTACATAAGAACAGCATCTGAATTAATAACAGCAAACTATATACAATACTATTTATAACTTAAAGGTCCATCCTGCCTGTAGACTGAGAAAGACAGGTTAAATCAAAATTTCAGCAATGTAGCAGACACCAGAGCACCCGAAACAAATGCATGGATGAAGCCAAGTATATCCTCCATCTACTACAAGCTACCCTTATTCTTCTCATCATAAGTAGTGTTTGTAACTGCAGCTCTTGATGTTCTTAAAGGTAGCACAAAATTATTGACTCTGGATAACAGAAATAGAATAGTATCTAAATTAGATGTGTATCTTGCTCTAATAATGTTTTAAACCAGGAACGCAAAAATAAAAAGAATACCCTAGAAACACTGTAATTCCATTGCTCCAGCCCCAAACAGTTATCTACCTATTGCTTTTATCAAAGAAATGCAACAACTAAGTTAGTTCACATGTTCAGCTATGCCACTGGCTTAAGCGCAATCAGACTTAACAATTCTGGATTAGTAATCTCATCTGCTCTCTCAATTACCTTCATTACCTACAGTCAATTAGATAACTACCACCACATTGTTGTGTCCTCCCCTGCTTTTTAAGTGTACATTTGATCACCCAATGCTTCCCAGTGGCCTGCAGGTTAAATGAGGCAATTCTGCTCCTCTACTCTGCTCTGGTGAGACCCCACCTGGAGCACTGCATCCAGCTCTGGAGTCTTCAGTATAAGACAGACATGGACCCGCTAGAGCAGGTCCTGGAGAAGAGAAGAGTCCAGGGAGACCTTATTGCAGCCTTTCAATATATAAAGGGGGCTTACAAGAAAGATGGGGACAGACTTTTTAACAGGGCCTGTAGTGACAGGACAAGGGGTAACGGTTTTAAACTAAAAGAGGGTAGATTCAGACTAGATACAAGGAAGAAATTTTTTACAATGAGGGTGGTGAAACACTAGAACAAGTTGCCCAGAGAGGTGGTAGATGCCCCATTCCCGGAAACATTCAAGGTCAGGTTGGACGGGGCTCTGAGCAACCTGATCTGGTTGGAGATGTCCCTGCCCACTGCAGGGGGGATGGACTAGATGATCTTTAAAGGTCCCTTCCAACCCACACCATTCTGATTCTTATAAGCGTATTTTCTGTAAACACTGTGTAAGTACCTCAACATACTGAGCAGAATTCTGCTGTAGCTGAACTGTAGTTAGTAGGACATGAATCAGCTGAGGATGCTAATATCAGCTAGTCTCCTTCCTCAAATGGCTAGATTTGCAGGGCATGGGGGCAGGAAGAGGTGGAAGGAGGAAGCAGCTGAAGCCCACTAACCTCATAAGAAGGGAAACTTCTTCAGTATTTTAACAACTTAAGCATAGGTAGATTAAGGTATAAGGCAGAAGCTTTCTCTATGTATTCTGGAATTTAAACCTTTCATGTTTGTAGTTTTGGTGGGTTTGTTTGTTGGTTTGGGTTTTTTTTTTTTCATGGGTTCTGCATTGCAATCACCATTTATTGCTGAAGCTGAGGTTTATGCATCTGGCAGACTCTAACTAAACATCCTCACAGATGCCAAGCGTCTGCCATATGGTTTTGATTACACGGCAGGGAACGCAGTTGGGAGATATTTTTATAGCACTTAACAGTGGCACTACTGCTAGAAATGCAGCATGGACAGTACAAAGCATGGCTGTCCATCCATCTATTTCTCCCATTAGGCTCTACCAGGTAAACTCCAACTGTCCACTTATTAAGGAAATGTAGAGTATGATGACATTAAAACATACTCTTCTGGTAAGGCAAGACTGCAGGATGAAATCTTGAACTAGTTTTTATCTTTTCTGCTTATCTTCTTTTCCTGGTTTCAGCTGGGATAGAGTTAATTTTCTTCCTAGTAGCTGGTATAGTGCTGTGGTTTAGATTTAGCATGAGAATAATGTTGGTAACACACTGATGTTTTAGTTGTTGCTTGTAAAAATGGCATTTTTTTTTTTTAAATTCTGCATTATAAAATACCACTAATGCACCTGCAAAAAATGGCAGATCAAGACTGATGATGAGCTTCCCGCGAGACAGCTCTAAAAGGCCACAACGCTCCAAACAGAAAGTGAAAATGACAGTGCAGGAGTCCGCACTAGTCCTAGCAGTTACTATGGAACAAACCTCTCACCCCATGCAAAGTATGTGTTTATTCATTTTTATTTTCAGTGGTCTAGCAGTTTTCCCCAATAACCACTCAAGAACCCAAGTGGAAAGAGATAATATGATATGGGCACCTTCATGAAAACCCTTTCCTGAGTCAAATTAACATTATTTCTTTTCCCGTACCTAAAACAAAGAGATCTTAAGATGAACAAGAAGAAAAGAGGCTTACTGACATTCACACAGTTACAGTGGCAAACACTGATAGCACTTTCTTATGACTGAATATACCTACAAGCTAGACCATTCATATATTCTTTGATGGTTTAGCCAATGCATGGCAAGTGGCCAACCAATATTATTTAAAAGGATACCTTAAAATTAAATAGATCTTTTGGCTTTGCATTTTAAAAAAAATGTTAAAAGAACATGTGAAGAAACTAAGAGGCATGCAACCTATGGGTTTACAAGCTTTCAGCTGTACAATACGTACATGTTGAAGATGAAAAGTCACTGTTTCTGTAGCTGTGATCCACCAGGTTATTAACGGACAGATCTGTTCTTCTTTCTAACTCTCTTCGCTCTCTCACCAGCTCAGTTCCAAGGGAGCCAAGCATCACTGATGAAGATCTAGGAATCCTACTGTACCTCCAAGAGGAATCTAGAAAAAAAAAAAATCAATCCCGTTTTTGTAAACATTTAAAAATCCATTAAAGCTGGTACTTATGCATGCATTCTCGTTATACCATATCAAGGGTGAATTTAACAATACCACTAAGCTGATCAAGTGGCCAGCTGCCAACACAAAGCCAAGAGTAAGCAGCACTCTGCTGATGCTGGCACTTATTTAATCTTGCAGCGAGTTAGTTCTGAAAGCTAAACTGGAAAAAAGTAGTAAAACTTCTGTGAAGAGTTAGATCTAGTAACAGTCATACAGGACAGGAGGAGGAAGAGAAATAGCATCTTGCTTTCTAATGGTACCTAGTTATTAAATAGGCTTCACAATATGGCAGAACAGCAGCTTGAGACTTAGTAAATGCTGCCATTCTAATGATGCTTCGTAAATGCTCCTAAAATTAATTTTCCAGAAAGACAGCTGAAGCTTAAATGCAGCTTAGACACAACTTTAAGAACAATGACTAATACTGTTCTTGCTCATATTGCAGAGTAAAACACTTCAGTTTAAAAAGGGATCTTGTTTTTTTGCTAACAGCTCCACCAACTAAATAGGGAACTGTACATACTTCAGCTGTGAACAAAACTCTTGTTCTAAAAAAAGTGTTATTCAATAGCTCTGAAAAATCCTCCTTGATTTTGTTTTACTGCTAACTTATAAATCCAAATTTAAGCATTCATTGGTCAGCAGTGTGATGATAAGCCAATCTAGAAAGACAGATAGTCCTATACCATAATGAGAAATGTTAATGGTGGTCATTTTATTAACAAAGAGTAAGAAAGCATCAACAATACTGGGTTTTGAGCAAGAATTTATTAACTTTTATTTGGATGTCTGTGTGGTTCCATAAGGGGATATAAAAAGAACATTGATCCATACTCACAAGGGTAACCTGAATGGATCTTATGGTCTGTTTTGAAACATTCTAGAAATATTTTCAATATAAGTTTTTGATTGTTATTTCCTGACCGTTAGACTTTGGTTAGCATATTGCTTAACTTACATCTATCCAAGTATCACATACTTATTTACAGCTTTAATGAAAATCTCACTTCCTCCTGAAAGAGCTCCTAGTGTAGAATGTTTATTTTTGCCTGGCCTATAGAATGAGTTTAGGCCCTGCTAAAAAAGAACTCTTTCTTCCCTGACAGCAGTGCTCTAACGAGCCATGACACTGTGCTTCTTGGAACACAGAGCTAAGCAAGGCAAAGATTTCCTTTCTGCTGTCCCTGGCACACATAGGTTTACCAATACAATATGACTCATGAAATAACAGCAGCTGCACTCATTCTTTCTTTGAAATCTTAACCAATTAAGACATATTTGAGCCATGAAGTTCAGCTTTACTGCAAGTAGAATAGGTACAGTTAATAATTTTGAAATGACATGAGTACAATTGGGTTTTCAAAAGACTATGTTAACAGCATTCTCAGTAGTTTGGATACTGCTATTGGTGCGAACATACTCTTCTGTTAGGCATATGTTTTAATATTTAAGAATAATAGAAGTGTAGTATTACAAAGCAAGTCTTTTAAAACTTGATAAAACCTGATCTTACTACTCAGACAATTTTCATGTAACTCACCTGCAAAGGCAGTCAAGCCATTACTTCTCACAGAAGAGGTAGATGTACAAGATAGCTTAGGTCTCTTTGAATCACTATCTCGCTGCTGGCTATGCAGTCTTGAATATGCTCCCTGAGTTCTCTCAGACTCACCGTAACACCCAGATGTAAAATGAGAGGAAGAAGATGTAGACTGAAATAACAGTTAAAAAAAAAAAATTAATGACACAGTATTTCAGATGTACTTACGCTGAACAAAAGTGTACATAATGCAAGACTCACAAAGATGGTAAAAAATAACATTAAGATGCAAAGCCTTTTTATTTAAAAATAATGTAGGATTTATGCTTGTGCTTTTGATCAGTATTCCCAGGTTTACCCAAAGACACCTCTACCAACAAAAGCCAGTTTCTATTACAATCAGTGTTATCTTTTCTTTATGGATAGATGTGGCTTACAGGGGAAAAAGCTATTCCTGACTTGTAAGATGCTATAAACATGATCCAATACAGCTTTACAGATCTCTGAGGAAACAATTTTGCTGTCCAGAAATGGCCAAAACTGATCAGCTTCATTATTTTATTTACTATTTTAACTAATCCAGCTTATTTTTTACCAATCTAAAATATACTCAGCTAAGGAGTCAGCTCTAGCTTCTAGTAAGCTGTTTGGACCAGACATATTTTGATTGCATTAAGCTCAAGTGCAACTGAAACAGTCCAGAGTAAAGAATGGGTACAAAACAATTTTTGCAGTGTACAGCACTGAAATAAAACAATTTTCAGAAACTAGTACTTGGGAAAAAAAAAAAAAGGATAGCCTATAAAGCTGTTAGTCTGGTTACTTGCAGCCAAGGCATTAACTTTCTATTTGAAATGTTTTTATTTTATTTTTGGATACAAAAAACTTGAGCTCAATCAAAAAGCTTAATTGAGCTGTTTGTCCTCCCAGAAACTATCTATAACCAAGATCCTTTACGGATCAACCAAATTAGAGTAGATGTTATAGCTGTGTTTATTTTTATTGTTATGTTTTTCACTAAGCTTATGCCACTACTTTTTACTCTTTAAAACTGATTAGTACCTAAGTATTTCTCTTATCCCATTAGAAAAGACAGATGGGGATATACAGAAACTAACATCACAAACCAAGTACAAAGCCAGGTTAATTTCCCTCATGAATCATCTGTTTAACATACAACTTATCTTTTAATCATTTGCTATTTGATAAGTGGAAGTTTCAGAGTGTCTTCTGCAATGTTCACTTGCATTAGAACTTAATTTGAAAGAAAAATTAACCTTAAGGGGAAAAGGTGTATCATTTTGAAAACTCCGTATCACCAACTTAACTAGCTAGGTAAGCCACTTACAACCACAGACTCCGTTTGCATTTCAACTATATGTAGAGACACCTACTATGACTTCCCCTGAATGCCAGCATCTCCACACTAGTTCCTCCCTCACCCTCACTTACTTCAAAGTGTCTTCACCTTTAAGTCACAGTAAGAAAACAAACACCTATTTAAGGTGCGAGCACTCTCAAGTACCCAACATCTTTCAGTTTGAAACTGAGCAGAGTTTTCACTTGTTCACTATCTTCCTGCCAAGGATCTTCACATTGTTCTGCTTTTCCCATCTTAATATTTCTACTGCAACTGAAAGTGTTTTATTGTCACTCTACAGTGCATAAGCATGTCAAAGCAGCAAACTACTTTATTTTTGGAGTTATGAAGGCATATTCTGGAGCCAAGTTAAGACAAGCTGCTAAGGCCTGAGCTTTGGATCTCAGTCAGGTGACAGTTCAGCCTCCTTCTTCTTTGACAGTATGCTGTAAGCAGCATGTAAGTAAGCACAGTCAGACCATGAACTGCTACTCCACAACTAAGTTTTCTAAAGCAGGTCTCCAAAACCATGAGCTTTGTGTTAAAACTCACAAAGCTGCCACCATCCAAAAAACACACCCCCTAGAAATACCTGATGGAACAAGCTGAGTGTAAACAATATTAATTTTGTCATCCATAGGACTAGAACATGTATGAGATTCTGATCACCCCCTCCTTTTTTCTTTTTAAATGGATAACTGCAGAGCCACTCTCACTTCAAATTTATTTCTTAATTATTAGTAAAACTAATATACATTATTATTTTCATCCTCTGAATAATTTCTTAACACCTCTATCTTCTTGCCTTCCCTCCATCTTGACTTAATAAGACCTGCTTATCTAGAAACCTTACAGTGAGCCCCTGCTAGCAGCTTTTCAAATTGGGAAGGCTAAGGTAAAACTCTGTTGGTTTTTTTTTGTTTTTTTGTTTTTGGTTTTTTTTTTTGTTTGTTTTTGTTTTTTTTTAATTGTTTTGAAGTATTACACATTAACAATTCTCACCAATCTGCTTCTGCTTCCCAAAAATCTTCCAGAATGTGGATGATCAAGTGTCCCTGAGTAGCGAGTTGGAGAGGATGTTGTAAGCTTCCAAGGAGTTTCATGGGTGTCTCTTTCTCCAGTTCCCCAGTCTCTACTGGAACTATTCAATACACTGGATTCCTGAAGAACAACATACTTATCATATGCATCTTGCAACTCAAAATGAGCTCGATATCTTACCTGAATATTGAAAATACAGGGAAGTGGACGTACTAACAAATCTGGAAACCTTTAATGAGAAACCTCAAGGGATGCCCATGGTTCTCTTAAGCCTGTTTCATTTATTCTTGGGTAAAAAGAGATTTTATTTTTTTTTTAACTACTGTCTAGCAATTATCAGCTCATTCATCTGTCCTCTCATTTGACTGTGGCCAACAAAAAGCTTAAGTGTAAGGCTTTTGAGGCACTACCCCAACATAGATACTCCAGCAACAAGGCAGAATTAAGGACCCCACTTTCAAGTGTTAAGTAAAAAAACCCCACACATGTCGAAAAAGAGTCTCCGTGACAGCAAAAGTGCCACAGCAGAAGTGGCTTTTTGGCTACTAAAGCAAGCCATCTGTCTTGTCCTGGTCATAACTTTTAATACAGGAAAGGGGCGGGGGGGGAGAAAAATCATGTTTTGGGCCTATTAACAGATAATTATTTTTACGTAAGGAGCATAATCTGTCCTAGTAAAATAGATGGGACAACAAATGTAAACTATGTCATCAAGTTATTCCTTAAAAAAGAATATCACGCTACTGCAAATTACACAGTGTCTTCTCTGAGTCTTAAACACTTCCTTTTTACCACTATTTAAGTTTTTTATTTCTCTGCAGTCTAATAATCCATCATTGTGCTATTGGCAGGGAAGGCTTGCAAATTAGTCACTATTAATTCCAATTACATTTAATGCAACCAGCAAAAATACATTCCCATCTTTCATTACAAAATCGAAACTTTTCCATCTCTAAGATTCTTATAAATCACTAACATTGAAGACCACCATAAAACAGTAAACAGCACTGGGTACAAAACCACTTTGGGCTTAAGAAATAAGATAAATAGTTCTAGTGGCTGAGTTCAGACACAGTGCAAAGATACTGAATCCACAGTTTGATATGCCTAACAAACTAAGACTGTTTGGCAAAACAACCCTGCAAATAAATACTGTTTGCTGCACTACCTCAGAGC
The DNA here is from genome assembly GCF_965183815.1 of Platalea leucorodia. Lineage (NCBI taxonomy): Eukaryota > Metazoa > Chordata > Aves > Pelecaniformes > Threskiornithidae > Platalea > Platalea leucorodia. Next base: position 102,800,208 of record NC_138827.1, on the reverse strand, counting down.
AACGTGCTCAAATTATATGAAGTCTGATGTCTGCAGGGCAATGACTGTAACTGTTCTTTTTGTGTTTTCTCTTCCAAGATACTCAGGAGCTCTAATCTTTACCTTCGCTACACAGGCAAGTTTCTAACAATGAAACTGGGAACCGTTTAAAATACAAATCTGTCTATCTTTAAGAGAACTTTAGGTTCTACACTACTAGTTTCACTGAATTTCAATGAATAGATGATAATTAAGGAAAGACATTGCCATTTAATTTGCTCCACAGAATAATTGTTGAAATTAGTAAAATTAATAGAAATAACAGAAATCCAACAATTTTTTTTACAGCTAAGCAGAGTTTGTAAGTGATTATTTGTCCATCCTCTTTCTATGAGCTATTAATACTACAACTACAGTAGTTTCTGTCACTGTTTCTTAGAAGTTGTAGCATTAGGATTTAAAAAGCTGAAGAAATATTCATGCTCATCATTCTCACAAACAAAATTAAACCTGAAAATAAAGCATCAGCCAGTAAGTTTTCTCATATTTCAAAGTCTCAGTAGGATTCATCAGGTTTTTAAATTAGTTCATATATGGGTAATCTGCCCATGGGCACAACACTACACAACTTTAAGATAAAGGTAAAGCTCTCTTAAAATGTTGTTAATATGAGCCATACCTGCAGACTTAACTGATCTTGAAATACTTGCCTGTCCTTTTTCTCCAGCTGTTAATATTCTGAAGATCTGAGAATTTAATCTTATTTTAAGTGTCTGGATAAGCACAGGAAAGACCTTAATCCAGGAACACCACACTCACACCAGCACAGCACTGAGAGCCAGTTCATGGAACTACACCACCTACCGTTCTAATGCCAACACAGCTTTTGGCAGCTGTGGCATCTCTGCACTGTGCTCATTCCTTTGAAAGATGTCCCAAGGCCAAAATAGAAAGGAAAAAACCAACGTATTGGGTATCAAAAAAGTGACTTTAAGAGAAAGCAGATGATCAGGCATGATGTCAGGAAAGCTCAACCTAATTGCTATATCTGAAACTAAAAAAAAAAACAAAACAAAACCAAAAAACTCAGTTCACTTTCTTCCTTCAGTTCAGCTTAAGACTTTTTAAAATCCCTTGTCAGAAGTTAACAATTAAAGTATTACACAAGGTATTCTATTTTTGCTGTCTATTTTCAGTAGCAGAAAAATGTGATTAGGAAAACATTCAAAACAATTTTATACATTACACTTGACCCTATCACTCCTTTAAAAAAAACAAAAACAAACAAACAAAAAAAGCCAAAAACCCCAAACTTCCACTTCATTTCTCACAAAATGGTTAACAAAGTTGCATCATAAAGCATACGACTTTTTATTTTTGGACTTTAAGTCACCTAGAAACAACGCTATGTCATATACATCAGATTAGTTTACAATTAACCTGCTTGTTATGCCTCCTCAGATGAGCAGGGGCTACTACCCAAACTGATCTCAAAAGTGTATGACATATGAGAATTCATGCCTATATGAAAAAAAAGGGAAGGGGAAAGAAAATAAACCCACCTGACAGAAACCTTTTTTTTTTTTTTTTAGCCCTAGTCAAAACCAACTACTCAAAATTTGACTGCTCTGTCTCCAAAAGTTTTTGAGTTAGCTATAATCAAGGATGGTCTCTAGCTGCAGAAATTACTTTATATTAAAAAGCCAAGTCTCCAAGTTCCCTTTCCTCTATATACCCAAAGCACTACTGATAGTCATACATTTTTTTTCTTCTAAATGACGAATCTTTTAAATGATTTGGAACTGAAGCAGCTCTTAATATTTTAAGGTAGGCTTCTGAATGGATTAACAAAGCAAAAAGGCCTACCCATTCCATTCCTATCTGACTGGACTTAATCTTATTTAGACTATTTGTTTCTTCTTGCCCCTCGTAATCTTAACTTGCAAGCAATAATGGAATTTGCTCCTACCAGCTCTGTAAGTACCAAGAGTTAGTAAAGAGAGGGAGCTTCCCTGTGCTTTTATCACTAAGCACTAGTCTTGTGTAACAAGCTCTCGGACTACCTTCTATGAATTGGAGTGGAAAGAAGGAATACAACATCATCTTCTATACAATTATTTCCCCCTCTGTTTTAACTGGAAGTGTTATAAAGATCATTCCTCAGATTAGAAGCACTTTCCTCAACAGCAAATAGCCACAAGATAATATGCAGTGCAGTGAACACACTGCAGTTCATGTAAGAAATGAAATAACATAAAGTAAATAACTCTCTGGTGTTATGATTTCATAACAGTGGTAACACATCTAACTTCACAGCACCAGTTCAGCTCAAGACTCATCTTCTGATCAACAGCTTTCAGCGTGATATGTAGACTGTGTGTGTCCATAAATCCCTACAAAAGAGTAAGACTATCCAATTTGGTTTTGCTGAGCAGACAGCCAGTGAAAAATGTGTAGGAATCCAAAAAGCAAAAATGACTGAAGACTACCCTTAGACACTCCCTATAGCCTATATACTAGTGAACACATGCATGCTAGATATGGCAAAATATAACACATATACATATAATTGTGCTAAAAATAATTAATGCGCTATCACTCGTAAAACTCTCTCTGGAAAAGGCATTATATAATGCAATGTCCCAGATAGCTTGTCAGCAGGGACCAAACTCATAACCATTTTATCAAAAAATACGAACATTTAATCACAGAGTTAAGTTTCTGCAATTTCAAAGATCAAGATGGGTTTACATTTCTGGGCCCAGAATTGAGGTGAGAAACGCTGACAGGAGCAGAAACAAAATAATAAGAGAATTGAGCCAAAGAGACATCTGTTGTTTCCAAGTGCCCAAAATAATTTCTGAAGTAGTTTAACCTCTACTTCCCATAATATCCTTTCAAAGTGAAAGTACCTGCACAGTGTGACTTCTTGTTCCTGAGCATGGCTCCCCTCCCCCAAAAAACCAATCTGGTTAGTGTAAAATGTTGTATGTGAAACAGCAAACGCTGTTACCTCCATCCTGTCTACCGCACCCAGAGCCCAGCTGTATTAACATACTGACATGACAGTATGGTGTAAGCCTAAAGGTCCTCTTCTTACCTTCACAAAATGCAAAGAAAGTAGATGCTGCAGAGCAATGTAGCCTACTGTCAACTCTTAGAACCGCAACATATTCCTGTACTTTTTGCATCATCCACACATGAAGTGTAATGCCGTACACACATCAAAATTCAAACAAAATCCTCACCTCCCCTCAACAGAAAACCCCTTTTAGCCAGGTTTAAGACTGCAGTGTCTAGTGCCAAAACAGATCCACAGTATCAGGGTGCCCTTCATTCATCAAATGGCTGATTTTTAAAGGTACAGCTACAAACAAAAGCAGGTAAAGATGTAAAACCTAGAACTACCAGTTCACACTGCAGAATACTGTCTGTCATTGGCCTGGTTATTAAATCCTTGCATTTTAGAATTAATCTTGCTTTTTATTCACAAATGCAAGGCCCTGGGTGGGACTTTTCCTTGTATTTCCCTTCCTGTCCGTTGTGTGTCCCCCTGCTGGGGTTTTAAGGTTTTTCTTGGTGAAAAATAGACATTAAATTAATTTATACTTTACAGAAGGAGACAAAACACATTACCTGGTATCCAGATTCTAATCTCCGTGAACATTCTCTTGCACTATATGCACCAGCTAAACTGTTTCCAGTCAATGTTCTAGATCCTAGTGAAGAGCTGGAAGCCTGAACAGATATCCTTCGAGGAATTCTTGAGGGTTTTGACTCCATTCTTTGTATTCTGTGTAAGGACACACTGATTATTTTTTCTTTTAGAAGCAGGGACCTACATGCAAAACATTCACAAGTCATTCTGAGTGTATCATAAATATGACTCACACATACAAATATTTACACAGCGCTTTCCTCTGACTGTGCATCAGCAAGATAGGGAAATGAGTTGTTATCCTAGTTTTTGTAACCTCTTCTTTACATCTCCTCCCATTCCATGTTAGAAAACTAGAAACATAGCCCCTTTTGCTATTCTTATTGTTATATTACAATATCTTCTTGCTATTATATTACAAGTGGGACTCCCTGAAGAACTCTGCAGCACTAGTATTAACACAAAATGAGCCAGGAGTCAGGGAAGGAGTCCTCAGATTTCCTAAATTCATATATTAATTTTTGTTACTGGACTGTATCTCAACACTTGCAGAAACTACACTCAGAGTTATTCTTCAGAGTCAAAACCATGAAACTTCACACTCCTATTAAAAAAAAAAAAAAAAACCACCACACACAAAAACATTTGCGGTCTACCTGTCTCAAAGAAATGTTTAACTTCTCCAAAGACTACTCCCATGAAAACTAATGTTTAAAAAAGAGCACATGCTGTCTCACAGGTATATATAAATTCATGTTTGAGTTGCTGAGTGTTTATTTGCTCTTTTGATATTTCTAGGTATTTCAAAAGAAAGGCTGGTGCCTTTTCCACAGGCAAAGTGATGCTGTAGTCATTCCTGTCCTTGAAAGGATATCTTGACTTAGTGTTGCTCAAAAACTCCAGAGAGATAGCTAGCTGGTTTGCTAACATTCCCAGATTCTTCCTCCTTAGGATAGTACAGACAGAATCAGACCACAAAGGGTAGTTCTTAAATAAATTTAAGAGAACTGTAGTATCCTCAGTGGTGTGGTACGGGAAGAGTAGCGTGATAACTAACAACTCTAAAACAGATGGCTGAGAACTCCATTGGTATAAGGTGATTTGCAGAAGTGGTACAATCTGTTTTATTTAACCACTTTTAATTCTGGCCTAACCTTCCAAGAATGGCAATAAGCTGTATCAGAAAAAAAAAAAAAAAAAAAAAAAAATCACTCAGTAAAGCACATTTTTTCCCCACACATCAGCCATGCTCATCAGTAACACAGTCTGTGAAAAGCTGCTGCATCAATCCTGATGCACCTCATGTCTGGCTGCAGTTTCAAGTTAAGTTCACATACTCAGGACTTTTAATCTTAGGTGAAAGTCATACTGCATTACATATTCTACCTGGTAAAAGCTGGTTTGTACAGAACTCCATTGACCAAACAGTTGGACAGCTGAGGTTAATCTCCTTAATGGAAGGTTTTTTAACCACTGTTCTGGTGCATGTTCAGTTGCCAGCTTTACAACACAGGTCACAACATAAAGTAGCCTAAATGCTTAATCTTGCAAAAAATTATAACATGAAGCATACCAAGTTTAAGTGAATGTTTACATTCGCGTACAAAAGAGCTACTGGGTTGTATTATGGAGAGGCACACCAGCTTCTAGACCATCCTTCAGACATTTGCAACCCATTCAGTTTTGCCAGAGACATCACCAGTTAAATAAGATCAGTTCAGGAATCTGAAATCCTCTCTTGCCTAACTTTGCATTAGGAACCTGAAGTCATGAATTCATTAAATTTCCCAGATCACATTTAAACCCCTAAGTAAATATTGAGCAATCGTATGCAATTCTCAAAGCTGTAAATACAGCTGTATTGATAAGAATGCTCTCAGCAGTGTTCCAAAGTACAGAAGAACACTGTCAATCGTGGAAGTTCAAAAGAAATTCAGTAAGGACAAATGTAACCATCTAAGCTACACCACTTCAAGTGGATTGTTTGTGCAATAAAATGTAACAATCGTATTTCTTCATATTTGTAACATTAGATAAGACACTGTAATGATGATTAATTTAAGCTTTAGAGTCATCTCCATAATGTGCACTGCAAGTCTAGTACTTGTCTGAAGCTGCACTGAGCGTGAAAAAGTAACTATTCAAGTTGCAAACTGTGAAGCTAAACTAATGTCACAGTAATACAGACTAGGGTGTATGCTGGACAGGACAGCTGTAGGTCGTGATGAGATCCGACATCCAAAGCACTGTTTATCTACGTTTTACCCTGATACAAAATATAAGGGACAGACACACAGAATTATGGATCCAATTCTGTACTATTAAGCACTTGACAAAGAGCACCAGCATTATCACTTTCGTTATGGATCATTCTGCTTCTGGATCACTTTGCTTCAGACAGGTGTGGAATCAGATGAATTAAATAACATAGATAAGAGTCAGACACAAACACACGTAGAATACGCAAAGGTTCTAGAAGAAGGGACGGAAGCTGCTACCAGTAGAAATTAATGTCCAGATGAACACGGGGAAGAGACAGAAGTGTAAGAAGTTATAAGAACTTCAAGACTGAATTATAGATCATCTAATACTAATAAAATTGCTTATGCACCATCCTCAGAACAGACAAAATAAGAGCATTCGGATAGGAAAGGACAGGGTGGAAGACTGTGGATGCCAGAGCCAACTATCTCTAGAAGCTGAAATGGAGTCCAAGATTAGCAAATTGCTTCTACAAACACATAGAAAGGCACAAGACTGATTTTTTCCTCCGGTGGTAACCCCAAGAGGACAATGTTATCAATCAGCTTAATCTTGCAAATTAGCACAGGTTGTGACTTCAACCTGATTATGTCAGGATGATACTATATAATATTTTCTTTCTCTAAGTAACGAAATCTTGCAGAAACTATACACCAAAAATGTGTTAAAACAAGATAAAGGCAGCACGTTAGAAAATGCAAGATTTAATACGTCAGTTTATGCATACACATTATGATTAATTTCTTACTGTACATTTCTTCTGCAGTCCTGGCCTCAGCCAGCAAACAAAAAGGATCTGTCACAAAGATTCAGCGACATGAAGTATGTCATTCAGATTAATAATTTTTTAAAAACCACTACACAAGAGCTCTTAAATTTCTGGTTATCCATTATAAAATTTACTTGAAATCCAACTAGCAGAAATCACAAAAGCCTGTACCTGCAACTGAAGTCAATGGAGCCATGACTTGAATATATTAGATACATAAAACTAGATACTAGGCATCTCAACTTTGGTAATCAACACTAGTAAGAAGTCTTCTGGGTTTTTTGGTTGGGTTTTTGGGGGGGGGGTGGTGGTGGTGTTTGTTTTTGTCCAGAGTTTTTTGAAAACCATTTTAAGCACTGTACCTTGGAAGCTTGAGAAGCAACCATCTTCACAGTTGGCTTGAATACACACAATACACAAATAAGGCTTATGCTGATCGTAGTAACACAATGAGGTGGTCAAGAGGTGAACATGCTAAGCTATCTCAGAACACAGGACAGAGCAAGACAGTGGTCTCTCTCTCTCTCTCTCTCAAAAAAAATCATATTATTAAAGTCACAATAATACTTTTCTGCAAGGGGAATATCGTGGTTTTATAGGATATTTCAGAATGAGAATGGTTTCCTTTTACAGTATCAGCATCTTAAGGGTTTTTTGACTGAGCACAAAGACAAATTAAAACCTCGAACATTTTGTTTACCCACACAGGAACTCAACAAATCCCAAGTGGTAATTAACATGCTGTAATGAGTTCTATAATGACAATGTAGTCACCTCAATTTACACAGAAAGCAGCAAGGCCAAAAAATACTTAAGTGACTTCTCTGAGGAACAAAAAAAAAAACCAAACCAAACCAAACCAAACAAACAAAAAAAAATCTAAGTTGTGTTGCAGTCTGAACTGATTTAAAAGCCTGTTGTTGACACAAACGAAAGGAATACCTTACTCAAATACGACACCTCCTGTGTCCTTCATTGAGCAACCTCAACACACTATCCTGGCAAAACACACTTCTGGCTTCTCTGTCGTTTTGACACTACTCACACTGGTATCCAACAAGACAGAAATGAGAAAAGGAACAGCAGGGCGAGAAGCACTTCTCATCAAAGCAACATCGTGCCATGTTATGCAACTTAGCAATCAAAACCTCATGGAAAAATCTGGAAACAACTCTTGTGTCTCCTGGAATAAGGGATACATGTGGTAACTCTCAAGACTTGGTAAGAAACCAAGTTCTGAAATCAAACTTTAAATTTAAAGTTGTACCTGGGAAACAGATGACCAACTTGTAACAGGAGGTGGAGCTGAACAGCCTATTTTGAGTACACAGCTCAAATGTCCTGCCCTTCTTGATCTGTCATCCCTCCAACTAAATTATAAAATATCAACTAGACCTAACATAGCCACGGATAGAGATAACAAGAGATAAAAGATCAAAGAGGTCTTTGCAGTAAAGCAGAGTAATCTCAAAACGTAAAAAATAACACAAAGAGCAAATATTTCTAATAAAAACCTCTCACTCCTCGTCTCTTCTGCTCTGACCCCCTCTACTGAGAAACGAGGAGCAATTTGAGGTAGTAATGTCTACCAGTAAGGGAAGCCTTCACTAGCTTTAATGTTTTCTACTAACAGCTTAAAGCATTCTTGCGCCCTCAATCAGAGAGGAGCACAGGCTTCACTCCCAGCTCCCGCATTCAAGTTTTCTACCTTGGAACTATGTGGTGACACTTCTACCTACGACTGGAGCTTTTATGCCTACAGAGTTTTGGATGGTCTGATACACAACTGTTCATAAGCCTTTCTCCCGAGCAACTTGTTATCACGCATCTTCCTCGGTGTTTACTCGGAATCATGTTTTTATGACAAACAAGATGGAGTTCAGGGACAATTCTCTCACGCTGTGAAATTCTTTGTTCGGGGTATTTTCTCAACCTTCAATCAACGAAGACTGACGAAAAACTCAGCAGCCTCTCAGGAGTCCCGTAAGCAAGAAAAATGTTTACAAATGCCGGTCGCCGGCCTACGCTGCGGCAGCTGGTGCCATGACGCCGGGCCGCTCCCCCAGGCGGGGGCCAGCGGGCTCTGGACAGCGGGTGCCCCGCGGAGCCGCTGAAGAGGGCACCGCACCCGGCTCCCCATGCTCGAAGGGAGAGGCCCGGCCAGCGGGGCTCCGGCCCCGGCCAGGACCGCCCGGCCGCACCCCTGCTGCGCCCCCGCTCCCGGCCAGCGCCGAACGGGGCCGGCGCCAGGCTGAAGGGCACGGCCGACCCCCCTGCCCCGGCCCCGAAGGGCGGGGGCTCCTCAGCGGGAGGAAAGGAACGGGGGGGGCAGAGGCGTCACACAGCTCCGCTGCCAGAGACGGCGCGGGGGCGTGCGGCCGCCAGAGGTGCTCCGCGGGGAGAAGGGCGGAGGAGCCAGGCGCCAGCCCCGAGACAAAATGGTTCCCCCCGGCCCCGCACACAAGCGCGAGCCGGGCCGTGCAGGGCCATCTTCCCCCTGGACACCGCCAGCGGTCTGCACTCACTCTCACGGCACAGGCCTCACGGCGCGGACATTCAGGAGCCGAGGATCCACCGGAGAGGCCGAGTCGGGCCGGGCCCAGCGGCTGCCACGCCGAGCCAGCCGCCTCTCCCTGCAACACAATGGCGACAGCGCGGAGACCGCACGGCTGTCAATCACCACCCGCGCCCCGCCCACGCCCGCCTCTCGCGAGAACTGCGGCGGGAGCGGCCGGGGGGGCGGGGCGGGTGGCCCCCGGCGAGTGGCCCCCGGCGAGTCGCCTTGCCCGGCCGGGGCTGGCCCGGGAGGCGGGAGCTGGGGGGCGGCCGCCGCCGGGCTGCGTTTGCACACAGCGCATGGTGCCCCGAGGGGACCCAGGATCGCGTTTAGCACTGCTCACCTCAGCTGCTGGAGATTAAAATGACGGCATTCCGCAAAATGAAGGCGATCTGAAAAACCCTCATATTAAAGACAGAATTTCTTTTCTTTTTGTGGAGAAGCATCCCAAAAGCCACAGTTTGAATCGACTTTCAAGTTCAATGTTCAGCCTTAAAACTGCAAGCGGAGGTTTTGAGTTTTCTTCCTATGCTACATACTCTTCCTAGTTCCAATATTTCATAAATGAAGCCACTGTATCCCGTGAACAGCCGCTGTATGGCTGCAGTTCCCTGGAGGACGTGGTGGGATGGGGATGCTGGAGAAAGCCTCCTCAATTGCAAAGCTATGGAAATGCCATTCATTTTAATTTTATTCAGACTTCAGTTTTGTCCTCTTGAAAGTAATAGACATTGGCAGCCATTTTTACTTGAGGGGAAGATTTTGCATGACTTAGGAAATCAGGAGATAATCTTACCAAATTCTGAAAACGCCAAGCCTTCGCAAAGTCTCTGTCAATCCTAAACAAATGGTGGTTTCCAGCGCCCCTGCCCATTACAGAATATGGCAGAGATCTCACACTGTTGTTTTTTCTGAACCAGGCTCTGAAGAAGACACGTTGTGTTATTACTATGGAGTCTAGGCTTCTATGACTGCAGTCACAAGTCTCAGTATGTGACTGACCCAATATCCATCTGTCACCAGTCTACAGCAGGGCTTTCCTGAATCCCAGCGCCACAGCGAGTGCCCTAGACTGCATTGTTGCAAGTCAGATAAAGGGGTGTACAATAGTGGCAGGCTGGCCATTCTTTAAGGGAGGGGAAAAAAAAACCCAAACAAACCAAAAAAACAGAAAACACAACCAGCCACCCTGGCACAGGGCTACAACACATACAAATTCAATGTGTGCATGTCTAATAGCTCTGACAGATCTGGGACACATGTAAGACCAGCCAGGCTGGTTAGAAACTAGCCAGGTGGCATCTCTAAATTATAGGACAGTCCTATGTTTAGCAATATCCTTGATTCTGTTTCTCATTCATGCTTTTAAATGTGTTTTTCCATATGTTTGGATTGTGGCGGGTTTTGTTCACTGATTCTCTTCCGTAGAGAAATGGTGGGCAAAGTACTAGTGAATTGGAGATGAGGACAAAGGGCTGGGAAGAGCTGTAAACAGAGAGAGAAGCAATTGAACAAAAACTGATAGGAGAGAAAGGCTGCCTTTTTTTGCTGATGGGCATGTTGCCTATCACCAGCATGCCCAAAGCAATGCTTATTGGACTTGGAAAAATCTTGTCTATAGCAGCCAGAAGCAGGCTGCTGCCCCAGCCAATACCATTTATTCGGCATATCCATCTCCAGCGAAAGAGGACAGCTGGGAATGGACTTTGTGAATCATTCCAGCAGTAGCGGCCACCCTTTTCCCTGGTTAGCAAATATAGAAAGAGTTACATCTACATTAAATTCAATCCTTAAAGGAGGCATTCTGTCTTTTAGTCATGCACAAATCAACCGTAATTCACAGATCAAGTAAAATGACTGTGTGAATGTAGAGGACAGAGCACACAGCCCTCCTGCAGCCAGAACAGATTATGGCCACCACTAAGCAAGTCCATTACGCTTTTCTTTTTAAAAGGAAGTTAGAAGGTAAGCAGGGTAAGCTCTATCCGATACAAAACTTCAGAGCTCTTCAACTCAGTCTCACTATCATCAGAAGAGGGTTTACTGGGGGTGCTAAGAAAGATGTTACCATTCACTACATTAGCCCTGTCCAATGCAATGCACAATTTGTATTACTTGAGGGTTAATGCAATACCCTTTTATTAGAAATCTATGAGCCATTTGTTGGCCATACTCTTGACACAACTTTGTTCCTCTTATTGGAATAAAAAAAATTGCACTATCACCTGAGCTCATAGGCTTGCATTTTTTTAAATCTGCATGATGGATCAAAGATCTACCCTGTAATATTGCAACACTGCATAAGAAAATTAGCTTAATTACAAATATACAAAATTGGGAAAGGTTAAGATATAATGATCAGTATCACCACATTGCACAAAGACTTCTCTACATTGTGAATCATTGCTTAAATGGAACCATCTAATGAGCCTGGAATACAGTTTGGGATTTGTCTTAAGGAAAATGTCAAAATGTTGGGTGGTAGTGGCTGAAGTCACAAAAGCCTGTGTAATAATGTGCTTGTAGATGGCAAAGCAGCAGGTTTAGAGTACATCTGCTTCACCATGTCCTTTGACCATATCAAGAATATGGAAATAGGCAGATTCAAGTCAGATAATTATTAACAGACTTACTATCCTAACTGTCCATTGTTACATCCTCTCAGAAAAGCTGTTTTTCCACAAATGACTGAACTTTTCATAGAGTCTGTCCTTAACTTCAGTAGATCATAGTCTGAAATTTTAAGATGATCTGAAATTGGTGTTGTCTAGTTGTCTAGTTTTAATCTACCAATGTTAGTAAGTCATTCTTAAGTAAAATTCACTTCTAATAACCATCTGGAGATAGACACTTTCCAAAGAGTTTTCATAACATTTCTGACCGGACTGCAAGAATTTTATTAGAGAGCAGTAATATTTTTAATTTTTTTTATGCAGTTTAGATTGCATCTTGAATATTAATTTGTTATGAAGGACTTCAGGCAATATCGTAAGAATTTTGACTCTCTCCTTTCAGTAAGAAATAGCAGCAAAAAGGTCCCAAATCAAGAAAAGGGTTTGGGATGTGGTATGTCTTCACATAGATGGTCCCAAATATTACAGTAACCATTCACATTTGTAAAGCTGGGCACAGGCAGGAGGAAGACCTCCATGGATAGCAGACATTGTGTCCTAGAAAAAGGAAAATGCATCCTTGAGTCAAAAGTCAGTCCATTCAACACTTACTATGAAATACAGTTTTTGGAATACACCACCTGCTGTCTATGTGTAGCTTAGACTGCAGAAAAGGAATTGGTTGAAGAACTTGCAGACCGACAAAACCAGGGCAATCTCAAATCATCCTTTTACTCTGTTTTTTTCTGCATTGAAGAGTTATTCTGGGTTATATGTGGACTTGTTCTTTTTATTGTATCAGCTAAAACAAGTACTATGGAAATAGTCCATACAGTTGACTCTATACAGATGCCAAGGGCTATCTTCAATTAGTTTAACCCTTGCCTTTTCTTCTTTGTGCTGTACTTTACCAGCAGGCTGTCATGTGCACTATGGTTACGGAGCATGGCACTAAATGTAATAGGTTCCCTGGCTTCCAGCCTGCCAGGAGGAGTTGTGGGGATGCTCCTGGTTGACTTGCTAAACAATAAGGCTGCACCACATAAGTAAGTTTAGAACATGTTACAGAGAAGGGAAAACTGGGATGCGAGGAAAAGCAGAGTTCATGTTAGACTGTCTACAGTCAGCATTACACAGGAAAGATTTCTGAAAGTGGATAGTGAACTAGAAAGTTGTCCTCAGAGGACAAATCCAAATCACAGTCCGTGGCTTGAACAAACCTTGTAAGTATGGTGACTGTCAAAGGCTCATTCTAACCATGCAAACTGCAAAGTACACAGTAGTGATACAAAAAAAAAAAAAAAATTATTGCAGAGACAAAAGAATTTAGGATAGATAAAGCCTTAAAGAAACTACTGTAATACTGCCAGTGAGAAACATTGCATAATTCTTATAGAAATAAGTAATTTATCAAACTATATGTCTAGCCTTTATTGAAATCAAACTGAAATAATTTTGGCCCATACAGATTCCAGTTTTGTGAGATAAAATGCTGCAGTGCACGCCCATTTTAAAAAGGTTTTCTTCTTGTTACTTTACCTTACAAATCTGTACTTCCTTTTCCAAAAAAATCACTGTCCAGTGTTCCTGATAATTAATATTTTTCAAGCATAAAAATATTTACTTCATTCTGTTAACAATTTATTTTAATCAGGAAGGTTTTATGTGCCTTCTCAATTACATCTGTTCTTGCTTTAAGAGAGTGTAAAGTAGAAGGCAATTAAACCATATTAATAGATTAAATTTGTCAGGTAATAATACTGTGGGTAGACAGACTAAGAGTACCTGTATCTTCTTTTAAAATTTTAGTTTTAGGCTACAGATATATTTTGCAAACTAAAAGAATGCATCTTAAAACTTACAGAAATATTTTAGAATTGTTAAAAATTATTTGGTTTTGTTTTATTAAGGTGGTCAGTTCATTTTTTACTGTAGTTACTATTTCTGGAATTCTAATATTATAGAAAATGTCAATATGTTTTAAAATCTTTGTTTAAAGTCTACTTCCTTCAACTGCATACTCCAAGTCAGGAAGAAGCCTAAAGCTCTATGAGGCACAGAATTCAACTTTTAGTAATGTTTTATTCACCAAGGAGCTCTTACAGCTGATTTGAATTAAAAACTTAGATCAAAATACTTCTGCTTGTTTGTCTTCTCAGAATACCTATATTCTCTTTCATTTGTTTCTGTGGAATACTAGTCGTCTTTCTAAAGCCAAGGCAAATGTTAGAGAGAGATACATAAACTTAAAACAAAAAAATAATTCAGAACTAACATATTATTCAGCAGACAACAGGAACCACAACTACCTTTCCCCTTTCCAATAGCTTTTATTATATGCTTAAAAAAAAGAAAAAGCTATGTATTTGTATACCTTGTATAGGAATATCCTAATAAATAGGAAGAATTCTTCACCTGCAATCACATATATGGATCGATACGCTTTTTTAATATATGAAGCTAATAGTGAAAAGCCACAAAACATTTCAGAGAAAACAGAATGTTTAGACATCAATATTCTCTTCCGCCTTCCTACCCAGGATGATGTCTTCGGTTAGGGACAGTGCTTGCAGATTTAAGAATACCTGATCTCTGCAGGTGCAGAAAAACCCAGGTGGCAGTTAGTTTCTATTGCTTAACCCAGGCCAGAGCAGTAGAAATTACTCCTTTGAAGATGAAAATGTCTTTGCTTATGGTCATTTAAAAAGAATTTTTGCTACTGAAAACTTAAGAAAACTTGGATAGCCTTAAGATATTTTTCTATGTGCCTAAGTTTTAAGAATCAAATAATTGCACAAAACCAACACATATATATATATACACATAAACATATGGGGTTAAAAAACTTTTTGAACAAGAATAATAGCAATGTAAGATTTTATTGAAATCTACCTGAGCTCTGTTACTGAGGGTAGTATGTAAGTAGGGTAGGGAGTACAACATGTTTTACTACTGTGTTGATGAGAATGACCGGAATCCATGCACAACATAATTATTGTTACTGTGTTATTGTGACTAATTTAGTGTTAAAGCAGAGAAGGAAGTGGGAGGAGCAAAGCATCAGGAATTATTAGTTGCACGTACACACAACAAGGGGATGATTGTGCGTTTCCTGTAATTGAAATACAGGCGGTAAAGTTGTCTCTCTCTCTCCCCCCCTCTCAAAATAACTACTTGAATTTATTTGTTTATTTATTTTCCTTAATTTGTATTTTGTCCATCACTTTTATGGGTAGGAACAAATTACTGTGATTGAAACAGAAGACACTTTCAACTCTTGGTGAAGCTACACCTCTCTGTTGCTCTTGTTATATGGTTGAAAAGATGAATATCCCTTTCTTGAGGTTCAACTAAGAAAAAGTCAAAATGAACAACTGTGTTTTGCTGTACACTTAATAAGACCAGAGTAAATCCCTTCGTCTTGTGCCTAACACAAATGAGAAAATAAATATCAAGAAGATTTGACTTAATAAACCAAGTGTAGGATTAGGAACATAGTCCTGGCTTCTACTGTTATATGTACCAGAAGTGTGTTTCACCTGTGGAAAAGCTGCTCAGCTACTCCCTGGCCACCTGACTTTCTTCTGCTTTACAGTGCAGATGTGGTAAAGTAATAAAGTAATGTAATTTAAAAAAAAAATAAATTATTGATTTAAAACAAAAGGGCATGTACCTAAATACAACAAAGGCCTAGTTAGAGTGTACCTGATAGCAAGTGATTTGCACTAATAAAAACCCCATATATTCTATTGTGTCCCTTTTATACCGGCTTAAGATAAAGAAATTGAAGGAGGAAAGAAAAGGATTTTGTTTTTACCAAGGATGGGAAGCCACCAGTCAGCAGAGATGGCAAGCGGGAAGAGAGGAGATGAGGTCACGCTTCTGCTTTTGGTGTAGGGTATTCTTGGAGATTTTTATCAGGGAGGCCCACATGGGCCTGAGACAGCATATCTTCACCTTTGCCTCCCAGAGAGAGGATTGGAAATAACAAGAGGACAACATAGACAATGCTGGAAACAGATCAGGGAGTAAAGATGCTCCTTGACTCCATGGGGTATTGGACAACTGAGGCCTTTTTGTTGCCTTTTGTTGAGTTTGTCACTGATGTGATGATATGCGCTACCAGTGTGTCACAGACTGTGATATTGGACACTCACTGTTTTTGTGAAGAGACACCAAATAACAGACTCGCAGTCCAGAGCTATACGTTGAAAACAGGTGGTGACACACATCTTCAGTCTTCATTTTTATGATGACTGATTATTTTATCCTCACAGAGGCAGACTGGTGCTACAAGATATTTTTTTCTTTCTTAGGTGCCGTTAAGGGTCAAGCAAGAACATAACTGGTTCATGTCTTTTTTCTGAGAATGTGCTATAGGCCAGTTACCTGAAGCAGGTTTCTGTGTTCATCTAATTTGAATGAACTCGGGGGAATCTCAGACAGCACACGATACTTCTAGCCGTGGACTCCTGAGTGCAGTGTGCAGTCCCAGTAAGCAGGTCCAGCCTTTCCTTCTGCACTCTCTTACTCTTTGTGTGCTGAATCACACTAAGTTGTTCTGACCTCCATATAAATGTTCTCATTTATTTTTATGTCTCCCAATGGAACAAGCTGCCCATAGCGTACTGCTATTATATGCTGACTTTCAGGATTTGCTTTTTGCCAGTACTTTACATGAGGTCAATACAATTTGCTTGTATTTGGCAGCAGAAAAAAATTGTTTCACACTAGACAACCCTAAAATATTTTCATACTTCATTATGCGTCTGTTTTCTGCACTCCTCACTCTTTGGGAGAGTGCTCAGCTTTGCCGCTCCTTTCCACAATCCCACACTCTCCCTCATGAGACCCCAAAGCTGTGGGCTGTTGCATTACTGTTAAAAGAAATGTCAGCGAGAGGGAGCTAGGTGGGGGGGGGGGTGTATGTGTGTTGGAAAGGAGATTTATAAATAAGAGACATGAGTGTTGGCACTTATGGTGACTAATGAATGGGAAATACTAAGGGGCAGCATACCTGTGCAATTGCATTCCACATTGCCTGTCATGACTGGTAAAGCCCAGTATGCTTTGCATGTGAGCAGAGCTATACTGTCATCTGTTTCTAAAAATGAGTATGACTGAAATAAAAATGCAATGTGTGTCCTAGCCCTGGCACAATTAGGCATACCGTGCTGCAGGGCCGACCTGCTAGTTTTGAACAAAACCAGCATCCAGCATACGTTCCCACATGCATACTGCAATAATGGACGTAGTACCACCGTCTATCAGAGCCCATCATGGGCACTAGCTTCTAGATAAGGATGTGGTCTTACAAAGAGGAGTGTATTAGCATTATCTCTGGATCTGATGTTACACAAGGATAGTTGTTGGAAAATCCCTTCTGAAATAACGAGTACAGCAAAATCACAGGGCAACATCTTAGCTGGAATCAATTGGAATACTCCAGTCTTAGCTGTAATCAATTTTTTTTAAGACTTTGTAACTTAGAACCAAAAATTTAAGTCATCTTGAAATGTGTGGAAAACTACTGATACACATGCACATAAGTGTGTATATATACACACACACATATTTATAAGTGTACTTATACACACATTACAAGCGATGTCTTCTCACTCTCCATTTTATACAGTGAGGGGATGTTCTTGGAGATTTGTCCTTGAAGTAAGTATGGATCTTGCTAAGAAGTGAGTAGGCTCAATCCGAAATAAGGAGGATCTAGTTCTGGGTGAGTCGTCACGAGAAAGGAATTTGAGTGCAGTAAGCCAGGGGGTCAGGGTGGAACCGAACTGCGCTCCCTTGTTAGAACATAAGAATAGCCGTATTAGGCTGATGAAAGGTCCGGTCAGTGTGGTCTCTCATCTCAAACAATGGCTGGTAGACACATCTAGCAAAGAGTATACGAACAGGGCAAAGCACGCTGTGAAACTTTCCTCTGTTTCACCAATCCCAGATTTCAGCAATTTGGACATAATACCCATGTTTTCAACAGCCTTTGATGGATCATAGTTTTACTTAATTGTTTTTTGGAACTTTTTGGATATTTTTATACATCCTGTAGAAGTAATTCCAGAATTTAGCTTTGTGCTGTGCAAAAAAAGGATCCTCTTGTTGTTTGTTTTGAACTTGCTATTTGATAATTTAATTTGATACTCCCTAATTCTTGCAATAAGAGAAACAGCGAATAATTGTTTCCTTTTCAAGTTCTGACTTTATAGATGCCTATCATCTTGACTTTAAGTTTTGCCTTTTCTGAGTTACAAGATTCTAGTCCATTTTTCAATCCATAAGTTCTTCTATAACTTTGAACATCCTTTCTTTTCATTTTTTATATCCTATTATATCTTTTCTGACAGGAGTAGCTGGAACAGAACTGATTATTCAGGATGTAGGCACAACATGGATTAATAGTGGTTTAGTGGTGCTTCCACTTTTATACTGTATTCCCTTCCTAAGCATTTGTAACATTGTACTTGGGTTTCACACCACTACAGAGCATGAAGAAGTACAGGTGCCTCAGGATTCAGTCTGGAATGAGTTTCATACTGCTTCCCAGAAGGAGGGTTGAAAAGTGCCTCCTCTGTATGCTAGGTTCTAAAGCAGATCGGAGAAGCTGCCGGTCACTGTGTCTTGTGTTATTGCTGTACTCTGACTAGACACTTGCTGTTAGCCTGGGTTGTGTTTGCGTGGCAAGGGTTTGGTAGTGGGGGGGCTGCAGGCGTGGCTTCTGTGAGGAGACGCCAGGAGCTGCCCCATGTCTGACAGAGCCAGTTCCAACTGGCTCCAAGACAGACGCACCGGTGGCCAAAGCTGAGCCCTTCAGCAATGTCTGTTGTGCCTCTGTGATAACATATTTAAGAAAGGGTAAAAACACTGTGCAGCAGCTGTGTGAGAGAGGAGTGAGAAAAACGTGAAACAGCCCTGCAGCCACTGAGGTCGGTGAAGAAGGAGGGGGAGGAGGTGGTCCAGGCACCGGAGCAGACATTCCCCTGCAGCCCGTGGGGAAGACCACGGTGATGCAGGTTGACCCCCTGCAGCCCATGGAGGACCACAGTGGAGCAGAGATCCACCTGCAGCCCGTGGGGGACCCCACGCTGGAGCAGGGTCCTGGCAGACACTGTGGCCCATGCAGAGCAGTCCACACAGGAGCGGGTTTTCTGGCAGGAGCTGTGGCCCATGAGGGACCCCCGCTGGAGCAGTCTCTTCCTGAAGGACTGCAGCCCATGGGAAGGACCCATGCTGGAACAGTTTGTGAAGGACTGTATCCTGTGGGAGGGACCCCATGCTGGAGAAGGGGAACAGTGTGAAGAGGAAGGAGCGGTAGAGAAGCGTGTACTGGTTCTGTTCAAGATAGAGGTAATTTTCTTCATAGTAGCTTGTATGGTCCCGTGTTTTGGATTTGTGATTAAAACAGTGTTGATAACAGGAATGTTTTATTGCTGAACAGTGCAAAGCCCATTCCCCATCCCCGCTGTGCCGCTCATGGGGGAGGAGGTAGAAGAGTCAGAACAAAGAGTAAAGTTGAGCCTGGGAAGAAGGGGGGTGGAGGGAGGGTGATTTTTGTTTTGGCTTTGTTTCTCACCATCCGTCTCAATTTTAAATTGGCAATAAATTAAATTAATCTTCCCCCAGTCAGTTCTGTTTTGTCCCTGATGGTAATTAATAAGTGATCTCCCTGTCTTTATCTTGAGCCGTGAGATTTTTCATCTTATTTTCTCCCCCTGAGCTGTTGAGGAGGGGGAGCGGGAGAGCAGCTTAGTGGGCATCTGGCAGCCGGCCAAGGTTAACCCACCCCATAGATGCTGTTGGAAACAAGATACTGGCCTGGATATGCTCATTTTCTGAACCAGTATAGGCAGACTTGTGTGTTTATTCACATTTTTTGAATGTCCCAGAAGTGGGAAAGGTGTCATACTAAATCTCTGCCAATTACTGAGTTGTTCCTTTCTTGCAGTGTGAGTTTGATAGCTCTACTGGCAAGATGACTCTACATCAACCTGAGGAGAGGTCTCTTAATCAGACTAGATAGTTGCTTGACAGAAGGAGAGTTAGAGATGAATGACACATAGCTGTCACGTAGCAAATATCTTCACTGTTTTCACTATGTCTGAGCCGTTGGAGATTTCAGTACAGCAAGTTGAAAACGCCAGGCTATGGAACAATCTCATGACATGGTGAACTCAGAGTTCCAAATAATTTTGTTCAGCTCCATTTCTAGAAACATTTAGGTTCTGAAGCGGAATTTAATTTTATACATCTGGGAGTAGGACTCAGAAAAGCAAAAACAAAACAAAAAAAGCAGGTAACCTCTTTTGTGTCTGTCTGTAGGTGACTATGTTTTTTCCACTGGTGTTTTGTAGGCACTTGCTGTTCTGCCACCTTAAGGAGCTAAAGATACTGCCACAGATCTCCAAAGTCTCTTTGCATGTACAAATAGGCATCTTTAAGGCCTCTAATGATGGAGATTTGATAGCATAACTAGCACACAGACAATACATTCAGCATAGAGCACATCATTAGCAATTTAATTCAGCTGGAGGGAGAGGTAGCGATCTCCACTGCTTTACAAAGTAGCCTAATGATTCGCAAACTTTGTTACTGCTATGCATGTGCCCCTAAATAAATCTGAAATCTTCCTGCCTGGAAGGACTGAACCTGAAATCAGAATCTATAGTTAGTGATACATGGCTTTTTAATTTAAGGAAAGCTTGTGTGAAAGTTGGCAAGTCTGAAACAAATTAATTAGATTATTTCCTTCCTAATACTGTATCTAAAACCATTGGGTGTCTCATATGCAGCACCTTACATAAAAAGGGATTAATTTTTGATCATACTGCCTTGATCCAGAAAAGGAATTTATATGTGTTAATTTCTGCTCCAGTTATTGTAGTACATCCAGCCCTTATCCACATGCATAAAGGAAGCAGCAGCTGTTAATACCCTTTCCTTCTTTCTTTTTATATGCAATCTGAAAGATCATTTTTTGTCCTCTCCTGCATGCCAGAACAGGTGTGTGATCTGGAGAGGTTCTAAAAGCTTTGGCCCAGTGTCTCAGCTGTTGCGGACAGGGAGAGGATTATCCAGGATGTGCTGTTGTGAGTGAGGTAGCATGTTCCCACCCCGCAGATACCATTTAATGGTAAGAATGTCTTTTTCTCCCCTAGCTTCATGTAATTTATTTCTGTTTCTTTCTTCATTTTAAATGTCAAATACAATATAAAAGGCTTCCCTTTAGATGGTTTGTACATTTTTTGGTTTTGTAAATAATAAATTGTTTTTATCTGACCTCTATAGCCTGAATAACAGATATATAACATCACATTCATAAGATAGAATAAGAAAAATTAGATCTTACGTTTTTAATCATGTTCTTAATATAGTTATTTAGCACTTCTTAACCTTTTCATTATTAGACCTTAAGACTACTAACAAATCTATTGCTTCCTAAAGTAGTCAAGGGAGAGTTTGGCCACAAGCTGTGAAAATAAGAAATTATCACAGCTAGAAGTATCTGCTGTCTTTGTAAATGTTTGTTGGGTAGATGGGAACTAAAATGTTAGTGAAACAATCACATTTTTCAAATCACTATTCAAATTATTCTTATTGTTAACATAAAAAAGTTAGTGTTTTGACTGCTGATTTAGCTGTGCTTGGCAGAAAGTCATAGAAAGAAAATGCATGGCAGACTACTAGCATTTTCACTTCTCATTAAAGATATAAAGAATAAAAAAAATCTAAAAATACGACCAGTAACATTTTACTCCTAAAACAACGATATGTGGGAGAAAAGGCTTTTACAATGGGAGCAGCTCTTACACACTGAATAGCAGCTGGTAGAGGCCTATTTAGAAGACTTTTGTGTGAATACTATGCTGAACAAAACATGGAATTTAAGCTGTTGTTGAATGCAGATAGAGGTCAGAGATCATGATCTCCAGAAATGATCATTTGCAATATTTCTAACTTCCTTTATGCACAGGAGGGATGTGCAATGCAAAAAAGTAGACAAATCACTGCAAAATAAGGTTTTCTTGGCTACCAGGAGGAATTTACTGCTCCTAACAAAGGCCAGCATACAAATGGGTTTGAAATTCAGACACAGACAACTGTTGGAAAAGAACTGCAGAATAGTATTTGTCTTGCATCAGCTGGCTGCTAGGGAAAGGATAGAATATGTCATTTTTTCTAGAAAGTTTCCCCTTTGTTGCTTGAGCAATTTCTTTTGAGTTCATACTTAGAATTTGTAAACTTCATTTTTAGTTATAACCATTTACAGATGTAAATAATGTTACAGAAACTGAGTTCATACATATTAACAGACCTGTCCCATTTACTTTTATTACAAAAATGTATGTAAACATTCCTACCCATACTGTTGTAGAAATGGAGTAGCACTTACCGTGGTATATTTATCACCTTATCTATTAAAAAATGAACATATGTATTATGGTTTGCATGGGTTTTTTTGTTTATTTTTCATATATCCTCCAATGAATCACAGGTATGTGTTTTGGTTTTGACCTGTGCAGATATTGACATCTTATCATGCTCTTCACATTCTAGTAAAAACTAATACTGCGTCTAGTATCTGCTAGAGGAGTGATTACTGATATATTGGAATTGGTCCTGCAGACTTCACTCAAATAAATAAGCTTTGTATATGCAACTGACAATTTAATACTAAACTTATATTTACAGATGTTACTGACATCCTCTATAAAGACAGCCTGTGACATTCATACTTAGATCTCTAGCCTGATTATCAAGCAGCTGCCCTTATATACTATGTGGGTTATGGAACTTCTCACAAACCATAAAGGTTTGCATACTCATAAATCTTTGTAATGCTAGAGGTTAAGAGTAGCAAAATATAAAATTGTAACAATATGGAGATGCTGGATGTACCAGCCGTGTGTTCCTAAGTTTGCAATAGGAACTTGGGCTTGGATGCTATTGCCACATATTAAAAAGTATGTTTTATAATTTATTGAAAACATACTGGTTTTCTCTGGAAACAATTTTGGGATAGCTGTTTTAACTGGTTTGGAAATGTAGCCTTGCTTTTACTCACTGATTACCTTGAGATCTTGCCACTCTACTGAACTAACTCCAGTAATTTTCTTTATCTTGCAAAGACTGAGAAATCTCCAGTCAGGTTGCTTGTATAATGTACACTGCATTTCTCTTTTCCAGTGAGACCTGCACAAAACTAGAAAGCAGTTTAATTTCCTTTTTTGAAATGTACATAGTCTTAATGGTTTTGTATAAATGCATCAAAGCTTAGTTCTACTTAATATCCATCTAATATATTTATGATCAACAAAAATATAACCAATGATTCCGAGCCATCTCAAATGTTTTCAAAGAAGCATTTATCCAAGCAAAGTCAAACTGCATAGGGTTAACTTATGCTTGTGATGGTAATTTAAATCAATTTTTAAATGGAAAATGTACATAAGAACTTTATGTATGGGCGCGCACGGAAATGCTTGCAAACATTTCTGCTTATATTGCTTGCCTGTAGGGCACCCAGTAAATGTATTATTTAGTACATAAGACCAATTACATCTACTGGTAGCAAAATTAACATAGCTTATTTTGTGTTTCAGGGAAGATAGAATTCCTCATGTAAGCTGTTTCACAATAGATACCGTTTAGCACAGGGCTATTATACCCTTTTTTCATCTATGTTATAGCAAGTTAAAATTCTTTTTCATGTTTCCCTTCAGATGAAGCTCCCTGCACCTGCAACATAATGGGCTTTGACATGAATCAAAATAGGCAGTATAGAGAAAAGAATAACAGAACGTAAACTTGTTTTAGCAAACTAGAAATTCACACCCCTCTGCTGAGTTTTCCTTTGGGGTCATATTCAAGACTGGGTGGGGAAGCAATGGATCATGCTAACATACTTTTGCCCTAGAACAAATAGGAAGATCAGTTCATGGCAACTGATGTGGTTTTGCTGATCTACCAACTTCCATTTTTACCTGACATGACACTCCTGCAATTCACGGAAGCTTTCCCCTAGATATTAAATCTCACTACTGGGTCATATACTTTCTGGAATCTTTCAAACATTTGCCCACATCAAGATCCTTGCAACTTCTTTGACTGAAATATATTTTGGTATACTGAGATTCAGTGTGTCCAGGACTGATATTCAGGCAGATAAGGTTTTTGTCCTGGATTTAACTTTAGCAAAGCTTTTGGCAACCCAAACTTGAATTTCATTACTAATACACACTGAAGAGTGTTCAGTTGTTGCATAAAAACTCACAATCTGTTTCCTTTGATCACATCTCCATTCAGTGATCATTTGCTTGCATGGTTTTAGTATTCTTCCCCTCGGCTTTGTCTTTCTATGTACACAATTCTCAATCTAACGAGTTACAGTTTGTTTCACTAGTGAAAGAAGTATTCATCCTGCTGCTTTTAATAATTTTGAGACTGAATATCAAAGCGATCTTGGACAGTGAGGATTGTTTGCTACTGAAATTTCTTTCAGAGCTAGATGTGAATTTGCAATGAGCTAATTTCAACAACTATCTTACTTCAGTAAATATTTATGTATTGAGTGGGAAGCAAACAAGATTTAAGTATACAATTGAGAACTAAGTATCACTGTAATCAGGTCAGAGTCCACATCCCTCTCCAACACTCACTACACTCATTATAATGTCTTTCACTTTTGTAGCTTGTACTGTTATTTCTAAATGAAGTTACAGAATTCTCAAACCATAAAGAATCTGCAAACATAAGTTAATGTTTTATGTCCTTCTCTGTATCCACCTAAGAACAAGTCTAAAAAACAATAAAAATCTTATTGCAAAATGTTGCTTAATTTCTCTTTTTTTTTTTTTTCCAGAGGCTCAATTTCAAACCAGAGAAGCCATAAAAAATTTACTTGCCAAGCTACTGGCTACCAGCATCTCACTTCTTCCCCACAATCATAGCACATTCAAAATCCCACTTGGAGTGCATTTGATTGTGGTGGTGTGATTGACCTGCTTGCTTATGAGTACCACTAAACATCTTTCATGCATGTGATTTTTCTTCTATTCTTCACCTTGATTAAATATAGAATCTCAAAATACTTTTGGAAACAAGTTTATACAAGCCAGTATTTGCTTAATGCAGTGTCAAAAGCTTGAAATGTGATTAAACTGACACCATCCTGTAGCTATGGATGTGTTGAACTGCATTCCCCAAATAGGAATGCAGTTTTGTTTTGCAGAAACCTTATGACTGACTATGAAAGTGGATTAGGTGCTACGGTGTATATTTATTTTTTATATAGATATGCATATTTCTGCTGAGCTTTTGAAGTAACATATGCAAATGCAAGGTACAAGGTCCTATGCAAACCTGCAGAATAATTTACTGACTTATCAAACCAGCTGAATCACTTTTAAACAAGAAGTTAAATGGTTTTCACCTTTTTGGAGCAAAGACTTAAAAGGAAGGAAAAAAAAGGGGGCTGCATAGGAGAAAACACTCTGAATGTGATAAAGGCAGACACTTTAAAGTGCATCTGAATCAAAACAACAGACCATTACCAGAGTTATTATAATTAAATACTGATCGATTTATAATACAGGTGTAATGCGTTGCTTGTTACACAGAAGCAATGGTATAGATATACAAAAGCAAGAGCTGTAGTAGCTGGGAATGAGTTTGATGGCTACATGAATTTACAGCAACAGTCACTTTGACATTGCAACCTACATCCCATTTTAATGCTTCTCAAGACTACACCTGTGCTTGTGGTCTGGATGCTAGGAGGGGGAGATGTGCACTGCACTGAGTTAGGACTTATCCACAGGAACAAGTTCTTGTAGCTAAACAAGATCCTGCTTGTTTACTGAGCTATGTGCACTCTGGTAGAGGGCACAGTCTTGGACCATGGTAAATATTAGGTGATGTATCCTAATTTAAGCCTCTTCCCTTTCAATGTAAGCCAAATTAACCTCAGGTTTGCTATGGGTAAGGAGCACTCATGGGTAGTTAGGATAGCTCAGCCGATATGCCGTTAAACTCCAGTAATTTGAGCTTCCATCTTCTTCCAGGTGTCCTTAGGGTGTAGCTCAACAGTACCACAGACTCATCTGTACTAGCACTGGCAGGGTCCTTTCCTCCTACCTAGCCACAGGCCTGTTCAAAGGCACTAGTACTTGTGCAACCTAGTGATGTTCTGGTTCAAGGACCGGATCTGGCCATAAGCTTTTTACTATTTACTGTGTTAACTGTCTGTCCTTAGGCTAGCTCCATGGGCAGCTGAGCTCATCTAGTGGCTCATGACTATCAAAAGGTAATCTTATTGCCTTTTCCATCTGCTCATTCTTGCTGATCCCCTTTCCTGCTCCTCCTTAGCTCCCGACTGTCCGCTAGTGGATATTCACAGATCGTACCCTTCCTTTATATTGATTCTCCTCTGTGATTCTTATGTGTGTGAATTTGTATCACTAAACTGCTGAAAACAATCTATGTTGGCAGGGGTGGGGGGTTGTTTTGTATCACTTTAATTGAAGTCAAAATAAAGTCACAGTACAAGTTAAGGGCAAGAGTGAATAGCTGGGAGTTGGGAGGAAGATGTGAGCTGAATGGTGTCTCCCTTTTTTCTCTGTAGTTACCTAGTAAATCAGCTTAAGTGTCTAATACAAACACAGCCTTAAACTCATTTCTGCATTTAGGGCAATAATTCAAGGGGATCAGTGATTAAGTAGTATTGGACTTAATGACAAATGAGATAAAGTATCAGACAGGTTGTAATAAAATGGATGGATATCTTAAAACAAAGATATTGTATAACTAACTCAGCCAAAAGGTTTTGAATAGAATAGACTATTTCAGTTGGAAGGGACCTAGAATGATCATCTAGTCCACCTGCCTGACCAATTCAGGGCTGACCAAGTTAAAGCATGTTATTAAGGGCACTGTCCAAATGCCTCTTGAAAACTGACAGGCTTGGGGCATCGACCACCTCTCCAGGAAGCCTGTTCCGGTGTTTGACCACCCTCTCGGTAAAGAAATGCTTCCTCATGTGCAGCTTGAACCTCCCCTGGTGCAGCTTTGAACCATTCCCAACGCGTCCTTTCACTGGATCCCAGGGAGAAGAGCTCAGCACCTCCCTCTCCATGTCCCCTCCTCAGGAAGCCGTAGGGAGCAATGAGGTCACCCCTCAGTGACCTCCAAACTAGACAAACCCAAAGTCCTCAGCCACTCCTCAGAGGACATGCCTTCCAGCCCTGTCACCAGCTTTGTTGCCCTCCTCTGGACACGTTCAAGGACCTTCACATCCTTCTTAAATTGTGGGACCCAGAACTGCACAGTGCTCACGGTGAGGCACGCCAACGCTGAATATGGCGGGTGAATCCCCTCTCTTGACCGGCTGGTTACGCTGTGTTTGATGCACCCCAGGATGCGTTTGCCCTCTTGGTGCCAGGGCACACTGCTGGCTCCTGTTGAGCCTGCTGCTGACCAGCACCCCCAGTTTGCCTAAGGCCTTTGGGAATTGCTTTGAAAGTATAACATAGCCATTCATGCTGGAACACAAAAAGTAAATGAAAAAAACATACGCAAATACTCAGAGTCAGAAACTCAGGAAACATGCCGTTTAGGCTAAACAGAGGAATGCCAGATCATTCTTAAATAATGTCAAGTCATCAAAAACGCAAACTATGACTTGAATCTATAAGAGGAGTTAGGTATATAATACAAGAATTGCATCTCTTTGTGGTCAACTGACCCCTTGCCTAGGAGAGGTAAAAATCAAGCTCAGTCTCCTTCTGGGGAAACTCTCTCATATCTTTTATGAAATGTCCTTACGTTACACTATTGGCTAGGCTGCGTATATGAGAGAGTGAGGAGGGTGGGTCCTGTCATTAGAAGCTCTTATGCAGAAAAAGGTTAAAAATAATTCAATATCCATGAAACCAGGAAATAAGGTTATCTCTTTTAAAACATTATGGCTTTTCCACTAATAATCAGATAGATTCATATATGCATAATTTGTTTGTTTTCACAGAAACAAATTATTCTTCTGGATGAAAAGATAACTTTTACGTACAGATTTTCACATCCAAGGCATTACTTAAAAATTAAGGGTCTATTTGGAATGTTAATGAGACTAAATGCATTTATGAAGGCCTCATCCAAAATTCAATTAGAAAAATTGTTTCTTGCAAAGACATAATTTTCTTTTGCTGATTTATTATATTTTCTTCCCTTTCCAAGAATTCTAGTTTTGTATTGCATATATTTCTCATGCCTTATTGACACTTCGTATATGGTCCATGAGGCTTTAGTCAATGCCTCAGTGATAACTTTCTGTTATATTATCTATCTATCTGTAGCGTGAAGCACACGTAAGCTGCAATGACCCATTGGATCTTTTTGAAATAGCTGCTGTTCTAATACAGAAAGAAAAAAAAAGATGGTCTTAACCTCAATAGCATGTAAAGTAAGTAGATAGGAAACAGGAGACTAGACAATGAGAGCATATTTCTCACTAGATAGGCAGTGGTCTCAGCAAAACGTCATCATGTATTTAAAGGCTGAATCCTAATCCATATGTTCAGGAAACCAATGTAAAGATGGTTAAGATGCAAGTGCTTAAAGATTTCTAAATGCAAGATGCTCTTTATCAGGTTATGCTGGGAAATAAATTGCTTATGTACATTGGCAATTCAGCAGATGGCACACTTTCCTCTGAGTAACTTAAATACAAATGTCCTGTACTGTAATGGGGGACAGCATTCTTCTAGAGGTGACAGGCTATTAGTTTCTCAGTTTGGATACAAAATCAAGATCCTCAGCATTTATAATTACTTATTCTAGGTCAATATTTGCAAGAGCTAAAATACTGATACTTGTGTACTCCTTATATCCTCATTTGGGAAGTATGAGTCTCTGCCTTTTTGCAGTTTCAGATTTAACACTATTCCTCTTTGTTTTAATCTGTAATGTTGCCATATATTGTCAGAGAGATGTTGAGTTCCACTTCAAGAATGGATTCAGTTAGCACTGAGTGACAGGATCCCTATATACGGTTTGCATCTTGGCTTGCTGTGGTACAGTTACAAAATATTTTGAATCTTCAGGATGAAAATTGCTAAATATCTGTAAAATAATTACTGCTGTAAGAGAGATACTGCAAAGCCTGGGTAAATAAAATGTATTTAGTTTTTAATTGAATTTCAAGTAGAAAAATAAGAAGAATATAGCCAGAAACAAATAAGGAGAGAGTTCTAAATGTACAGGCTATCAACTACATAAATCCATTGGCAATTTTTAAGTTTAAGACCGCTAGGTGGGGTTGTAAACAATATTGTAGTGGTGTTATTTGTTAGATTTGTTAGATTTCCCTGAAACTATACACTGCCAAAAATGTAATCTCCAGGAAATAAAGAAAGCAATAGTACACTAACAAAACAGAAATAAGGCTTTCACAATGATTTATTTACCTTAAAACACCAAGTCCCATATGTAGGTAGAAAAAAGTTTCTAAAACATAATCCAGGCTCAATGCCTCTGTTGTGTAATCACACAATATCATGTTGTGCCTTTTTTTCCTTTTTGTATCTCAGTGTCCATTTTCCTCACTGATGCAGCGTGGTTCTTCCCCTTTGTTGTAATAGTTTATTATCACCAGTTGACAGAGTAACACTGACTGGTGAAATTGGAAACCTTATGCTGCAGTAAAAACTGATTTTGATGTACTCTTCCTATTTCTGCTTCCTCTTGGGAGGAAAACCATTCAGATGAGTAGATCTTACTCTGGAAAGCTACACATTGAAGCAATTTTATAACTGAATTCTTATTGATTAACTGTATCCCAGTGATGTACAAAGAGGGGCAAGACCGCGCAGCAAGACAAATGGTACCACCCCAATCCTACTACTCTCACACTGCTTTTAAATACCCTTTTAGAAATTGCTTTGTTGCAAGACATTATGCTGCTTTGTTGTGTAATTTATGCATACTTTTTGAATGTAATGTGAGAAGGACAAGGTCACTTATTACATCACTGAAATGGCTGAGTGTATATTCTGGGGATAAGCTATCCTCTTTAATTTTGGAGCATATCCATTGCATCTTCTAATAAATTTACTCCTTTTCTTTGTCTCCCTTGCAAATAAGGCTTGCATCCATGTAACTACATGCAAAAACACCAGTCTTGTTTGTTTATATGTCACTATCAATGTTAAAGATTCTTTTGGTAATATATGAGAGACTTTCTATTCAGTTACAATCATAAAGGTTGATGTTATTTTCTTTTTGCCTTCTGAGTCTCGAGCAGTTAAGCATTGGTCAGCTTTGAAATCAGTCATGGATTTTTTAACTGTCTCTTGCTTCATCTTCAAGATCATCTGTCTTCTTAGCTCAGGCTATAATAAGAGTTTAGCATATTGCTGAACAAGTAATATTGTCTGGAATTTAAATAATGTAGATCCAGTAAGAAAAATATTTGCATTTGAGGAAGAGTGGATTGAATTATGGATTATTGCTTATCTGTGAACTTAAAAACCCTGGATTTGAATCTAGCTCCGGAGAGCAAAATAAGGGTCTGACAAAAAGAAAGTTTATGTCTTAAATTTTTTATAACATAACTCGGTCTACTTCTATTTACTGTGCAGAATTATAATATTCTTGTGCTAATATATTTAGATTCCTGTGATTACACATGACATAATTAAATTTAGATTGTGTTTTGTTTGGAAGGTGTCATTTAGCCTCTGCATTATTGTCACTTAATAAGATAAAGAACAAGTATGGTAAGAAATACTCATAATTTCTCATAATTTAAAGCACATTCATGGAATTAGTTAAATCACTTAATATCTTTTATTTGATATCAAAACCATAGGTTCTTTTGTTTGCCTTAATAAATAAGCATGACTGGCAGTTTCATATGAAAAGATAATGCAGAGGAAAAGAGAACACATGATTTTAGTTCCATCACCAAGCTCTGTGAGCTGCAAGTGAGAGGTGAAAATAAATACAGTACTCCTTTAAAATAATCAGTCTGCATTTATCATTGTCAGCTCTAAAATAACTAGTTAAGGATAATGTTTACTGTATGATAAACAGTCATCCAAGCAATTATCCAAAATAAATACATGCAATTAACATTGATTATGGTCCTGAATCCAACTAGTTACTAACCTTAAAAAAAAAAAAAGAAAGAAAGAGAGAAAGAAAACTCCCAAATGACCAGAATAGGGGAACTGAGTTTGCATATTACACCCTCCCAGCAATTTTGTCAGAAATCATTTAGGCAACAGTTTTAGACTTTTAAAAGCCTAGAGCCATCTGAAGATTCACACAGGATTTTTAAAAGTCCCGATAAAACTGATGTTCAAAGCCTTGGGCTCACAGGTACCTATTTGATTGGCATAATATTAAGTGCTTTACAAGAACCCGAATTGCTCTTTTCTGTCAAAGTCTAAAATAAAGGTTATAACGTGGCTCCCCAAAGCTTTGTTTACTAATAGGCTTGGTGCTTTTTGCAGTGTCTTTTCTTCAGATGGGTAGTTATTATCCTGGCCTGAGATATTGGTGACAATGATCCCCAAAACCATCAGTGGGGCTTTCTGTGCTCACCTTCACCTGTCATTACATCCTAAGACATGGAAGTTTTGGCTGATACAGCATTTGGAAAAAAGTCCTGAAATGTAAGTCCACTGCCTGTAGAAGGCTAATACTTATGATGCTTACTATCTGTCAGAATTGCTTCTGAATGATGGAGGGAAAGGTGACGTATGACAAGGGGAAAAATTAACCACTAATACAGTAATTCACTTAATGATAGTCTACTTATTCCACCCAACTTCTGTTGTACTTCTCTTTCTGAAGTTAGTAAAATTGTTCTCTGTGTTCTTTGCTTCCTCTATGTTGTGTAAACATAGCGACTGATTTGGGAGTCCTCCAAATATGAACTGGGGTAGCTTTTTTAACATTATACTTGACCAACTATTTATTTTACTTTTTTGTCCACTTTTAGTGGTGGTACTTTATAATGAGAAAAAGGAGTATCCTGTTAGAGCCAACAACCTAACAGTCATGAGAAACCATCATTATTGTCAAAGTAAAAAGAACAAACAAACATGAGAAACTTGCCTCTTTATCATGTGGAAACAAAGCTAATGAAAGAAAGTATAGGAATAATGCAAAGAGCTGAAAGAGAGTCATATTATTTCAAGGTAATTTCCTCCATGTGTACTGAAAACATTTTACTAAAAAGATTGTGTCTATCCCAGCATCTTCTCCAATCCTCTACAATAAAAAAACACAGATAGCAATATATACACATTCTTGGAGGAGTCTGCAGTCGACCATATGCATCCATTAAGGACCCAGCAGAACAGCTAGTCCCATACTTCTGGAAAACATGCAAATGCCAGGAATCAGCTGCTGCCTTCTTACCATTTACTTACTTAAAATGAAACCTTTCTGAAACTATTAACCAATGTGTGTGTGGCAATTGTTTGCTTTGTCTAGAAGATTGCCAAAAGAGTCTTACTCCTAAGTCTTGTATAAAGACAATGTACCTGCTTAGTTTTACATACTGAGCCAGTCTGTTAGTTTGAGTGCACTGTGTCGAAGTACATCTTGGCAGGCTTCTGCTCCTGCTTAGAAGATTAACTTCAAGCGAAGATCAGAGTCAATCTTAAAAATCTATTTGAAACAAATTTTGGTAGAGATTCCTTTTCATAGCCCTAAGTCATTAATTTTTCCCCCCAACATGCCTCTGTTTATATTGAGAAGAATCTTTTGCAGATGTCAGGAACCCATAGCTCCCCAAAATACCTCTGTGTTTTTGCCTGCCTTCTTCCTTTCTTCTTGCACACAGCTGCCTCCTGCTGCCTTTCCAGTAAGGTTCACTTTCAGCTCCTCTGCCATTCCTGGTTATCACCTTCCTTTGGACTTGAAAAAGGCATGAATAATTGTGTAAGTCAGTCAGTCATTTACCGGTTGCTTTTTCTTTCACACGTTATCTGTCTAATGTAAACATTTAGCATACATGAATTCCAGTGTTTTGTTAGAGACTTCTTGTACAACCACAGAAGTGAATGTGCCTAGGCCTGATGGACAGACTATAATGGAGGTGTGTTCTCAAAGGGGACAATTGTCTATCTCTGCTTACCTTGTAACTGGAGCCACTTTGACCCTTGCATAGGTTACAATGCTCTCACCAGCACGGTTGGGAGACATAATTCTAGTGTGCTTTCCTAAGGAAATGAGGCTCATACAAACGCCCTGTCAATCACATCATTCAATGTCTTGACCAATTTCAACCCATTTGAAAGATGGATAGAAATCTCTAAGATAACTGTGTTCCTACAAGTTTTTTGAAAATCAGTGGCTGTACAGAGGTAAATGCCAAAATAATAGTAGACATTTCAGCGATAAACCCAGGGTCCCTGAGAGCAGAGATTTCTAAATCTGAGCCTGAACAGACAGAGAGAGAAGTTGCTTGCTGAGACAGAGATGCCCAGTGAAGATCCTGGGCGAGCAGTAAAAGCAGACAGCAAGAATACATACTGGAGGTCTCAGTGGCTGAATCTTTCCACGCATGAAGGAGAGTAGTATGAATTAATATGTTCAGAGAGGAAAAGACTGGCACGATGCATATGCTGTATGTTCTGGTTGGAACAAATCTCCTGGCCAGTCAACACTCGTATGGATTTACATTAGCATAATATGTGTTGTCTCCTGCCCTGGAAAGGATGTCAAAGGGATCCTGGGATAAACTGGACTACTGCGGTACAAGAGGAGTCAAAGGACAAAAATCCATAGAAAGAATGCTTTCCTGATTCTTCTGTTCACTGAAAACTTGTGTTTTGTGCAAACATAAATATTCAGGTGAATATTAAGGACACCAATAAACACAAATTAAATAGGTCTATGACTAGTGGAACTAGCAAAGGCTAGTTTCCTTTCGCTCTTCCAGAAGGCCGTATTACAGCTTTTTCTGTAGTTAACAGGAGGTTAGTAGGAGGTAGGACATCGAATCAATGCATGGGTTATTACATAGTTTTTAGACAAAAATCTCTATTTTTTAAATTCAGTTTCCTTGAACAAGTTGTATTTTTAAATGAGAACTAAGCTTATGGAAAACCAAATGTTTAATTTATGGAGACAAAAATACTCCTGAAATTAGTGACAAAATAAAATAGATTCGTCACCTTTTTCACAAAGCGAGGACTTTGAGAAAATATTTTTTATTTCATTTGCCACGCTTACAAAGCAACAGTAATAAGAATCACCTTTGGATTGAGATGCATGAGTAAAATCATTCTGTCAGAAATGGCAGCATTCTGAGAGCAGGAATCTGTAATGAAACTACCTCTCCAGTCATAGGTCTCAAATTGCTGCTGTGTAATTTTAGCAATGGCAATACACATCAGATAGATTACAAGGAGATATTTTAAACAAGTCCTCATATGTTTGTTACTGCATTGACCGTAAATGAATTGCCCTGTTTGAAAGCAACTGAAGTCAAACTACAAAGCCAGATTATGTTGACAATTGCTTGTGTGTGCAAAATGAAGAAGGACAACAAGCTTCTACTTCTTGTACTGTAGCAAGGTACACACTAGAAAGGCACATGAGGAATTTATCAATTCAGAGGCAAGAAGTAGGCTATAACTAATGATTTTCTTACAGGTGAAAATTAATCTGGAACAAGAGCAGACATGAATTTAAAGTACATTCTTTATAATATGGTGATTAGGCCATGCATGAGACCTTGTTTATGTGATGGTTTATTCTGGAATAAGTAGTCCTGATTTGGCATACCTGTTTATATGTATTACGAATTATTTTCTCACTTTTCATATGTGGCATATTGGAACATATACCTGCTAACTTTGCTTGACCAGTTTGGATACTCAGATCAAGCACCTGTGTTTTGTGAAGATCTTTGCTCAAACAACAGGTCTAAATTTATGTCAATTGCAGTTGTGAATACCCTATACTTTCAGAAACCAGGTGGTCAAACTGCATATTTAGGTAATGAAGATTAATTACTGACCAGCTCTGAAAATTCAGTTTAAGAAAAAACATTTCATGTCAGAGGTAGAGATAGAAAGCCTGCTCTCCTGCGTGGAGTTCATTTTCCTTAACTTAAAGACCAGCAACTCAATATTTCATTAATTCTGTGCTCCAACTTCTGCAGCAAATGAGTCAGGAATTCAATAGACAACTGCCTCCTTTGTGTATAGCCCTGCTACCCCACCAAACCACTCTAGAATAATAAGCTCATGAGCACAAGGAGGCCAAATTCATGTCACACCTGCAGCTTTAGCTCTGTTTGTTCTTAACTCAGAGAGCTTGTCTTTGCAGTCTTGACAATATTTTTTTTATATAACAGCAAAATGTAAGGCCAATGAAGAGGCACGGGATTATTTCTATAATATATGTACATTGTTGGTCCTTAGGCCTGCTCAGCTCATAGATGACTGACATTTAATAGCTGTCAACTTTGTAGTCCCTGACAGGAAGCTAAATCTGAGATCCTTGTCTATTGAGTTTACTGAAAAATTTAAACCAATGGAATAGGAATCGAAGTTGTCAGTTCTCACTGCTCCCCTCCAAAAGTCTGTTCTTTCTTTCTTCTTTTACAGCTGCCACCCAGGATTTAGGAATCCAGACAATTCTTCCGTGGCCATCCAAATAGCTATTGCACTGGAGTGTTATTACTGATGCACACAGCAGTATGTAGTCGTCTTTTGTGATGAAGCTCTTGTGCATATGAGCAACCCCAGTACTGTCCTCTGGTGTGGATTTTCAAGCATCCATGAAAGAGGGATATTTGGAATTTTGACTTTCTTAGGTCAAAAAAAAAAAAAATCAAAAGATGATGGACAGTTGCACTTATTATTGTGCATATGTCTTAATATACAAACATATAAATGAAGCTACAGAATGTGAAGCCAGCATAGCTGCACTTAGAATAGATCAGATTAAAAGGGATCTCATGAACACCATTTGTAGTCGACTCAAGTTAATAACCAATGGGCAGGTGTGGAAGAGATCATTTCCAGGGCTGAATGCATCAAGCCAGACGTTCAAAACCTAAGTTGTTATTAGTGGGAGAGTTGTGCCGTGCTTTCAACCTAGCCCTTGTTGAAATCCAGCTAGT
The DNA here is from genome assembly GCF_965183815.1 of Platalea leucorodia. Classification (NCBI taxonomy): domain Eukaryota; kingdom Metazoa; phylum Chordata; class Aves; order Pelecaniformes; family Threskiornithidae; genus Platalea; species Platalea leucorodia. The sequence goes on along the minus strand of NC_138827.1, from coordinate 102,764,220 downwards.
GTTTGGACTTGAGAGCAAAAAGCCTCATTTCTCAACTTCCTCAAACTGTGTAGGAAGCTTGGGCTTGTTAGACCAAGGAACCTGCCCCCCAATTTATTTTGATTCCATATACTTCAGTGCACATAGAAGACAGCCAAGAAATCTATAAATGCTGATGACTGCATGAGGGAAGATAAAGGTAAGTCGCAGACAACCTGAAGAGGTAACTTAATAGCTAATAGTAAATACGTGCTGGTGTGCTTATAGAACTCAGACATTTATCATAGAATCATAGAATCGTTAAGGTTGGAAAAGACCCTTAAGATCATCGAGTCCAACCGTTAACCCATCACTGCCAAGTCTACCACTAAACCATGTCCCTAAGCACCACATCGCCCCTTCTTTTAAATCCCTCCAGGGATGGAGACTCAACCACTTCCCTGGGTAGCCTGTTCCAGTGCCTGACTACCCTTTCAGTGAAGAAGTTTTTCCTTATATCCTACCTAGACCTCCCCTGGTGCAGCTTGAGGCCGTTTCCTCTTGTCCTGTCCCTTGTTACTTGGGAGAAGAGACCAACCCCCACCTCGCTACAACCTCCTTTCAGGTAGTTGTAGAGAGTGATAAGGTCTCCCCTCAGCCTCCTCTTCTCCAAACAACCCCAGCTCCCTCAGCCGCTCCTCGTAAGACTTGTGCTCCAGACCCTTCACCAGCCTTGTCGCCCTCCTCTGGACACGCTCCAGCACCTCGATGTCCTTCTTGGAGTGAGGGGCCCAAAACTGAACACAGGATTCAAGGTGCAGCCTCACCAGTGCCCAGTACAGGGGCACCATCACCTCCCTGCTCCTGCTGGCCACACTATTCCTGATACAAGCCAGGATGCCATTGGCCCTCTTAGCCACCTGAGCACACTGCTGGCTCATGGTCAGGCGCCTGTCGACCAACACCCCCAGGTCCTTTTCTGCCAGGCAGCTCTCCAGCCACTCCTCCCCAAGCCTGTAGCGTTGCATGGGGTTGTTGGGACCCAAGTGCAGGACCTGGCACTGAGCCTTGTTGACCCTCACACAGTTGGCCCCGCCCCAACAATCCAGCCTGTCCAGGTCCCTCTGTAGGGCCTTCCTACCCTCCAGCAGATCGACACTTCCACCCAACTTGGTGTCATCTGCAAACTTACTGAGGGTGCACTCAATCCCCCCATCCAGATCATCGATAAAGATGAGGAAATGAAAGGACATAGTATCAATCAATACAATTAATATTAGGCAGCAAAAGCAGGGCAAAGAAATCAGAACTCAGATTACTTTTGTCAATTCATTTGACTTGAGACAAATTGGCAGAAGTTAGGATGGCTCAGAGAACTGAACTAATACATTTGACATTGGGGAAAATAAAAACCCTTATTTTTATCAGAACTCTTCAGTAGAGTGAATGGAAAAAATATTAGTAAAAAACAATGCATAGTTCAAGGTCTTAGAGCAGAAGCATACCCTTTTGTACCCTGTAAGTTGGAAAATTAATGCTTGGTAAGAATGGGTCCAGAAATTCAGTGTTTCCTGAGTAAATACATTTTATTAATAAATGCTCCATGGAGGAAAAGACAGATTACTGAGGACTTGCTTAGTGATAGGTTTCAAATATAACTACAGGAATTCTTTGCTAGCAGTTTCCTTGCCAGCATCTAGATTTCTTGACAGTAGCACTATAATGATACTAATAAGGTTAGCTGTTAAGGTTGTCTGAGACTTACCTTGATCTTCTCTCTTGCAGTCATCAGTATCTATAGACTTCTTGGCTGTCTTCTATGTGCACTGAAGTATATGGAATTAAATCATTTGAGGTTAGTCTGCAATGGGAAAATTGCCTGTTGTTGGCAGTTTGTCCTTAGTCTTAAACAATGATGTTCAACACTGGACAAACTTGTTGAACTGCCTCTACTACCAGCACTGATTTTTGACAGCAGATAATACATCTAATAGAATCCAAGCCTTTTTTATAATCCTTTTTCATTGGAAATCTTCATTCAGTTTCTACATTGGTATCTCATGGGAAGAGTTATTCCTCTCTTTCTGTATGTATTGAGAGAAAAAGATCCAAAACTGGCTTGTTTTTTTCCCCAGTAAAATTTAAGACTTGCACTCATGATTAGTTTAGAGGCATTATTACCTTTACACTGACTGTGTTTACACTGATTGTGTTAAAGCTCAGGGTTCTTGGCTTCATGTTTCAGACAGCACCTACACATCTCCTTTCAAGTTGAAACTTATATATTTGCCCCAAAACGTTAAAAAATGCTTCCCTAGCCTCTTGTTCAGATACTTTTAACAGGAGATCGAGAAGAGTTTCTGCCATTACCTTCAATACTTTTACTGTAGAGTTCCATGCTAGAGCTGTGTCCAGCAGTGAAAAAAGGTTAATAAATATGCCTAGTCTAGCTTTTTCATAGTCCTTTCATAAAAGACAGTCTTTTAAGAAGCAAGTACACCTACTCACCTGTATGTGTACCTGCTTTGCAAAACAAAATAACCGAGTCTTTTCCATCTAAACTGTGTGTTGACGGCTACTCCTTTCCCTCATTGTCTGCCTCAATTCCTCTGTGTGCAAATATACTCTTACCTACTCTAAACATTCACATATTTTATATTAAACATTTCACTTGCTGTTGCCTAACACTTTTTATGTACATAAATTGACTCATTCAGAAGCACTGCCCTATTTGACACCTGCACACATTTTAAACAAAGGAGCATAAACTAGATTTCACTGTATTTAGAAGAATCCTTGCCAATGAGTGAGGTAGGTGAGAAAATTTAATTGTGCAATAAACCACTCCAGTTGAGCATGAAGTCACCTCCAGTCGATCTTACGCTAGCAAAACCCAACTTCAAGCAGAGATAAGTTTAATAACCAAGGTGGTACCTGGACCCAAGTGTTTTCAGGCACTCAGAGGCTGGTCTGGCAGTGGGAACACAGACTCCAGAAAAGCGAGGGTCAGTTAAGTCCAGAGCTGTCAGTTTTGCTGCCATGCCACACCGTGCAACCAGGAGGCGAGGCCACGCAACCAGGAGGCGAGGCCGCGCCTGCCCCCGCACAGCCAGGCAGGCCAGCATGGCTGCCCGACTTTAAACCAAGTTTGGCCAATCACCGTGGACGTTACTGGATGGGCGATCAGCACGCAGGCAGCTCTGCCCCGCCACCCGCTCCCTCAGCAGGGCTCTGTGCCACACCTGGCGCGGGGGAAGGCCCGAGCGCCTGCTGTGAGGGCGAGCGGACGGGCACGCGCTGCCGGGCGAGGGCCGCACCACACCGCAGGCCTGCGAGAGCGCAGCGTGGGCGTGAGGAGCAGCCAGGGCCCTGTTCCCTTGCGTCGCTAACTAGGTGAAACCGATGCCGGTTTTCGTGAGCTTCCAGCGGGCCTTAGTTTGGATATGCATGAGCGTGAGGCAAGAGGTGGACAACTGGGCGACAGCCTTGGGGCTTCAGGGGTAATGAAGGTACTGAGATGCTCCTTGGCGTAATGCTTCACGTGTGCTGGTGTAGGACTGTGAAAACCCAGGTCGGCTCTAGTTTGTGCGCTGTCTTCAACAGCTAGAAATCAAAAACATGGCTGAATGTGGGCCAAAGGCCATTAATATGGTAAAATCAGAGAAAAGCTGCAGGGCCTAGCAATTAACTCTATAGGTGTTCTGCTATTTGCTCTAACTTTTTTTTTTTTAATAGCAGTTTAAAGTTTTTGCTAAACTGCTGAAGTACCACAGAAAAGGAGATTGAATTTAGTATATATAGCTTATTAAAAATGCTGGGGAAAGCATAGAAGTTATTTTTAACTCTTGCATTTTATGAATGTATGCAATCATCTTTTATATTATCTGTGATGCAGCTGTATTTATATTTGCTGAGTATGATTTAATGTTGAAATTCAAGACTAGACGCTTGGAATGTTTTGGGTTTTTTTTTTTTAGTATTTCTCTGTTTATGTTAAAAAATAATGACATGAGAAGCATCAAAGGAATCTTTACTGATTTACTTGATCAGAAAACTAATTTTTAGAAGCTAAAATTTGGATTGACATGCTTAATTTGAGAACAGTATCTATTATAGTCATTAAAAGTTCAAACATGATACACTTTTCCCACTCGTGAGAATTCTTATGTGCTTTCACAGAACCACAAATTAGTTGTTTTACCATGCCAGCAAGTGCTTTAGGCAAACTTTTGTCATAGAGCCTTGCCAAAAGCTCTCTGTAGGGGATAGTAATGAATTTATGCAGATTTAATTTTCAACAAAGGAAGTTAGTATAATTTGGGGGGAGAGAAGAAGGGAAAAGGTAGCGGGAAGGCCAAGATTGTGAAAGTTCTGAGTTACCAGTATGTGTATGTCAGCTTTCTACTTTTCTACAGCAAGTACCTTTTTGTTACAATTGTTTGCCTAAGATACCCCCAAATATATAACAATAAACGTAGGGGGTTTTAAATTTTCACTAGTAAGGAAAAGGACCTTTTCATGCTTGCTTTTATATCAAGAAATGCTAGTTATTTGATGTACGAAGCAGTGTAAAACTTCCTTAATACATGTTTCAATCCTTTCAGAAACACTTTTGAAAAATATTCAAGTTCTGAAAGCTGCAATAATAATTTCTAGATCTGTATTTCAACACTCTGTAGTCCTGAAAGAAGCCTGATCTGTATTTGGGTTATGTTGTGCCATGCATGGTGATGATGTTCTGAGGGTTCTAAGTGAGTGTGAAGAGTTGAGAAATCAAACTGATGATGCAGAAAATGTGCTCAGATTAAGAAATAACGGATTAGCAAGAGTTTCTGAAGGCATGGAGATAGGAAAAACGTTTTAAAAAAATGGCAGTAGTCAGTATTACATTCAGGAAGAATACTTCTGAACTCTTCTACAAACTGTTATAAATTATTATAAACCAAATTCCTAGAAAACAATCAGTTTCTGGAATTTCTTTACCACCATATACAACTAACCTCAGTACAAAACTCCTCCTAAGAAGTTTTTGTCTAGTGTTTGGAAGGTGGAACTTTGTAGGACTTAGAATCACAAGCTTATGATTTCAGCTCTTAGTTCTGTCTACCTCAGTCCTTATCTATAAAAAGGACATAATCATTAGCAGTTTTCAAATTTAAGGATTACTGTTGGTGAGGCAATGAAGAACGAACAAGTAAATGTAACTTTTAAGGATCATTGTATAATTTACCTTTGAATCTAGCTCTCATCTAGAATAGCATTTATGGTATAGGGGAAAAATGAAATATACTAATTGGTTGATTCTGTTATGCTAAGGACATTCTTTGGACATTAGACCCATGTCCTCTGTATTTCTTTCACTTAATGGTATTGCTGGAAAAGCCATTATCCCAATGGATGAAAAGATGAGTCAGAGCACTTTGACGTATTGTGTACTTTGTCTTAAATTGCTTCACCAGTTATTGTATCAGCCATATTTAATCAAATCAATGAAGTTATCTGCAATAATACAGTATTGAATTAAGTTTTCTGGGAAGAAGTAGTTAATAGAGACTTTTGTAACTGAAAGGTACCAGGGGTTAATGTGTATGTTGGATGAACGGTATTTTAGGATGTTGGTTTTTTTTGTTATGAACATGGTTTTGTAAATTCATCCAACTTATCCTCCAGGTTAGCTTTCTTGCAGTTATCCTTATTCTGTTTTATATATTTTCTATCTTATGGATGCATCACCAGGTTCTTAAAAGATAAAAGTGTGTTTCTAATGTCTTTAGCAATAAGGATAGACTACGAGAAGAGCTAGAAGCCTAAGAATCTGAACTGCATAAGCAAAGACAGTTTGCGCCTCAAAACTAAAGGCTTTGCAGGCACCAGAGATCTTAATCAAATAAAATTTGGCCAGCATGCATCTCTTTCTTTAAAAAAAGAAAAACAAAACACCAAAACCCACCTACCCAACCAAAAAAACCCATCTCTGTTGTGTCACAGTATTGGTGAGCATTGAAAAGAAATTCTGCATTATTCTGTTTTAATATACTAAAAATCAGCTAGATAATATGTATAAATTCTTTGTAGCTTTAAAGGTAGCCAACTGCATAGTATTTTATGGATAAAACTATTTAAAGTACACTAAAGGTAACATCTTTAATATCATCATAGAATCATAGAATCATAGAATACCAGGTTGGAAGGGACCTCACGGATCATCTGGTCCAACATTTCTAAGCAAGAGCACAGTCTAGACGAGATGGCCCAGCACCCTGTCCAGCTGAGTCTTAAAAGTGTCCAACTGAGTCTTAAAAATAGCCCAAGTGCAACCTGAATATGTATGCACTGACAAAATAATTTGTCATAGCTTCCTTTGGTGCATACTGTACTATATATATGCAGTAGTAATATGCTGTGCTTTCAAATTAATGGACAATTAACAATTAACGAAGAGTATACTGAACTTTTTGCAAGAGTTCTTAATCCTTGTGACCTGGCCGGATTCCAAGTTGGCTAATTACATAAGCTTATTTCCTGCTTAGCTATAGTTTAATGAGAGATGCCATCACTTCCTGTCCTAAACTATTGTGTAGTCTTGTCTGCTGTGTAACAGCTGCTGTGTGCCGCCCCGAAAGAGTTTCTTTTCGCTGGTGGGTGTAATTACTACTGATCCACGCTGAATTTTGAGGTGGGCTTTTTTGAATCCTTGTGGTTAAAGAAGCAACAGGAGCAAAAAAACCCCCACACTACATCCTTTGATGAGAGAAAACTCAGCTTTAATTTTGGTCCAGAAAAAAGAGAGCTTCATGGACATAAAGAAAATGAAGCAAGGTATTTTGTAAGGTATTTTGGAGAGCTATACAGGGAAGGGGAAATGCCAAATATGCCTAAATAGCAAAAAGCATCTGATTTTTTGGAAGAAGATAAAAATGAACTGGATTTGCAAGTTAGTATTTCCCTGTCTTATATCTTATAAAAGACTTAGAAAAAAATGATACAAAAACCCCTTGATTTTTTATTTTTATGTACTCTTTTGGTCACTTTATTTTGCAAAGATTTTGATAGAACAATGTGAGCTCTCATGGCAAGAAAAGATTTTCAGTACCATAATTGCTAACATTACTGTTAGTGAGGCTGGTGTTTTTCCAGTCGAATAGAAACAAGTAACCTAAGTCTTTTCTAATGTAGAAGTATTTTACTACCTGACTGAAAAATTTAAAATGAGCTTGTTTTTTGTTCATTCCAAGGGTCAAAATTATCTCCTGGATATCTGGCCCAAAAACCTTGCAGTTGAAAGCACTCTGGTACTTAGAATTAAACATTGGTTCTGAGTACAAGACAGAGACATATATTTTAACTGTAAAATGGAATGACAATACCGGTATAGAGGGGACATAGTGAAGAACATTTTTTTATCTATCTACTTTTAAAGGGTTAATAGTTTAATTGTTTGGAATGAACTGACATTTCTCATTGTTAGTGATTAAATTGGTTAACAAAAATAATATTTTTGTTCACACTCAGGGCTTTCAGATGGGAGAAGACATGAAAGATGCTGGAGGAGCTACAGAAGCTGCAAGGTTGGAGTATGAGATGATACTGCTAAAATGGGGTTAGCAGAATAAATCATAGATTTCTCTCTTTTAAGAAGAGCAGAAGTACCCTTTAACAATTGAGGACTGAAGGGAAAGAAATTAACTCGTAGCTAATTTTGTCTCTTTCACAGCAAGATGTGTGATAAGAGGAGTGCACTTTCTCGAAAGTGCATTTGCTAAGTTGTGTGTGTAACATAGGCTGATGCAGAAGCTGCTTAGGGAAGATTTTTAGAAGCTTTGATAGTATATGCGAAGTTGCTGTCTAGCTTCTTTCCCATCCTTTGGAAGTTCTTATTTTGGACCTCGTTCAGATCATCTGACTTCAAATCTGTATTTTCTGCAAACAGTTATGGCTGTTCTTCTGGGGATTCATTTGCCTCAGCACCTTTGCAAAGCTTTAGAAGAAAAGCTACCTACCTGCTGATTTTCAGCAATTAAACAGCATTTCTTAATGGAAGCAACTTAGTGGTGAACACATCAATCCAGATGCAAAGCTATTACATTTGTTTTGTCTTGTATATAAACTTGTTTGCGCTTTTAAAGATTCCTTGGCCTTTTGTACTTCTAACCTCGTTCATTATAGTGAGGACAAGTAGATCCTCTTTTGACCACTCTAGGATGACATAATAAAACCAGAGGTGCAAGAGCACAAAGCCAGGAGTACTTAGACATGTTAACTTGTATAAATAGCTGTAAGAGAGTGGTAGCATAACCTCTGTGATGCCGACGAGCATCTGTGATGCGAATAAACCTGCTAAACACAGAGTAAATTCAGCAAAAAGGCTATGCTTTTAACTGGTTTATACTGTTATTACTTTTTAATGTAATGTTTTAAAACATAGATTGCACATCAAAATTGAATGATATATTCAGTTTTTTATGAAAATTGGCCTTTGTATTTTTTTATTAATAGCATGCATTAAATGCTGTTTCTACCCTTCATCAGAGGAATGACTTGTCCTACTAACCTTGCAGAAACTTTGTTATTTTTTATTTGATGGTAACTTTCTGCTGGTCCTTACGGTGTGTCAAATTTGTCTTATATTTTATAACAATAAAATACGTGCTTTGCCAACACTACTCCAGGACATCTGTTAACAGAAGTATATAGCATGGTTTCCAGCCTCTAGTAAATACTGCGTAGTCTTTTAAAACACTTTTAAAGACTTTTTGTTTGTTTAGGTGGATAAGAAGGTCTGCCTAGAATAGACCATGTTACAAGATCAGAGTCTGGAAATATTTGTGTGGGTTTTAACTTTACTTGCTGACCTTAAGAGTGTAGCCCCACAAACAGCTGAATTGCTACAAGCGAAGGGTTGTAAACCTGTGCTGTTAACCTGTGAACAGGGCTGGAGAAGAGAGGAACCTCTTAAACTGGCTTTGCCGTTGGGGAGGTCATTACAGTGAACTCCACCTACCTAGTCCCATAGGAATTTTGGGCTTGACCTCCCAGACATTTATGTATGGTATGTAAATGGTCCTAGTGACATCAGTATAATTATCCAAATGTGTAAGGTTACATGTCTGTAAATATGGAGCTAGCTTGATTTTATTTCTGTTTTCTCCCAATTCAGCAATTAATTTTATGAATGCATTGGTGCAACTAGTTAAAGAAATGTTAACGATAGGGTCAATAAGCATAGCAGAAAAGATGAAAGGAACTACAAAACAATACTCTGATATGGTATATGTATATATATATATTTTTTGTGGCGCTTACACTGGAAGCCTGAAAAGAATGCAAAGGCTAACTATATTTGTAATTAATTCATCACACAAAGAAAGCATAAGAAACAAGAATCCTGTTTTTGTGATATACATGCTGCAGTTTGAATTTGCATTTTTTAAAATTGAGAATTACAGCTTTAATATTGCCTCGGGGAGAATGGCCAAATTTGAAAGCTAGGAACCCTTCTGATGTAATAGTTAATCACTTTAAATGCATCGGTAGCATCCACTAACAACAGCTTCTGTTGAATAAGCATATTAAAACAAAGGAATTGTTAATACATTTTTAAAACCGTAGTAAGTTTTGCAGTAGTAAAACTGATTTGTTTGTGACTAATGGAAAAACCATAACTTTTTAAACATATTTTGGTATAGACTATAAAATACTATGTAGTTACCTAAAACTATTTTAAATTGTTGACTGAAGGCCGAATTGATATTCAGTGCAATGAGAAAGATATTGTTCATATTTTGATGTCAAATATATCCCCGTGGTTTAAATTTGGATAGTTGACTGAACTTTGTGGAGACAAGAGGTATGTGTTGGGGCCTGTGGTTCTGTACTCAAGTTGATTAAATTCTGTCCTGCTGAGCATTACAGAAAACAAAGATTACATAACATTGTCCAAACATACACACGTCTTTATTTTTCACAAGATAACTATGGTTTGGCTTATTAACAGCAACAAATATATTTAGAATGGTCATTTAGAGTAGTCATAATAATCATAGATACTAGAATTTATTTTAAATGTTACAAGCAGAGATATGAAATATGTACATAACAGCCAATAAATTTGATAGTGAATTATCTAAATCCATTGTTTGTTTCCCCTTATAAAATCCTGTTATCTCCTGAGTGACAATATTGTTGTCTTGGAAAATGCATGAGTTTTTGATGCATAACATCCTGAGCAAAACAGCTATTTATTGTACCCATACTCATTCTTATCCCACACTCTTGTTTCAAGACCATTATTAGTAAATTTTGAGGTTAGAGAGGTACTGACCCAATCAAACATGTACAGAGCTTGGCCTCCGAGTTAATTAAATACGGGTTAATAACATATTATAAGGAAATCAGTGTCCTTATTACAGTTATTAGGTAGTTAGTCAAATTATAGCTTCAAAGGAATGCAGAGCATGGAGAACTCAGGACTAAATTATGCATTTGAACCTTAGGCCAGCTTTTACTGTTGAGACAGTTTGCTGCTAAAAGAAATTGTGTGTCATTGAAATTAAATGCCTTTCTGGGGATGGAAGGTTCCAGTTTTTAATGAAATTACTGAGTGTGGTGTAGTGAAATGATTAAAATCTGTATTCCGGGAATGTGGCGGACAAAAAAAATCAATAAATGCGAGCAAACCTTTGCTGCTGGATGTGAATCCTGGGAATGAAATAAACTAGTACAAAAATAATAATTAAAAACATATCAGCACGTTAATGTATTTAGCATGACTCTCATGAGACATCATCTTCACTAATTTTTAGCATACATTTTACTGTGTAATGAGAAGCTTTCTTTTCTCATATCCGTATTAGGCAGCATTTTTGCCCTTCCCCCAATGTTCCTGCATTGCAATCATTGTGCTTGCACTTATTATGTTACAAATGACCGAGGTAAGGCTGACATTCTCATTGCATGCAAAAAGAGCTAGTCTGCCAAGCTTTTTTTTTTCCTAATGAAGCAGCTTTGTGAAATCTCCCCATGTGTTAATACTAATGAAGATCCTCCAGCACAATTAAAATCACAGCCAGTGGCTGAAGAGGAAACAGAAAACAATGGCATCTTTCTACATATGCATATTTCTTTATGCTGAGATCAGCTTTATTTAGAAATAATGTTGATTTTTAAAATGCTTGTATGTAGCATTTAACAAGGTTAACAAGCTGTACATATTCTTGAATTCTGCAAGTATGATTTTTGCTCGCTCGTACTGAAATCACTTAGATTTTCTTAATTGCACTGTGGTATAACTTTAAATCTACGGTGTTACGGTTTATAGGGAGCAGTCCTTTGGCTCTTGAAGTGTACTTTAACCCTGCCTGAGTTTGAGACTATGCCAAAGAAAGAAAAAAGAGGAGGATACCATGTGTGTAGTTTGAAGGGTTGGCGTATGGAAGCACAGCTTTTACTTTTTTACCAATAACCTGTATGGGTTGTTTCGGGCAAGCGAGAACATTGGTACTTAAGAAGTGTACTATATTTTTTTTTTAATTCTTGTGTCAATAGCTGGTGAATTTTAATACTTCCCCATAACTTTAACTTGATTCCCTCACCCTTGTTGCCGGTTTTACTTGAATTTAATTTATCTAGTTCTTCTAGAGCATAAAGTCGCACGTTGCTTCCACTGTGGATTTCTCATTTACTAGGCTTCTTTAAAATGTCTCCTCTTTCGGAAATGGGTCGCCTTTGCTTTTTTTTTTTTTTTTTCTTCCCCCTTCAGTAGATGGCTATTGTTTGCATCACAGATTCTTTGTTGCTATATTAAAATCTGTTTTTTTACCTGAAGTTAATCTGCAGCGTGAGAATTGATTTAGGTACCAAAGGTGGGCAACCGTGTTTCTCCGCCGGTCGACAAAGTCATCATTAAAAAATTACCGAATGCAGACTTGCATCCTTTTGTCGTTGTTTGAAAAACAGGAACTGTTGATAACTTTTCTAAACAAAAAATGACCGTGCAGAGCGCGCGCAAGGGCCGCGCTTGGGAAGCGGGAAGGCGGCTGGCTCCCCTGCTCCTTCAGGAGCGGGGAGGTCATTCCTGGCCGGGGCTGGAGCGAGATAAACAATTCTCCCTTTTTCCCGTCTTGTTAACAGCAGCTCGCATTGTCGGCGCGAGGAGCCGGGCGGGCTGACGTCACTCCGGGTTGGCGAAGCTGAAGAAACCTCGCGCAGGGACCGGCTCGCGGCGGCGAGGGCACGGAGCGGCCGGCACTGCGCCCGCCGCGCGCGCGCGCAGGCCCCCGCCCCCTCCCCGAGCCGCGTGAGGCGCCGCGAGCGCTGGGGAGGGACGGCTCCCGGCACGCGCGCCCGGCCGCGGCCACCTGAGGGGCAGGCGGCGCTCCGGCGGAGGTGAGTGGGGGCCGCTCGCGTCCGGAGCCGGGAGAGCTCTTCCTCCAGACGAACGCCCGAGACGTTGCCGCGTTTCGCCGCGCCGAGCTGGCGCTCGGGCTCCCCAGTCAGGCTGCGCCCGCCGCTCTGGCCGTCTCGCTGCCGGTGCGTATCGCCTCTTTGTTGTGGCGGGCCGGCCGCCTCTCCGGGCGCGAGCGCAGGTCCCGCCATGGGGCCCTGCCCGGGCAGGGCTGCGGCCGGGCGGCGGCGGGGCCGCGGGGAGGCGAGTTCTGGGGAAGCGGCCGGGGCGTCCCGGGACGGGACGGCCCGGGTCCCGAGCGATTTTAAACTTCGCTGGTGGCCGCGAGCCCGTCCCTTGCCCGGGCGGCGCCGGTCACGTCTCTGCCGGCGGTCGCCCGCAGCCTCTCGGGCGGCGCGGCGGCCGGTGGCGGCCGCCGGGGCGGCTCTTTTGTGTGGCGCGGTGCGCTCCGCGCCGGCCCTCCCGCCCCTCTCGTCCCCCGCCTGCGCTCCCGCTCTCCTCTTGCCGGCGCCGAGCTGCCCCGCTTCCCCCGTCCGGCGCCGGCCCGCCGGCCGGGGCTGTCAGGCCGGCCCGGGCGTGCCGGCCGGCAGTGCGCGGGCGCGGAGCGGCGTGAGGCGTTCGCCGGGGCCGCGCGGAGCGGCCGCTGGGAAGGGGGCGCGGGGGGGGGGCGGCGGGAGCGGGCTCTGCCTCCCGGCGGGCGGCCCCCGGCCCCCGCGCGCCGCCGCGCTCCCGAGCGCGGGCGCGTAGGCGCACCCCCGGCGCGGTGCGCGCTGGCGCGCGGCGGGCTCGGGGCGGGCGGGGAGCGGGCGCCGCTCCGCGCAGCCGGCTCGCGGCGGGCCCCTCCGCCTTTATCTTTTGTGCGGGTTGCTTCCTTGTAAAGAGAAACAAGCAGCTGCAGCCCTGGGCCGAGTTGTTGAAATTTATCCCTTTGTGTATATTACAATATCCTCCATTTTTCTGCCCTCTAAACAACGAGCCTTTCGCCATCTTGGGCAAATTTTTATTCCCAAGTCTGTCCGTCTCTTTTAGGAGGGAATGAGTGGAAATCCTGAAAGTCCTTTTGGATAAGACTCAAAGTTTAGGAAATGTTACAGGGACCGACAGTGACGTCATGTAAAGTTTAAGGGGAATTTTTCCAAGAGTGTGTGCTTTCCCCCGGAATTCCTGATCTAACGTGCTGTAAACCGCACTTTAAAGAGAAAGGTTCCTGGTTGAGACTGCACGTTCAGGGAACATTAAGAATATGCTTCAGTCTCTGGTTTTGTAACAGTAATTCTGTAATTGTGCTTTTGGGTTATTCTCCTTCCCCCACCCTTTTTTTTTTTCCCCCCCTGGCCTTTAGTATTTAATATGTAATGCTTGCTTAACTGTTTGGTTGTTTAAAAACAACAATTCCAAAGTTCTTATGTTAAATAACGAATCATCTGGATATTTGCGTTATTTTTGTTTACAGAAAGTAGTAATCTGATGTGAAGTTTACATGAAACACTCGGTACAGAATCTTCCCTGAGGAATAAACAGTTTCTATTTGGGATGAGGAACATGGAAATACAGAGTTGTTCCGTTTTTAAATGACAGATTTGGGGGGCATATTTGAAAGCAACAAACTCATTAAGCTATATTGTTAAAAAGTTCAGCTTGGAAAATACTTATATGCATATGTTACGTGTAGTTTGGGTTATGTTCCAAATACTGTATAATGTGGGTGGCAAAATGTAGTTACTATGCTAAACTAATTTAAAAAAAAAAAAAAATCTCTTTACCTCTGGCAATAAGCTCTGTGTCAGCTGTTGTGAAAAGGGAAACAATAAAAGGTACTGTTCTGTTAATTTACTTCTCAATTGCACTTTTTTTTTAAATCTCATACAAGTTTTTCTGGTCACATGATATGACTTAGTGAAACACGGGGTACTTGATAAGGACTAACTATTGTAGGTAAAGTTCCATTTTTCCATTCTTCTTCCTATACTCGTCTTACTTGCTGCATATTTACAGTCACACTAACGAGAACATGAAACTGCCTGTATTTAATTTGCATTTTCTTTGTCTTCAGCTTGGAGAAAAACATTGACAACAGTTAACATAGAAAGTGATAGGAATAGCTGTTAGTACATCGAGACTTTTTTCCTATCCAAGTCAGTATATTGAATGATGTACCTAAAGTGTCCTTAAGCTTATGTTGGAAGAAATGTCAGATGCTTACCTCGAGGGGGGGGGGGGGTGTGTGGTTTGTTTGTTTTTTTTTTGTTTTTTTTTCTTTTTTAAATGCCTCAGAAGGTGTGGTTGAATTGAGTATTTGCCAGCTACGTGAATATTAGGTAGATGAAAATGTTTAAATAGTTGAAAGCGTGTACAACAGATGGTTCTAAATTATACATGCAATGAAGGTCTAGAAGATTTGACAGATTATAAATGGTGAGCAACAGAGGATAAATAGTTTCAGAAAATGATAGTATACGTGATGTCTCATACCCGTAATAAACTATGTACACGTTTTTTGTCACTGCTGCAAAATCAATAAACTACATGATATTAAGAAAATGGTAGCCAAGGTAATTTTTGTAAAGTGTGTATAGAGGAAGCATTAGGAGTTGTTAAGGGATCTCTTTGATGTTCAAAAAATTTTATGTTCACTTCAGGCAGGGGCTATTTGTTTAATCATAGATGGTACCAATTCCTTGCAAGTAGGGGAGTATTAATATCAGGTTGTGATGAAGTTCTTCATAAATAGAACTCTCTGGAGAGTAATAAATGTTTCTTCAGAGGATCAGGCAATGTTCCCTTTTCATTACTGACCCAAAGTCTGTTCTGAATGGCACAAAATAAGGCTTTGTGACTAATGTATATTGAAAATAAACTAGCATTGTGGTACTGGTATTTCTCATGCTAAATTTTTTTTAACTGACTACCACTGTGCTGGGTTCCTTACAAGTCAGTGTTCCCACAAAGAGTAATTGTTTTTAGGATTCGTTCTTGTAGATTGTTGTAGGTTGTCAATAACATTTTTGGTGAGAAATAGTTGATTTTCACGAACAGGTGATAAGATGCTTTGCATTTTCGAAAGATAAATTAGCAATATTTTCATATTACGGAGGGAATAAGCATTGGTTGACCACTGCAGTATATTTGTTTAATCTTTATACTGACCTTATGATAAGAGAGACTGAATTCTTTGCCTTTTTGGGAGACACTGAAAATGCAAATAAGAAAGTCTTTCTTTTTAGGTCCTGTTGCCCTTTTTCTCATTTTCTTTGTTTGCATTGTTTATTATGGAGCTGCAGTGTAAAGGAGCAGATGTTTTGCAAAACATCCTGATGTGTTGCTTTTTCTTATGGGAGTGCATAACTGTTCCTTCTGATGCATCGACTTGACAGCTGGTTGATTTCATGGAACTGCTAAGAAGCCATTAGTGGTGTCATTGAATTGAAACAGAACAGTCACTCCCAGCTTGAACTGCAATTGTTAATGTCTTTGTTGCTACTTTTCTGTTCCTGCACAGAGATGTGGAATATCACAGTTGCAAAGAAAAGGAAGTTTGTGCTCTCTGTCTCATCTCCCTGAATTAGGGAAAGGAGGCATTAGTACTTGATGGGTTTTAGTTTTATAATATTCTTGTAATGGCCTGTTTGGGATTAAGAGATCTTAGCTGTTGGGAGGTAGATTTAGCACAACCAAAAATGCAATTTGCTATACATACACACCCTGACACAGTAAGGGCATCCCACAGTTCAAATCGCTTCACTGTGATTCTGCCCCCCTCAGTCCCTAATAAGGGTATCTTTAAATAAAACCAAATAGGTTGTGGTGTGTTTTTGTGTGCTGTGTTTTTTGTTGTTGTTTTTTTTTTTAAATCAGCAAACTTTATTCTAATAGAAGATTACAGAAGAGTGGTACTTTGTGTTTCCATCACTTAGATAATTTGGCCCAACACAGATTCCCAAAGTCTACCAGTTTTCTCCCAAGTGTGGTTCAACTTTTGAGTTAATTTTGTTTTACTACAGTACATTCAGTAAATTATGTGATACCACATTATAAACTAGTTTGTGAGTATGAATTGCCATCAGAAGAAACACTGACACGGGTGTCAAGGACAGCAGTGTTTTTTGTGATTGCTGGATAGTTTACAACATCTCGAACATTGACAAAATGTAGTTAGTAAGTATGTGTTGGTCAACATGTTTTAAAGAAATTGGAAGTTTGTGGTGAAGATAACATTATGCAGAATTCAACGTTTACGTACAGATGATCTTCCCCACTGCATCAAAGAAGGAAATGAAATGTCCTCCTTGTGACTGAAATTTATGCTTTTTAAGAATTTTTGGTTATACTGCTTTTTACTTAAAAACTATGTTTGTTGTAGTCTTTCTCTGCAATGGTAGAATGAAAGCGCATCTTTGTTCTAAGTGAGAGGTAGGGGTTTGGATTTCTTCCCTGCTTACTCTTTACTGATGAAGAACAGAAACAAGGATACTGTATTAGTAAGATTAGAGAAAATAGATCCTCCCCCACCCCACTCCCCTGAATTTTCCTGCTTATTTAAAAAAGGGGGGGGGGGAGGGGGAGAAAAAAGCAATAAACAAATCAACAAGGGGTCACCAGAAGATTTGCATAAGGAAAATAGTAGGTTCACATTAATTTTTTTTTATTTGTTTCTTAGTACTTTTATGAAGGTGAGAATGTGTTAGTTCACTGTTACACAGATAAGGACTCTGATGCACAGAAGGATTTAGTCTTTTACTAATGTGACACGAAGTAGAAAGAAAAGCTGTCTTCGCTGACTTTAATCTGTAGTCTGCTGGGTAGATGTTTCCTTGAAAACTGAAATGCACGGTTTGTTATTCTGCAGAGCGTAATGCTACTCGAGTAGGCAAGTCGAGTGCACACAGTTGTTAAAAGAAATTGGGACCATGTTTTCATCTAGTCTCTGCAGAAGGGCCAAGCAAGATGCAGTATTTTTCTGTTACTTTCTTAATCATACAATTTTAAGTTAAAAAAAGTATGTAGAACATTTAATCCAATTAGCACACAGTTTCACGTATTAGCGGTGTTAAGTTCTTGCTTACTGTTTTATTTCTTTACTGCCCTAAATTTACAGTTATATAATGTCATGGTCTTGAGACGTTCCTTAAAAACAAAAAAGTCAATATATTTTTTTAAAGTCTGATACAGAAGTTCCTTCGAGATTTAGATGAAAATAAAACAAAAAAAACCTTACTAATTTTACAGTATCATTTCGATTTTTGTTTCTTTTTTGGGGGAGGGAGGAGAAACTGTGATTTATGTTATTGTGGTATTAGCATTTAATGAGCCCACCAGGTGGAAGAAACACTCCCAGAGAGTGAGGAAGTCTTACGCTTGTTTCAGTTTTTTAATGTAGCAACAAGGAGAGGAGGACACAGGGTTTTCCCATGGTTAGTTTAACAGAATTAATTTATGCGTTTGACAAAATTCCTAATATCAGTTTCTTCTCTTTTTATGTGAGTGTTTTTCAGATCGGTGGGGAAAAGACAAGTATCAAAGGAAGCATACATTTTTAAACCTTACCTAGTGACAGATGATCTCTCAGACATAGCCTCTGAAAGTACAGACTTAAGATATGCTGGGCTTGTCAGTGTCTGTTTCATTCTTTCAGAAGGTTGATGCCTGTTGCCATTAACGTGAAATCTCTCCCATTGCCTTCCTACTCACACCCATCAGGGCCTCCTGAATGTCTTGTTTTCTGTGTGTAAAGGACATAAGACTCTCTTTTCACTTGATGTAGGTCAGGCATTGTAAAGAGCTGAATGGGTTAAGCCTTGGTAGTTTGCAAAAAGCGATTGCAGAGATTTTTCTAGCCCCTGAGGGAGGAATCACACAAAACCTTAACATTCAAACTACTAAAAATGTAAAGGTATCACTGAAAAATTGGTCTACCTGATGGACTGTTTACATTAGTAATGGTCCCATTGAAATCAATGGGACTGCTGAGTATAAAGACTTGTCTCAGCTAATGTTTGCAGTATAAAAGCTTGGAAAAGAATGTAGGTTTAGAAGTAATGCAGTGGCCATCAGATAGTGTTGTCTTCTTTTTGGAGCCTCACACAGAACTTCTGCTCTGGAATTGTTGGAACGGATAATGAAGAATTTTAATTTTTGAATAATGGAGAACCCTTACGGTGTGTTCTTGCAAATTACAGGAACTGTAAGCTAGATTTTCTCTAGAATATTTATTAAATACGGTGATTTAAAGGCACTCTGCCTAGCTGTTCTTGAGCTTGAATCTCAGTTGTGAGACTGTTGCATGAGAAGCTAAAACTTTGAAGTCTTCTAGGGAGTATTTTTTCCTTCACTTTGAATACATGGCTAACTTTTTTTGGATTGTGACCCTATTTATTAATCGATTTGTATTAATGAATTAATGTTTTTCTAATGCTGAAAGATTCTTTAATAAACAATGCATTGCGTTTTATCAGATGCTTATTTTAGAACAGTGGTGTGTGGTATCCAAATATAATCAGCACAATAACCCCACAACCCCCTCCTCAGCCCTCAAGTCTTTTCTTATACAAAAGAAAACCAGATTGACAGAAATTATTGCAGTGGTCCATCGGATGCATAGGGACATAATTGTGTGGATTTTGCCCCATTTTCTGTTCTTACACTTTTCTGCAAGCATGCACTCATTAATCAAAGACACTGTACTCCTGCTGAGGGCAGAGAGGTTCATCAAATTGGCAGCCAGTTTGGTGTAAAGAACAGTGTACTGAAGCTCTTAACGTGCTAGGACATAAATAAATCTAAGGTCTTTGTATGCAAACCCGGGAGGTTAATACTGTATAATTCAATGTCCTGTCTTTGTTTTTATGATTGATGTTTTTAAGTGTTTGAAGCTTGATGCAAGCCTTCAAGCAGGTCAGGGCTGACCATCTGATTGGCTGAAGCAAAAAAGCATTAGCTTGGCAGAGGGGCTTTCGTATATGCTGTGGAGATTTTTTTTCTTTTTATTTTTTTGACTGGGACATCATTGTTGTATTGCCTGAGCTGTTATAGGAAAGTTCTAGAGATTGACAACCCCTGCTGTGATAATGGACTTAGTGCATGAAACGCCCATAGTTTGGTCCTGTTTGTTCTGAAGCTTACTGCTATTTGTATCCTTAACAGAACTAACATGTAGAACAAGCAAAAACTACTGGGATTTCCCTGTAGAAATAGTGCTGGGATTTGGCTTTAACATGAATTGGTTGCATATTCATAATTTAAGAACAGCTGGTTACAGCAAGCACATAGTCATTTGCAAGCTATTATAAACCGTTCTACTTGCACATGTAGGCTGTGCTTGAGCTTTTTTTTTTTTTTTTTTATTATTGATCTACCTGCATTTGAAATCCGGTCACTGCAGCCACAGAGGCCTTTCATTTTAGCTGTGCTTGCATCATAGAACAGCCTCAGTATTAAATATTTAATTTTAACTAAATGCTGAATAAAATGGTAAACTGTGAGCTTCGGAAACAAAGTGTAAGGGTGAGCAGTGACATACATCTTGAAAACAAAATCTTGTTATGTAAAGTAGCCTAAAAAAGTAACATCAACCAGCCTTTATAGTCTTTTGATAGCTTTATTGTTCTGAATAAGAAATCTTTGTTAGACTTACCCAAGGTTACCTTGCTGAAACTGTAGTTGCTGAAATTTGTGGTTTTCATGCATTGTATGCCCAGTGCTTTGGGAGGAAAGCCCACAAGTATAAAACGTGATTATATAGAGTAAGCACAGTCTTGCTGAGTGTCACATGGAAAAAATAATGGATGTATTAGAAGTGACTGTACTCTTACATGGGTAAGCCTATCTGTTGTTATAATGTGAAAAATACTTACTTGGAAATATTGGTTAGTAATATATATGAGCTATGTTAGTGAAGTTCACTCCCCACCCTCTTTCAGTTTTGCCTTTCCAGGTTAGAAATAAAGTGAGGCATTTCCACTAGTTTATACACTTAGTCTGATAACTTTTCTGTATCTTTGCTTGCCCTAGTGACTGGAACTTCTAAAAGGAGAACTATACTTTTGACTATAAAAATCAGTTTTCTGAAAATCCTTAGCTCCTGTGGGAATAAAGGGGAGCCCAAAATACCCACTCTAACACGTCTTTTGATCCAGTACGTTGTAAGTTACTACCTGGCATGTAGACAGAAAGTATTGCTGAGGAAAGATGTAAACAAATTCTTACTTCATATGTGTGGATCCAGGAAGATGGAAGCCAGTAAGGAAGGTTCTTTCCTGTGTCAGTTAGTGAGTTAAAAATACCAGGCATACATGCCTGAAAGAGAGTCTAGTTTTTCAAGCTGTATCAGTTGATTTAATAAAAGATATTATCACTCCCTACAGCTGTGGTCTTTTCGAAGTAGTTACAGCAATTTAAAAAAGGCTAAACTGTAAGAAATGCAAACCAGTATTTTTCCATTGCAGCTCTGATCATTTTTCATCCTTGGAGTTACCCTTAAGCACCTCACTGCTTCTTTTCAATGTTGATGAAAGAGCTAGATCAGAGATAATAGTTGAGACTACAACTGTGTGGTTTAGGAGAAAAGTGAGGCAGAAGAGTGCAGTGCTCAATAGGTAGATCATTTGGGGACCCAACCTCTGTAACAGCTGTGTTGCCAGAAACAAATTCTTTATAGCACAGCTGTAAGAGCTTTCAAAGCAAAGCAAGGAGAATTTTTTTTTTTTTTTTTACTTACCAAGTCTAATATTAGAAACAATAGAGTCCCATTTTGGCTCTTTCAGGGAAATTACCTTAAGTGGGACTCCAAAGAAGTAAATGGATGCCCCTGCCCCTTGAAACACTGAATGGGAATAGCCTACTTAGTAATAATCATTGACAATCAGACAACAACAGACAGTGATTGAATTTTTTTCACCGTATTGTCAATACAGACCCTGTTAAAAAGCTACTGTCCCAGAGAAGGTCTGAGAAATGCAAAGAAAGCTGAGATCCAAAGTCTTGATTAAAAACAATGAAAGGGTGTAGATTATTGAAAAAAATCACAGTAATGCATTCCAGCAATATTTTATCTTTCTGGCAACTTAGTAGAGAAAACACTCAGATTTAGTTGTACCTTGAATGTATCGGAGAAAGATGTGGAGGATAGGGTTTAAACAAAGTGGGTGGGTGTTTGAACACAAAATAGGGATATCTGAAACTGCTAAGTCTTTGGA
The DNA here is from genome assembly GCF_965183815.1 of Platalea leucorodia. Classification (NCBI taxonomy): domain Eukaryota; kingdom Metazoa; phylum Chordata; class Aves; order Pelecaniformes; family Threskiornithidae; genus Platalea; species Platalea leucorodia. The sequence continues at coordinate 102,742,668 of NC_138827.1, read as the reverse complement.
TGGTATACTAGAGGCCTTCCATTTGGCAAATTTGTTTGTTTTTCTTTTTTTTTTTTTTTTTTTAAACTCGCCAACAGCTACCAAATAAAAATAATACTGAGGGGTTTGTATAGTTTACTTGCTACTTCATGCATGTGAGAGTGTTTGGAGAAGTAAATTTTAGAAGAATAAAAAAGGCTTAAGGAAAGAATATATTCCTAAAATGACAACAAACTGTTGCTGAAGGTCCTTTATTGTTTGGTGTTAAACTGTAATATTAGCAGTACATTTTTCTGCAGTTGTCATCTTTTTTTCTTTTCTAGAAGTGCTTTTCAAGCCTTGTCTCCCCTAAGTCTTAAATGTATAGCAAGTTGTCTTCACTGAACCAAACGTATTTTTGAACAACAGTGGGAAGTATTGATTCGATAGTTGAGCCTTGTCCAGAGGGTTAGTTTTGAAGTAGTTTTTTATGACTGCGTGAAAAAGTGTGTTCATCATGCAAAGCAGTAGTCAAAGGGCAAGCTGGGAAGGAAGGAACTTACTCTTTCTTGTTTCAGGGTAAAACTAGTGTTAAGTGCACTAATAAGTGCGATCAGTTTTAAAATGCCCTTTTTCTCCTGGCATTAGGAAATAAAAAGGAACAGATTATGCTAGGAAATTTCCCTTTTATTTGTATGTGATAAAGATACAGAGCAGCTTGGAATACTTTGCTGTTTTTCTGAGAGATGTTTTCTGTGTGTCAAGCTGTTTCTGATTATCATTGAGGTAAATTTATAATCTTTTGACTCTTGCAGATGCCAGTAGATTTTCAGTGTTAACAATTATGATGTTATGGATATACAGCATATTGCAAAGTTTATTGTGTTGATACAAGTGGTTTATACACAGTAGTGTTTAAATGTAGCCTACAGTCTTTTTGCAGTCGTGGAAATGAATTATGTATTTTGAGAGATCCATTAATAGTGTAAAGACTTTATAATAAAACAGGCATGTTGGGGGGACAATCACTTTTAAAAATTTCTTTTCCTCAATGCTTAATTTATGTAATTATTGTAGTTTTGGTATCTTGTGAAGTGCTTAAAATAAATACACAAGCAATCATCTTATGGAATGATCTGTGTTATATGTTGTAGGAGACATTTGAAATGCAGGTAAGTGGGAACTCTAACACACTTGGTAAAGCTGAGTTACTTTTTTTTGCTTCATACTTGGACCTCAGCAGAACTGGCCTGCATTCTATGAATTTTATAAAAATTGGACTGAGGGAAGGGTTCATTCTTCAGTTGTCCCTGTTGCTTCCAGCAGCATAGGAGCATAGGCAATAATATAGATAATTTTGAGTGCTGGGATAGTTAGGTAATGTGTATAAATCTTCATGTTCATTGTATTATGTTCTGTTTATACACAGAATCTTATTCTTTAGTTTAGCAGCCCCTTACAGGTGTCTGTTGCCATATATAATTTGAGTGATTCATAACTCAATAAGAATTTGCAGAAAACTACAAAAGTTTGCTTAAATTTTAAAGAGCTATTTGGGTGTCAAATTTAAAGTCTGTTTCTTTATAATAGTCACTTAAGATTTTTTAGAAAAAAAAGTATATGCTAACTTCTGGGAGAGACCCATGCCAGAGAAGATGATCCAGAAATAGTACATCAGTATTCTTGGCCAAAAATAGCACTGCAAGTTGTAATACGTGGTTTAGCAAGGGCTGCTGATTGTGGAAAGCATTGACAAACACTTACACAGACAGTTTTTTCAGAGATGTTTCAGAAGAGTATTTGAGGTATACAGTACTTGATGTTTAGAAGCAAAAGTTCCGTTTTATTGTGTTAAGATTTAGTCAGCCTGGATATGCACAGTGACCCCTGTTTAAGTACAGCATTAGACAGATTGGTATATAGTTCTTACCAGCCTAACAGAAATAAAGGAACAGTTTAGAGAAGTTACCTGTGTTGTTTAGTTATGTTACTTACGATCTCAGAATGTCAAGGGTAGAAATGAAGATTCATGTATTGTTTTGGATGTACAGTGATAAAAGGTGTTTAACCTGTGTTAAAAGGTTTCTCTGGCTTGGTAAGAAGGGGTAGTTGCTGACTAGACATGCTGGTAGGCATGACTAATTGTCACTTTTTTTTCATTCATATTTTTTAATTTTAAAGTTTGCAATGGTTTACTTGGAGAAAAAAGTAGGATGACAAGTAAATGACAGGTACTTGTGAGTTGTTTGCTTGTCTTACTAGCCATGGAAAGACATTCACAGAATCAGTTAATGCCCATTTTTCAGGTCAAAACTATTGAAACCTCAACTGTTCCCTGAAAAAAGGACATAATCGGCCTTTTGTTTTATGTGACTTCAATTTCTTGAAAAGACAGTTATTTCTTTTGCAGTTGGTGTGGTGATGGGGTCTGTGTAGCCCTGAACCCATTGGCTTTAACCTATCCCATTGCAATACCATAATAAAAGTTAAGATATTACTTGTTTGTTGAACATCCATATTAGTGTTTATGGACAGAAAAATGCAAAACTGACTCTATATAATGTTGAATTACGTAGGCAAAGGGGCATCATGTTACTTCATGTATACCCAATTTTGTAAGAAAATTTCACTTTCAGCATGAATTCACAAAATGCTTTATAGATTCTGGTTTACTGAAATTCTGACTTATTTATCAAGTTTTATTCTGAAAAAGCAGCAGCCACATGCAGATTAAAAGTAAATTAAGATTTCACACTAGTTAAGACCTTTCGAACAGTGTTTACAAACAACGTACTTCAAATTCATGAGACCCATATTGATTTCTGCTGCTGGGTAGCTTGTCTTTACAATGAGTGATGTCAGATTTTTTGACGGCTTGGTTACAATGCAGGATACTTTTTTTAATAGGATGTGATTTGAAAGGGCCTTATAGGGTACAGGCTGAGTTTGTTAACGAAAAAAAAGTTTTACTATGGTGAAAAAACGCCATGCTTATGAAAAGATCAAACTGAACTGGAAGAATCTCAGGAAACTAAGTGACTGCGTGAAATTAATCACTGATGAATCTGAAGTAATGCATGTGGAGCAGAGGGAATCGGGAACAATAACATGAACTAAACATACAGAGTGATGGGTTCCAAATTAATTTCTTGCCATCAGGTGGAGATATTGGAGTCATAATGCATAGTTCTGTTAAAAACATCAGTTCAGCAGCAGTCGCAATGCAAGTTTGACACGTAACTAGGAGAAAAAAGAAAAAGGACAAAACAAAACACATCTAGGGCACTATATTAATTCAGGTCACCCTGTCAAGTAGAATAAAAAGCAAGTAAAGCTGAAAGGAATCATCAGTTTTGGAATACTTTTCATACGAGATGGGAGTATATAGAAATCTTCAGCTTGGGCTATGACCAAGTGCTATAAAGTCATGCTTGGAATAGTAAAGTAAACAGAAAACATTTTTTTTTTTTTGCATTTCAGACATGACTGAAATATACTATTGGAACTAAAATAACCCAGTGAAACAAAACCCAGTAGTTTGTTAACATAAAACAAGAAGTAGTGCTGTTCACTTGATGCTGGGTTAGATTGTGGAATCATCCTTGGCTGCTATGGAGAGCAAAATTACAACGCACTTAAAATGATTAGATATATTCATGAAAGATGTATTTATCAGTGGCTGCTGAACATGGTGATTGAAATGTTACATTTGTTAGGTCTTCATACTTCCGATTTCTGAGAGAGAGAGAGAGAGATACCTTTATTTCTCAATATGTTTATTACTTGCGTAGATGGACCTTTATTCTGAATTAGTTGCTGTTAATTTTGTTTTTGTTAATATTCAGTGTTTTGTGTCTCTGATCATTTGTGTAGATGGAATAACAAGGATGCCAAAAATATGAAAATTCTGCTAAGATTTAAATGAATATAGACGTTTCTTCATGTTTTTATGTGAGGGATTGAAAAGTAATAATCTTTGGTTTGTGATTGTTCACCACAGTTTTTTCAGTCATCACTGATTATCCTGTCCTTCATTCTTGGTTCCTTACTGTGCTCTTTTTGCATAGAGTTTGTTAACGTGCATTCTTCCTTTAACATAATGTAATAGAGAATAATTTTATGTATTGTAACTTCAACCTTACAGATTTTTTTCGTATCCCTTTTCTTCCACGTTCCTATGTGTGTATATTTAGTCTTCAGGTATATCACCTGTGATCTTTGTAAACTCAGTCTTTACCTCACCCCTGCCATTTAAGTATTTCTTTACCTTCTCTCCAGCTCTAGGAAATTAATTCTGGGGAAAAGGATATTTTTGTTCTGCTTCTTGAATAAAGTCTCCTAACACCATAGCTGATAAGATGAGCCTCATACATTTCTAAAATAGTCTGGATCTCAAATATTGTCAAAATTGGAAGTGGAGGGTTGAAGATAGTGCATTCCATACCTAGTCCTTAGTACTAATGTATGTATTTTCCATGTATGAGAAAGTCTTGAAGTAACTGCATGTTGCAATGTTGCTTATATTAAGTATATGTTGGTGTATGTAATCCTCTCTCAAGCTAGCTGGAAACATCGGGGGGGAAAAATAAGATCCTTGTAGGTTGTAGGCCATAACCTATTGTTAGTTTCAGCTCATTTATTATGGTGCCAGATATACGCATGAGCAAATACATGACAACTGTGTGTATGGCAATATATATATGTGTTCTTATGTAGGAAGGGGGAAGAAGGATTTTGCTGGATGATAAAGAGTTTTCCTGCTGTGCAGATTCTTTTATAAATGAAGAGTTTGATGCTTCAGATCATACTTCTGTGGTTATTTTTGCAGACTGGTTTTTGACTTGTGGCACAGGGCCTCTAACGTTGTAATTTATGTTTATTCGCATTTTGGAGTACAGAGGTAAATTTTTTTTTTTTTTTTTTAATTTGTCAAATAGCACTTCTACCCTCAGCTGTTGTTTATCCTTTTTATTTTATTTGTTTTTCCTGATGCCACATCAGTTGCCATGGGAACAAAAGCAGAACCAGAGAGCCAGTAGCCAGCAACTGAACTGTCTGACTTAGTTTCTCCTTCTCTTTCCATGGGAACAGATGTTTTGGAGGGGAGGATAAAATAAATACTTAAATTACTCTGGCAGCTTTCGGTTTACCTTTTTGTAACTCATCTGAGTTGGGAAAAAAGCCACTTGAGAATGGGATTTTTGTTATGGATTTGAGGAACAGGCCATGAGCAGTCAGATTAATGTGTCAGTAGAAGATAGAGTTGAAGAGCTGCTTCATTTTTGTATTTGACAAGTGATTTCAGGATTCGATACATAAATATGTTGTGTCTTAAATTGTGTACGTTTCCATTAAATCCTAAAAATGAACAATTGGGACTACAGCGCATGTCTCCATAAATGCCATTCAGTCACTGATTTAGTAAATATTTAGTAGGTGCGAGTAAAATTCCATTCAGACCAAACTGCACAGGTGTCTCACAAGCAAAATAATAACATGTATTTTAGCCAAATAAAGCATTCAGAAAAACAGTGACATGCCATCAAAACAATTCCTTTGGTTTTGAAACTGTGTGTAAACAAACATTTGGGCCAGAGACTGGATTCTTATAGGCCTCAACTGTTAATCCTAGACTAATTTTACTACTTCCTAGAGCACTGACTACATTGTTATATTGTAAATTTAATTTTTTTTGTTTTGTTTAAGAGAACTTTTGAAACTGTAGACTTTGCTTTGATGCATTTGAATAGTTGTTAGGTTTGAATATTTTTCTTGACTACTAGAACTGATCTTTTGTTGGTTTTAGAAAATCTGTTTAAGCTTTGGATAGCATGTTGGTGTTTGTATTAACATACATAAACATTTAAATATTTGGACCACAGAATTACAAAATGCAACATTTTCAGTGCGCATAATGCATATCATAGCTAAGATGTAACAATTTACATATTAGAGGTAGAAATTAAAGCACATACTAGAAAAATAACAAGAAAATCCAGTTCTGTAAATTTGGAATTCTGGATTTGTCTTACAAGTGTGAAAGTCTGAAGCCATCTGAAACAATGTCAGAGGTGCTGGCATGAAATTTTTACAAGGAAGAGAATTTTGAGCACTTAGCAGCATGTTGTTAGAATTTTGTTTAAAAAATGAGTTTTTATTTTTTATGTGAAGAAGCTCTTTTTAAATAAAGCTTTATGTCATGGATGTATTTTAAATATGTTTTTATGAACTTTCTGAAAAGGTCTTCAACATGGAAAAGAATTTTAGGAATAGGAATAATGTGAAACTACTAGTATAATGTGCATAAATAGGTTAGTTACTTGGCCAATACAAGTTCGTTCTTTTCATTGGGGAAAAAACTGTGATAGCAGGGTAGTAAACAACAAAACTGTTACATGAAAAATACCAATTTCTTGTGAATTATGACCTAAAAAAACCCCGAAAGACAAACCACAGTATGTGTCAGCTCAGAGTATGTTGTTGGCATTATACTAAATGGAGATGAAAAATGTCCTGTCCTAAAGACTTCACACAACACTGCAAGTAAGTTGCAGTTAAATTTGAGCTAATGTGTTTGGCTGGAGTAATAAATAAAAATGTTGAAGCTACTTGTGTCCTGTGGGGCTTACAGTAGCTGAGGCATAGAGTTCTCATCTGGTTTAGAGAAGGCCTGTTCTAACTTGTATATAAAAAAGGCTAAAAGAGGCCACCTGCTACGTACATTCTCAGCCTGTTTTCCTTCTGGATCACCTGTGAAAGGAGAAGATTAAAAACACATCAGAAACTAGTGTAAAGATGTTACTCTGTTTGTTTTGTCTTTTTTTGTGTGCATCAGGTAACCTATCAGTGCTGTCAATGTGAATGACATAGTACTAATAAGCAGAGCATTTTTGGGGGTAACTGCTCTCTGAAATGCAGCTTATAAAATAAGAATATCTCAGAATTATACTTGCTATGACATTGCTCCTAATAGCAAACAGCATTGTTTTTAAACACAGAAGCCTCAGTGTATTAATTGTCACAAAAAGGCTTAACTATTAGGTTGGCCATTCTGTACGTGGATATACTGTGTTTATCTTTCATTACAAGAATAAGAGAAATAGCAGTACCAGGAATTTGAAAAATTGTATGTGATAGATGGGTAGTTAATTCTAAAGTATTGATATACATTTTGCTCTAGTGCAACAAAGCTTTTAGTTTGGATTTTTTTTTATTGCTTTCTTGAGAGGTCTGTGGCTTCAATATCACAATGATATTTTTAAAGGAACTTTTTGGATCTTAGTTACTTAGAAAATAAGCGTCTTATTTTGGTTAGGCTAAATCAAACAAGTTAAGTCTGGTCATGAGCTTAAGTTTGTCTCTAATTCATATATATTGTGAAAATTAAGGCATCCAGTTAGTCGGATATGCTTGTTTTCTGAATGGAATGTGTACAATTGAAGCAAAACTGAACTAATGCAGAGAACTATTAAGTGAAAGTGACCTGATCCAGTGTGCTTATTAAGAGTAATATACTGGGCTAACATACATTTTAAACCTTGATTCAACAGGTTGAAGGTATGCATTTATTCCCAAATTGTGTTTCAGTAAAGGAGATAAACTAGGGAAGGTGCCCCGCTGGACCTGTTGTTTGCGAACAGAGAAGGCCTGGTGGGTGATGTGATGGTTGGAGACTGTCGTGGGCACAGCAATCACGAAGTTATGATAGAGTTTTCGATTCTCAGAGAAGCAAGGAGGGGGGTCAGCAGAACTGCTATCTTGGACTTCTGGAGGGCAGACTTTGGCCTGTTTAGGAGCCTGGTTGACAGAGTCCCTTGGAAGGCAGTCCTGAAGGACAAAGGAGTCCAGGAAGGCTGGACCTTCTTCAAGAAGGAAATCCTAAAGGCAAAGGAGCAGGCTGCCCCATGTGCCAAAAGACAGTCCTGGGGAAGAAGACCGGCCTGGCTAAACAGAGAGCTTTGGCTGGAACTCAGGAAAAAAAGGCAAGTTTACAACCTTTGGAAGAAGGGGCAGGCAGCTTGGGAGAACTACAAGGATGTTGTGAGGTTATGCAGGCAGAAAATTAAAAGGGCCAAAGCCCAACTAGAACTTAATCTGGCTACTGCTGTAAAAGACAAAAATGTTTCTATAAATATGTTAGCAACAAAAGGAGGGCTAAGGAGAATCTCCATCCTTTATTGGATTTAGGGGAGGGACCATAGAAGCAAAGGCTGAGGAAAAGGCTGAGGTCCTTAATGCCTTCTTTGCCTCAGTCTTTAATAGTGAGATGAGTTGTTCTCAGGGTACCCAGCCCCCTGAGCTGGAAGGCAGGGACGGGGAACAGAATGAAGCCCCCATAATCCAAGGGGAAATGGTTAGTGACCTGCTACACCGCTTAGACACACACAAGTCTATGGGGCCGGATGGGATCCCCCCAAGGGCACTGAGGGAGCTGGTGGAGGTGTTCACCAAGCCGCTTTCCATCATCTGTCAGCAGTCCTGTCTAACCAGGGAGGTCCCAGTGGACTGGGCCTTATGTATTCATTGATGATCTGGATGAGGGGATTGAGTGCACCCTCAGTAAGTTTGCAGATGACACCACATTGAGTGGAAGTGTCGATCTGCTGGAGGGTAGGAAGGCCCTACAGAGGGACCTGGACAGGCTGGATTGTTGGGGCGGGGCCAACTGTGTGAGGGTCAACAAGGCTCAGTGCCAGGTCCTGCACTTGGGTCCCAACAACCCCATGCAACGCTACAGGCTTGGGGAGGAGTGGCTGGAGAGCTGCCTGGCAGAAAAGGACCTGGGGGTGTTGGTCGACAGGCGCCTGACCATGAGCCAGCAGTGTGCTCAGGTGGCTAAGAGGGCCAATGGCATCCTGGCTTGTATCAGGAATAGTGTGGCCAGCAGGAGCAGGGAGGTGATGGTGCCCCTGTACTGGGCACTGGTGAGGCTGCACCTTGAATCCTGTGTTCAGTTTTGGGCCCCTCACTCCAAGAAGGACATCGAGGTGCTGGAGCGTGTCCAGAGGAGGGCGACAAGGCTGGTGAAGGGTCTGGAGCACAAGTCTTACGAGGAGCGGCTGAGGGAGCTGGGGTTGTTTGGAGAAGAGGAGGCTGAGGGGAGACCTTATCGCTCTCTACAACTACCTGAAAGGAGGTTGTAGCGAGGTGGGGGTTGGTCTCTTCTCCCAAGTAACAAGGGACAGGACAAGAGGAAACGGCCTCAAGCTGCACCAGGGGAGGTCTAGGTAGGATATAAGGAAAAACTTCTTCACTGAAAGGGTAGTCAGGCACTGGAACAGGCTACCCAGGGAAGTGGTTGAGTCTCCATCCCTGGAGGGATTTAAAAGAAGGGGCGATGTGGTGCTTGAGGACATGGTTTAGTGGTGGCCTTGGCAGTGCTGGGTTAATGGTTGGACTTGATGATCTTAAAGGTCTTTTCCAACCTAAATGATTCTGTGATTCTATAAAGGTACTTGTTTACTTGTCATTTGTATTCCTTGAATTGGGGCCTGCACCTGCTAGAAGAAAACTTAAGCAGTATATAGATCTCAGGTGACCCCACTACACAAGTTTACCATTAGATGTAGGGCACGTATCATAACTCAGATGCAGTTAGATTAAATCAATACATCTTAATGCTGAATAGATCCAAGTGTGTGCCTGTGTTCATAAACAAGCATTGACCTACTGACTCTTAAAGGAGCTAAGCATGTAAAATTGTTTTCAGAATCTCAGCCTTAAATTAGTCAGTGACAGGGCTCTTCTCGTGATTTCAGTAGTAACATTAATGCTATCTTAAAACCTTCAGTAATTTTTTTTTTCTTCAAAACATAACAATGTACACTTTTTCTCATCAAAAATTATTTACCAGATTTCAACAGTCTTCTCATATTATTAACTGATATTTTTCTTTACTATGAAAAATGCTTTACACTGAATCACAGTAGTCAGAAGAATGTAGGCTATAAAATTTTAGGCTGTTTTGTTCTGGGCAGATTCCAGGTTTTGAACACTTTTGGTTTTGTTTTTTAAACATAGCTACCCTTTCTAGACACAATTGTCAGAGAAAGAAGGAAGGTCTTATATGTGGATGCTAATTCAGTGAATATGTAACTGTTTTGAATATGGTAGTGTTTTGTACCTAAAAGTTTGGATTTGGTGCATGTACACTGTTCGCATTGTGGTTCTTAATGATATGAGGTACCATCCCAACTCAAAAAGCTGCCTGTGATGCATAGAATGGCATTAGTTAAATAATGAAACACTTTCAAATGCCGATTCTACATAAGGTAGATTTTTGAGAATCCTTAAATGGATTACCTGGACTTGTGCAAAGCATTTGATACTGTCCCACGTGACATCCTTGTCTCTAAATTGGTGAGGCATGGATTCGACAGATGGACCACTCGGTGGATAAGGAATTGGCTGGATGGTGTCCTTCAAAGAGCTGAGGTCAATGGCTCGATGTCCAAGGGGAGATCAGTGACAAGTGGTGTTCCTCAGGGGTCAGTATTGGGGCTGGAACTGTTTAACGTCTTTGTTGGCAACATGGACAGTGGGATTGAGTGCACCCTCAGCAAGTTCGCCGATGACACTGGCGTGCGGTCGACATGCTGCAGGGTAGGGATGCCATCCAGACCTTGACAGGCTGGAGAGGTGGGCTCATGCGAACCTCATGAAGTTCAACAAGGCCAAGTGCAAGGTCTTGCATGTGGGTTGGGGAAGTCCCAAGCACAAATACGGGCTGGGTGGAGAATGGATTGGAGCAGCCCTGAGGAGGAGGACTTGGGGGTCTTGGTTGATGAGAAACTCAACATGACCCGGCAATGTGCACTTGCAGCCCAGAAAGCAAATCGTGTTCTGGGCTGCATCAAAAGCAGTGTGACCAGCAGGTCGAGGGAGGTGATTCTGCCCCTCTGCCATGCTCTCCTGAGACCCCACCTGGAGTACTGTATTCAGCTCTGGGGCCCCCAACATAAGGAGGGCATGGACCTGTTGCAGCAAGTCCAGAGGAGGACCATGAAGATGTTCAGAGGGCTGGAGCACCTCTCCTACGAAGACAGGCTGAGAGAGTTGGGGTTGTTCAGCCTGGAGAAGAGAAGGCTCCGGGGAGACCTTGATTGTGGCCTTTCAGTACCCGAAGGGGGCCTACAAGAAAGCTGGAGAGGGACTTTTTACAAGGGCATGTAGTCATAGGACGTGGGGTAATGGCTTTAAACTGAAAGAGGGCAGATTTAGATTAGATATTAACAAGAAATTCTTCACTATGAGGGTGGTCAGGCACTGGCACAGGTTGCCCAGAGAAGCTGTGGATGCCCCATCGCTGGCAGTGTTCAAGGCCAGGCTGGATGGGGCTTTGAGCAACCTGGGCTGGTGGTGGGTGTCCCTGCCCATGGCAGGGGGTTGGGACTGGATGATCTTTAAGGTCCCTTCCAACCCAAACCATTCTATGAAATAGTTATGGGTCCAGAGCCTCCTTAGCCTTGGAGCTGGAGATTAACTTGTATTTACAGACTTTATTACAGAGATTGAACTCAAATGCTGTTTATGAAATGAAACAACTAATTTCTAATAAAACTCAACTGCTTCTATAATGCTTCTGGTTACTCCTAATTACACAGGAGGTTCCTTTGTGGCTCTTTCCCTTTTATGTACCTGTTGTCAACACACATAAAATTTTATGACCACACCGTGTCTGTTCACCTGTTTGTCCATGTGCCTGTCCATTCCGTGCAGTAACTTCTGTTTGCCATTCATTTTCAGCCATAGTTGAAAGTAGGCTGGAGATTCAAAGGTAAAGTTCTACAGTTTTGTGAAAATCACTATTGAAGAAGATGCACAGGTTAGACCCACCAGCTGAGGAAATGGTAGGCGATATTAGTGTTACTTCACCCCTGCCCCAGGCAGTTCTCCGATTCCTCAGTGTGTGCGTGCTGTCCAGCCAGTGCATCTCCACTGTCATCACTGTCATTGCCAAGTGGGTTGTTGCAGTGCACTTCTATTTCCTGGAGAGGATCTGGTTTATGGCAGTAGGAAAATGGAAAGGACCATCATAGGAACATTGCTCACAGGAGAATTTTTTTCTGCCACCTCAAAAGTTGCATGCACATAAGGAAACCTGTAGTAAAAAGCTTTCGCATGGTCCCTTCTTACATGTGTTCTGTGCATAATACGATGTGGATATTGGATACTAAAGTTTACTTTTTGGATCAAAATTTTTGTTTTCAGAATAAATTTGGTATGATTTCAGTTAGAAAATGTTGGTCACTTTTAAGTAACATGAATAGAATGATGTTTACGTATGTAACTGCAAGCAGTAAGCAATCCAATTATTTCTGTCGGTGAAAACACCTTAGAATCATTCCTATGTGCACATGTAAGTATTTCTTACTGAGGATGCAGATATGCTAATGCAAGTCATGCTAATTAGCTGTTATCTTTTCATTCCACTATTACATGAGAGAACATTTGCATTGATGTGTGAAACGAAAACTTGCCTTTATGAAATGTATGCACATAATACACAGTTTTCCAGAGCTTTCATTTTAGTTGGGGATTTTCCAGAACCAAAGTTTGTGTGCTTAACAGTGTCCTGTGAAACGGATTGTGCGCATGGTTAGCTTACGGACAGCTGATTGCAGTTTCATCAATAAAAGTAGGACTTGCCATTTTACTTGGTCAAATGTAATGGAAAACTCCAGGGTTTTAAAAAGTATAGCCATAGCTATTTTTTAAGGCAAGTGAAGGGTGTTTTTTTTTTTTTTTTTTTTTTAGTATCATGGACTGGATTTCAGTGATGCAGTAGATCATTCCTGATTCACTTCTGTAGTGTAAACTGTAAACCAGACTAGCAAGAGTCAGACCTATTCGTCAGATATTAAAAACCCTGCACAAATGACTGCTTTATTGCAATGTAAATCACCCTGGTTCACGCATGTGGGAATAGTTAACTTCTGTTGATGTTAGAAAAGAAGTCATCATATCATTGCTGAAAAACAGGTTTCAGTATGTTTTGACTCAGCTAACAGAAGTTAGGTGCCATTAGACCAGTATAAATTTAACTAATCTTGAACACCAAAAGTGTAAGACTACAATTTTTACAGGACTTCAAGAGAAGCTTTGTTGTTTTTAAACAAGACATTTAAGGTCCCCCTTTTTTTTTTTAAGTGGAATATTTTGCATATAGCAACCAAGGAAATAATCAGAAGTTGCATCTTTTAAAGGGTGTGGACTCGGAATGATTAATCTTCACCTTCCCTCTTGCTTTCTTTCCTGGTTATTTTTTACGGGTCGTCAAGAAGCAGTCGGGGGTCAGGTTACCAGGGGTCTGTAGATCAGAAACTGAAAGCAAGTGTGTTAAGTTTTAGAACAAATGTATATCTTGGCCATCTTTCCTTCTAAATAAGTAGTAGTTTGTTAATAAAACTATTCCAGGGTGGATTATTACTAATTTGCTTTAATGTTTTGTTGTCTGAGATATTCAGATATTGATTGATACTTAGGGCAATATTTAAAAAAATGTGTAGCATTTTTATTCATATTCTTGTTAGAAGTGCTTTGGACTCCATTAGTAGCAGAGTTAAATTTGTGCTAAGCAGTGGTGGAAACTTTGTTCTCTAGCTCAAGCTCCAGCCTTTAAGAAATGAAAAGACAAGGATATTCTATTAAGAAACACTATATATATTTAGACTTCAGCTAGCTTGTGGGCTCTTGCCCCATCGTGCCCCACAGTGGTCCCTTCCACTCAGGTTTTAGTGCCCTTTCTTTACAGTATTTTCTCTTTCAGTCACTGGGCAGATGACTTTCTTCTAGAGGTTCATAAGTTACCTTGTCAACCTTTGTCTTAGCAGAAACCTGAGTCAAAACAGCGTTCTTACCCTGAACCTGAAAAGTCACGGACCAAAAGAAAGTACTCGCAAGTGTATTTTTGCCCAGAAAGAGTAGGGAAGCAGAAGGGAAATCATCTGAAACACAAAGCTATAGTTATTTTCAATAGGTAGCCATTAATAAAGTCTTCAGGCTTGCTGTAATCCATGCTGCAGTTTGCTTACCATCATCATCAGAGGCCAGGCCATTGCTATTGTACTAGAATGATGCTAGGATAATTAATTTTATGTATGAATGGTTTGAAGTAAAAAAATTATGACTACCACTAGTTCCTTATTTTTAGACTCTTTTATTTTGCGTGTATATATAATTCACCCTCCCCCCCCTCTCCCCCCTCTCATATGTGGCCAAGATTTACGTCATTGCTTCGGCAAGACTTGGCTCATAGGAAAGGAGAAGGGGGAGTATAGAAAAAACACTGGCACTCCTGGCAGCAGAGCCCATCACTCCTGCCTAATTCTCAGTTTTCTTTTAACTAGTAGGAGGTTAAATTGCTAGCTTGCTTTATGCTTCCAACTTCCAGTGATGTCTTGTAGTCTGTTGTTTTGGTGGTTGATGTTTTTTGTTCATTAATATCCCAGAACTATGTTTTCCAGTATTATGGAGAAGCATCTGTATGCAGTTTCTGTTTCTTTGAACTAGTTGTTATCGTAGTTGCCATAAGAATTATCATAAGTTGTTACCATAATTCTTTATGGCATTTCACTGTTTGAAATACAGCTAACTACATGCTGAAGGACAGAGGTGAAACTTCTCAGAAGCATAGAGTTCTGTGTCTGGTTCTGAGCTCCTCGGTATGGGAGAGAGATGGAGCTACTGAAGAGAGTCCAATAAATGGCCATTAAGATGTTGAAGGGACTGGAGCATCCCTCATGTGAGGAAAGGCTGAGATGGCTGGGGCTGCCCAGCCTGGAGAAGAGAAGGCGCAGGGGGATCTCATCAATGTGTATAAATACCTGGAGGGAGGGTGCAGAGAGGATGGAGCCAGGCTCTTTTCAGAGGTGTCCAGTGACAGGACAAGGGGCAATGGGCACAAACTGAAACACAGGAGGTTCCCCCTGAACATCGGGAAACACTTTGTCACTGTGACGGTGACTGAGAACTGACACAGGTTGACCAGAAAGGTGGTGGAGTTCTCACCCTTGGAGGTACTCCAGAGTCATCTGGACACAGTCCTGGGCAACTGGCTGTAGGTGACTCTGCTTGAGCAAGGGGGTTTGAGAAGACCTCTCTTTCAATCTCAACCACTTTGTGATTGTGTGTCACTTGTATGTTTTAGGATGTTTTGGTGAACTGTCTATAAACTTATTTTGTGTCAGAATGATACTAGGAGCATGTACGGAGTCGTAAGTTTTGACCAGAAGAGTGGAATGTTGCTACAGTCTTGAAGTAACATATTCTAAAACTCTGAGGTCTTTAAGTTTCATTGGAATAAGATGCACAAGGGTTAAAATACAGTCTACCCAATGTGATCTTTAAAAAGATAACTTTTGTTCTGTTATTCCTTAGTTTATACTGGTTTGACATCTAATGCACAATGTCCTGAGAGAGGAGGACTTTGTAAAAGCGTGCCTTAAGGAAACTGACAAATGTGGAAAGCACAAAATGGCTTTTCTTGTCCTGCTGTTATATCGTGTTACTAGAGAATGTCCACACAGGTGATCTTAGTAACTTTGTGATAAACTGTGTGAGTGAGTACAGTGAAACCTGAGCATTGTAGGTTAAACTTCCATTCTTTATGTTGCTTTTCCTCGGAATAATAAAAATGTTGTAAGTTGACAGAATGGAGCTGCAGACAAGAAAGTTGTGTGTTTTGTTTAGGCATGGATAAAGTTGAATGGAAATAATTGTCGGTTTTCAGGGAAAAACAAAGGAGCTAATTTTAATAAAAGAAAAATCAACACTTCTCTCTCTCCCTTCAGATTTTGGGTACGGGAGAACTTGGCAATGTAAATATATGCAGTAATCCATCAAAGACAGAACTGAAGAACTTGCCACTAAGCTTATAATAAAATAATTATGAAGTCCGACTAAATGTAAATCACTTGTACTTGCTTTTTTTCCCTAACCAGGCATTACAGAGCCATGGTATAAATGACACTATTGGCATGTATTAAAACAGTACTTATCTTGTCTTTGGGAGAAGGAAAATGTTTTCCTCTTACTGGGAATATAGTTGTTGCATATCTGTCAATGCTCCTGTAGTGTGTAAGACTCGTTCATCTGACTCCTATCCTGTGTCTGCTTATTGGCTTTCTCAGTGCCTATGTTTTGCATGCTAGCAGGAGCAATGTAACTTCTCTGTTCCAGTCTTAGCTGGAGGGTCTGCTTTGCCTCTTAGCTTCAGGGAAATGAACTTTCTGTAGCAGGGTTCTGTGTTTAGGAAACTCTGTGGAGCAGACTTCACCCACCAGGGTGTGGTGTGTTTTTTTTTTTTTTTTTTTCTTTCAGGTAACATGTCTTACACCTGTACTTATCATGTGGTATGATAAATCAGCTAGGTATGCCTGTCAAATGGCTCATGTTGTGTATCTTGACAGTTGAGCGATAAACAACTGCAGATGTCCATTAGTACTATTGTTTTTCTGTAATGCAGGCTTTTATGTTGCCTTTGATATGATTATTTGCACATTGACCAATTTGAAGACTTTCATTGTTCATTGTGTAATATATTACTTTAAAGTCACTGTTTTAATTTTTTAAAATATGTCCACTAGTTTAATTTTCTATGGATGTAATTCCACCTTTTAATAATCACTCTTCATTTCTGCAAATATGAAGACATAAAGGGTAATATGTAAACATACCACGAGTTTGAAAATTGGGAAAATCAGCGTTTCCCTTTGCTCTTTGCTGTGCTGAAGTTAGCTTATCAACTTCAGTGCCTTTTTTTGTTAAGACAGTAAACTTCAGAAACTAAACAAATACTTAAAAACCCAAGGAACCGTCCTTAATAACAAAACTGATTTTTACATCTTTTGTTGGTTGTTTTGAAAGGTAATGCTGCCTTCACTATACGTGTAACTAGGAAACATGCTGTATGATCCATTATCTTGTAATTTCACTGCTATTAATAAGAGCAGTGTTCCAGTCTAAATGTGGTGGAGTGATGTCAATGAATAAAGTTTACTACCAGATTTTTAATTTAAATCAGATATTTTACTAAACATTATTAAAGGAGAATGAAGGTGCAATATTTGAATCACAAATGGGGTATTTTATTATCTCAGTTTCTTCATATCTTGATATATTTTTCTTATGTATTGCTGCTATTTATCTTATGTTATTAGGTATTTGTTAATGGCATCTCCCAATACAAGGCTATGTAACTCAGATTTGAGTATGGGCTTCTTCTGTAGTAGCATAAAAGCAGCAGACTATGTGGTTCTCAAGACACCCCCCCCCCCCCATTTGTGACTTCAGTTTTATGAAAATGCGTTATGTCGTGCCTGCTTCGTGTCATGTAAATTCTTGTGTATTTAATCTTAAAAATGATTTTTTTTTTTAAGTATATCACACGTCAAGAGAACAATTACAAGTAACTGTTAAAAGTATCTGTGTGTTTGCCTCAAAAATACTACTTCTGCATTAGGTCTAAATTAAGTCTTCAGTGTCACACATTATGGGTGGCCTTTTTCTCCCATGATATCTCAGGCTCTAAATGGCAGGTGATTGGTAGGGTAGGTTTAGATTAGATATTAGGAAGAAGTTCTTTACTCTGAGGTTGGTGGGACACTGGAGCAGGTTGCCCAGAGGAGCTGTGGACGCCTCATCCCTGGGAGTGTTCAAGGCCAGGCTGGATGGGGCTCTGAGCACCCTGGGCTGGTGGTGGGTGTCCCCCCCCATGGCAGGGGGGTTGGAACCAGATAATCTTTAAGGTCCCTTCCAACCCAAACCATTCTATGGTTCTATGATTGTATGTATGATTCAATGAGAGAGATATTTGTTAGTGTTTCAGAAAACCGTATATATAAGAATTTTTCTTTATTTTCCCTGTCTAGTTAATTTTTCAGAGTAGGATATATATATATATATATAAAAAAATAATCTTTTTTTTAACAAGTTGGATTAATTGGTTTTGCTAACAGGCAGGGCAATGTTTTTGTCATTGATGTGAAAATATAGAGAGACAAGATCTGATGCAACGGATGTTTAAATGTAGCTATACTTGATAACCAATTAATTTCTAATTTCATTTGGTTAAGGCACTTTATCTTGCAGCTGGTAATTGCTTTTATTAGAGAAGATACAGGCTGTTTCTGTTTGTCACATCAGAGGGAGCACAAATTCAAATTTTAGAGATCAAACTACTTTCTTAGTTAAAGACCTGGGAATAGGATCTTTATGTGGAAGGAAGTAGCTTCTTGATAGAGTTTTCAGAATAGGACTCTTGATATTTGCTTGTGTACTTGATATAACTTAATTGGGAATCAAATCTATATTTCACACTTCATCTAACCATGTGTTATCAGGAAATTTCAGTGCTGGGAGACTTAGTAAAAGTGACGTACCAACCTTTTAAATATGATGCCTCAACTTTGTGCTGGCTGTGATAGTGAACATATCTAATAAAGGTACCTATATCAGTGGTGAGAATTTGCAAAAATTAAAAGAACTTCAAACTATTTGTATTCACAGTTCTAACAACTGTAATAATAATAATGCAAAGAACTGTCACTTCATTCCTGTATGCTTTTTCTCCTTTTCACTTGCATTGTGTTTTTGTTTTTCAGTTAAGTAACCTTATTTATTCATTAAAAACAAAACCAAGGCATTTCGCCCTTTATCATAGGCTTGCTTTTTTTCTTATTTTCTTCCCTTGACTGGCTTTTTCATCCTTGTTTTCTCTCTCTTTTCCCCCAGGTGCGTTTGTGTCTGTGTGATTATTGCTTTTTTAATACTGTGCGAGTTTCCCTGAATCATGCAAAATGCAGTGAAGTTTCATTTGTGACTGGGGTTTCTGGCTAATGGGGCAATATGCAAAACAATTACTGTGTCCTTTTGGCAGACAGGAGCACCCAAACGAATGCTGAACTCGCGTCTTCCTGCTCCCTCTGTGTTTGCTAGAGCTTACAACATTGTAGAGCAAGTATACAGTCTCAAGGTAGTGGTCAGTCTTTAAACAGAGGATCATAGAATCATAGAATACCAGGTTGGAAGGGACCTCGAGGATCATCTGGTCCAACGTTTCTAGCACAATCTAGATGAGATGGCCCAGCACCATGTCCAGCTGAGTCTTAAACGTGTTCAGCATAGCAGAGTCAACCACTTCCCTGGGGAGATTATTCCAATGATTGACTGTTCTAATTGTGAAAAATTTCTCTCTCGTGTCCAGTCGGAATCTCCCTGGGAGTAACTTGTACCTGTTACCCCTTGTCTTCACCATGGGACTCCCTGTAAAAAGGGAGTCTCCATCTTCTTTGTAGCTCCCCTTTAAGTACTGGTACACGGTGATGAGATCACCTCTAAACCTCCTTTTCTCAAGGCTGAACAAGCCCAGCTCTCTCAGCCTGTCCTCATATGGCAGGCTGCCCAAGCCTGGATCATCTTGATGGCCCTCCTCTGGACTCCTCCACCCTGTCCGCATCTTTTTTGTATAACGGGGACCAGAACTGTACACACTATTCCAGGTGTGGCCTGACAAGTGCCGAGTAGAGAGGGATAATGACTTCTTTATCTCTGCTGGTGATGCCCTTTTTGATGCAACCCGGCATCCTATTGGCCTTCTTGGCGCAGCAGCACACTGCTCACTCATGTTGAGCTTCCTGTCCACCAGGACCCCCAGGTCCCTTTCCACAGAGCTGCTCTCCAGCCAGGTGGATCCCAGTCTGAGCTGCACTCCTGCATTATGTTTTCCCAGGTGCAAGACCTTAAACTTGTCTTTGTTAAACTTCATAAGGTTCTTGTTAGCCCACTCTTCCAGCCTATCCAGATCTTCCTGCAGGGTGGCTCTCCCTTCCAGAGTGTCTACTTCCCCACTCAATTTGGTGTCATCTGCAAACTTCATCAGGCTACACTTAATGCCGTTATCCAGATCGCTTATGAAGATATTGAATAGCGTTGGGCCCAATATTGATCCCTGGGGGACCCCACTTGTGACGGGTTGCCAGTTTGAAAAAGAGCCATTTACCACCACCCTTTGGGTGCGGCCCATCAGCCAGTTCCTCACCCGCTGCACAGACCACTTGTCCAGGCCATAACGCATCAGTTTCTCCAGGAGGAGGCCGTCGGGAACCATATCAAAGGCCTTGGAGAAGTCCAAGTAGACAATGTCGACCACTCGCCCCATGTCAACCAAGCAGGTCACTTTATCATAGAAGGCCACCAGATTTGTCAGGTGCGATCTGCCTTTTGTGAAGCCATGTTGGCTTTTCCCAATCACATGCTTCATTTGACTCAAGATGACCCCCAGGAGGATCCATTCCATGACCTTCCCGGGGATTGAAGATAAAGCCCTCTTAATGCAGCAATACTCAGACTTTCTCTTGTTGTTCAGCTTAAAATGGATGTTAAAGGATGAAATAGCACTTCCCTTGCTAGAAGAAAAACTTAATTCTTTTCACGTTTTTCTTTCATCTTCCACTGATGATGATGGCAGGAAGTGGAACAGTATTGTATTTTTACTGACAGTATTCCTTTCTTCAGTTTATACTGGCATGGTAGAGTTGTTAATCAACATGTCCCCACTTGTTAGAGAATGGCCTTGACATCATTCTTGTTTATCAAATGTTCGGAAGTGACACACAGGGGAGGTTATATAGAACGGCCAACGCTTTTTAGTCATAAGTGTGCTTGCTGATCCCTGTAATGCTGAGTCAGAGAAAAATTCTATCGTGTCTGTAGGATGTGGGAGTCGATGAAAACTAATTAAGTGATGCAAAACCCTTTCAGCACTTTTAGACAAGCTTTGCCAAAAGATCGTTTTTTCACAAGTCTTGAATCTTGATCAAAATACCTAATCATGATGTAGACCTTCTTGTCATTGCTGACATCATTGCTTTCATCCATCATAACAGTGAAAGGTCCTGATGTGTAATGGTTCATGGCCTGAGTGTGTCTGATGTGCTGACAGAGCTTTGACGATCTACACAGCTTTTGTTTCTTCCAAAGGAATTTTTTTTCTTAGTAGCTGAGTCAGTCTAGGAATCTCACCAAGTCGAGCTGTGTGAAATGGTCAGCAATGTGAATAAAAAAACATACCTCAGCATTCTGAACTTTTTCACTTTTTAGCTTGAGTTCTGTTTCAGTGAGAGGATAATGATGCTACAAAACTGGCATGTTTCGCAGACATGTTTTGCCTGAAAAATGCAAAAAGGACGTAGAAGTTGAATTCTTTTTTAATACTACTGAACTAAATAAAGCCTCAGATCAGTAGTTAAGCTTCTGTGGCCTGTTGCACTGAAAGAGAAATAAGCACGAAGGAGGATCGTCTTTGTTCTTCACACAGTGTATATAGAGATTTTCAGCATTTGGAAATCAGAATATGTGTAATACTTCTAGTGTGATAATTAATAATAATATTTTGAAAATATTTGAAAATGGTCAAACAAGCAAATTTTAAATTAATATAGATTTAGGGGGAAGGATAACAAATCAGAGAATAGTGACTGTGTCTAGAAGGTATTTACTTGATCGTGATCAGACAGTCTTGTGCCGGGGAGGTTTAGGCTGGATATTAGGAAAAATTTCTTCACCAAAAGGGTAGTCAGGCACTGGCACAGACTGCCCAGGGAAGTGGTTGAGTCCCCATCCCTGGAGGGATTTAAAAGCTGGGTAGACGTGGTGCTTAGGGACGTGGTTTAGTGGTGGACTTGGCAGTGCTGGGTTGATGGTTGGACTCAATGATCCTTAAATGTCTTTCCAACCTAAATGATTCTGTCATTCTATGTAAGTGGATCCCTGTACCCAGAGAATTGAATATGAGAGAAGCCTCCAGGTTCATAGATGAAATTGCTTGAATAAAAGAATAAAGAGGAACTGTGGGCTATAGAAGCCTCAGTCTTGTGTTTTGGGGCCAATTCATAGACTGGTTTAGTTTAACAAAATTAAAAACTGAGAGCTTGCATACTCCCGCCCTATGGGCCACAAACTCCAAGCAAAACAGTGTAAAGAACAGAAAAATTGTAGGATTCAAACAAATGGGGCTAAGCTGATAAAGAACAATTTTAGGCTGAAAACCTGAGGAATGTAAAGATGGGAGAAGGAAGCCAAATTTTAAGATGGCCTTTGATCCGTTATGAGAAGGATTGCATGATGTGGGATAGGAAGGAAGTAGATTTGATCCAGGAAGTCTTTTCCAGTCATGTGCTCTTTTAATAGTAGTACACTGGTTTGTAGAAGGGGGTGGGGGAAGAATTGGAAGCAGGCAAAACCCCGCTACATAAATCTTTTAAAAGAAATTAAACCCAGAACCTAAATCTTAGGGAAAGCATTTGATTTCTGGCACTTAAGTATTCCTCATACTGACTGATGCCCAGTCTTTGCTAGCACTAATATGCACATTGCTGAAATCTGCTGCTGAAATACTGAACTGAACTCCTGTTGAATTATCAACTTCCAAAATCATAAGGGATAATTTTGCTTTGGTAGATTAAAAATTTTATGCGACTATATCATATGTTTGCACAAAGCTTATATTGTTGACTGTACTGTCACAGTGGAGATTTTTTGTGGTTTATCTTTTGTTCTAAATCCATATTTTGAATTATTGGTTCTCCACGCACTCGTTCATCAAAGGAGATAAAAGCCTTTGAGAAAATATTTCTAAAAATAGGTGTGTGTGTGTGGTGGTGTGTTTTTTTTTTTTTTTTTTTTTTTTTTTTAAATCAGTTTACTTTCCTAAAACTGTGTTTTAGGGCCATGAATTCTCTTTTCTCTTCCTTTCGACTGTTCCGGTAGAAGAGTTTTCCAGGAAGCAGATTGTCATGTGTTAGTCTTTAATAGGTATTAATGACTTCTCTGCTAAGACTTTTAAAAGTATCAGTAATGGCATATCTTGTCTTGTATAGAGAAACTTGTTTCTGTTTTTTCAAATATTTATGTAAGTTTTAGGGAACAAGTGCCCTTATTTTATAAAATGGTCTTTCTATCAGGTTTTCAAGAAATATGAGTTACAAATGTTAACAGAAGTATGAAACAGTTTGACAGTTTCCCTAATCTCACTTTTTCAGTCTTTTATAATGCCATAACTTTGTTTGCTCTCCTGTTGCAGTAAACTTCCAGAGCAGATAAGTCCTGAATTACTAATGAAAAGCAGAATGAGTGTAACTTGAAAACTCATGTTCTTTCAACCTTTGTTTGCAATATAATTAAAAAGGGCACCAAGGAAATTTTTAAGAGACAGACATATCTTTTGTAGTATGTTTGCATTGGAGAAAGAAGCAAATTGCAGTCAGGAAAGAAAACATCTTGCCTCACGGCTTTAGGAAAATGGTGCAGTTTTTGCTGCATTCTGCAGTGCTTTCAGATTCTAAGTTTTGATTTAATTGAGAAGATGCCATTGCCAGAATGCAAACCAGTTATTCTAGTCTTGCTTAAAAACCACCTTGCAAAGTGATAACAGTAACAAAGGTGGGAATTCACCCCACCCTGTCTTCCCACTCAAGTCAAACCTCAATTAGCTCCATTTATATGCTAATATTAAGCACAGGAAACTTCCTTTTTCTTTACTTTGTGTACAATAAGGAAATAATGCAGGGAAAAAAGATTAGGTTACATTAACATTGCGTGGTTAATAATGAAATATGAAAATAAAAAAATATAATCTTTCCTGTCCACATAAACTGTCCCATTCTTGCAATGAGAAGCAATTGTTACACCTAATATCATAGAATGCCCTGAGTTGGAAGGGACCCAGAAAGATCGAGTCCAACTCCTGTCCCTTTATAGGACAACCCCAAAAGCCTGTCTGTGTAGCGCAATGCAGTCAATGAGACACTTTGCCTGCACTGGGTTGATAGTGGGAAATACAAGCATAAAAGAAAGTTTACAATCTCTTCTTCCAAGCAGTCTACATTTTCTGTTCTTTCAAATATTCAGTTTCCACCGATCTTAATTGAGTGTGGAATGTTGGCTGTTTCTGGCCTTCTATTCTCAAATTGCATTAGGATTTTGTTTGTGTTTAAGCTTTGTAATAATCAGTTCTAAAAATAAATCTAAAAAATAAACCATGATAAAATGCTTTCCTGTTGGGCTTTGTTAGCGGAATAACTGTGAGTACTAAAAGGGAGAAGCAGTAGCTAGTTGCAAGGACTTTTGTTATTGCACAGATGGTAAATCCTGAGCTTTGTGTGTGTGTATGTGCAGTTGTGTCAAGGAAGAGAATACTTAGTCTGAAACAATATTCTTTGGTCCTTTTTAACTTTTTTTTTTATATTGGAGAGAGAAGTTGATGTAGCGCAAGTTCCTCAAGTTCCTGCCAAATCATATCTTTGCTGTTGAGTTTTAGCGTAGTTTTCCACTTAGTATAGTATTTGTATACCTAAGGCACCTGTTTACTCTGTACTTTGGACGCTGGGGCCAAAATCAGTCTGTGAGAATCAGTGAGAAGAAAAATACTGAAATACGTAAAGAATATATTATTTATAAAAGTAGATGCTTCCTTTGTTTTTAGCTTCAAAATGTTAAAGTTTCAGTCTTGGTATATACATATCCACAGCAAATAGTATGATTTTTCAAACCTCACAGCCACTTGTCTTAGTCATGTTTTCCTTAGTCCCAGTAAATAAAAGTTGGGTCTTTTTGTAGATAATGATTTAAGGTGTGTGGTTTTTTTTTTTTTTTTCTTTTTTCTTTTCTTTTACAGTCTGTTTTTAAAACCTTCAGTAAACATAGAAATTTGGATTCTTCCTTGAGCTGGCTTCTAAAAAAAGTTTTTATATGTTAATTTTATACCTGTTGTGCAAACCCTTACATGGTCAGCTAATGCAAATTCAATTTTGAGTAAAGCAAACATGAGGATGGACTCTTAGAGGAAGTAACAATCAGAATCATGTTTGCCACGGTAGGTGTGCCTTTTAGTTGTTGGTTGATACATGCTGGTGATAGAGTCGGACCTGTCAGTAAGTTGTAAAGTGAATGGTAGAAATGTGTGATAGGCAGAGCTATAAGGTACTGAGGTAATGAAACCCCACAGCTATCAAAAGGATGTGCTGTTATTTACGCTGGAATACTTACCTTTATTTCAGCCATCTAATCTATTCTGGTCGTGATGATCAAAATTCTTGCTTTTTCCTATTAGAAGTTTAAAACAATTTAGAGTTGGTACTGCTTTCATTTAATTCGTAGAGTTTTCTATCGTGCCTCATTTGGTCTCGTGCTGAGCTGTTGCTGTAAGGGGCAGTCCCACTGATTGGAAGATGTGTGTGTGTGTGTGTGTGTGTGTGTGTGTGTGTGTAAATAAACTACAGGTTGCTTTACTGCAGCACACTTCCATCTCTGTTACAACTGGCTGGGCAAGAGCAGTATTACTGAACTCCTGAGCACAGGACCAGTACATTCAGACTGATTTTGATAGTGTCAGAATAGAGGATTTGTTTAGAAGGAGTTGCAACCAGAAGCAATGGGATGTGAAGGAGAAAAGGAGTATTTTAAACGGAACTACTGTCAGTTAAATTTTATAAATGGGTGAGGGAATAATTTTGGGAGATGTAGAATCTGGTTCCTGACAACTTTTACAAAACTTTGGGAAGCAAACGTGTTTGCAATGGAAGTACTTCACACGGAATCCTGAACCAGCTTTGGGCTGGCTAACAGTGTAGATGCCGTAGTATGCAGCTGCTCACGGGCTGAAGGGAAAAGCAGTAAATACTTGAAAATTAACTGCACTGTGTTGTGTGCTCTAAGAAGATAGCTGCATTGTTTAGCTTAGCTTAACCTTGGCTGAAAACTAGTCGAACAGTCACAGTGGGGATTGTAGTGTGGATATGTCCTATTTATGGGAGAGTCTTCTGCCTCTGAGAATCTATCAAGTGGTGTGGTAGATCTATTTTGTTTTTACCCTTGATTTTATGAGTTAGATGTCTTGCTACAATTAAATTTTATACAAAGCAGCCTGAACACGGGGTTTATGATAGCCCAGTTTAAGCTTATAGGGTACAGACTGTGTGGGTTTCACGGTGCCCCCCACTATGTGCATTTTCTACATTGTCTTATTTAATGTTCTTTGTGATAGTAAAGTCCTCTACCTTTTCTCCACCACTTCCTCATGTTTTCATTGCTTATAATATGCAAATGTCCAATTAGGTCTTGGAATGTTAACCAAAAAATTACCTTACTACTGAGTGCTGCTTCCCTTTAGGAAGAAATGCACAACTGTATTTACTTGGAGGGTTAAAGAGTAATTTCTTTCAAGCAAAGCAGGTTTATTATTTCCAATTTTCCAAGATAAAGTGTGAAATAATTGGATTGTACCACTGATAATCATTTTTGACTCTCTTGGGAGCACCAAATACAAGGTGCTGGAAGGAGGGGGAAAATATGAATTCTGCGTCATGTGTAATCTTAAAATAATTTTTTAAAGTAAAGTCAGGCTAATTCAATGTGTGACATGTTTTATGGCCTCAAGCTGCGCCGGGGAGGTTTAGGTTGGATATTAGGAAAAACTTCTTCCCCCAAAGGGCTGTCAGGCCCTGGCCCAGGCTGCCCAGGGCAGTGGTGGAGCCCCCACCCCTGGAGGGATTTAAAAGCCAGGGAGATGTGGTGCCTGGGGACATGGTTTAGTGGCGGGCTTGGCAGTGCTGGGTTAGCGGTTGGGCTCGATGATCTTAAGGGTCTTTTCCAAACTTAAGGATTCTATGATTCTATGTGTATATCTCACACAGGTGAAATGTACAGGTGATGGCAGATGTGAAGTTCCTCTGTGTTTAAAATAAAATAATCGTTAGAGTTACAAAAGTATATTTTCTGCAACTACTGTGAAGGGAGAGAAGCATTATTTTTGTTAACATGTTACGGGGAGGTGAAATTCCTTTTTTGAAAGGGACAGTGTGTGGCTGAGATTTGCCAAGGTAATGGAGGGAGGTAGATTCAGGACTCCTGCAGAAACTGAATAGGAACCAAATGAATAAATGATACTTGATGACACTACTTCAAGCCATTTGTTGTGCTTTCATGATGATGTGTTAAGGAAATACTGTAACCATTGTGGAATGAAATGTATATTTAAAACAAAAAAGAAGAGTTTCAAAGTAGTGGAGTAATGAATGCATTTTATATAACATTGTTTGAATCTTGTGATAGAAATACAAAACATACTTAAAGCCTAAATTACGCTGTTAGATCCTGGGACTTTGAGTTTTTGACTGGTGCCCATCTTGTTTTAAAAAAAAAAAAAAAAAAGTTGTCATAGAGTTATTTTAAGAATAAAGTGAATACCTGGGAAGGTTAGCTATGTCTATATAAAAATGCCATTATCATTAAGAAAAATTGACGAGGCAAATTCCGATCCATTCCAACATGTGAGCTTGTAATATTTCTTTGATGCTCGGGAAGGCAGGGTAATAGAGGAAATACCACGTTTCCAACTTAGAAGAAGAAATATGACTGTTTTCTACTTTCTGAAGGACAGTTCAGGCTTCTAGTCAGCCAGCAGGGTGGTTGAGAGAGTAGCAAAATACCTACTTTCTTAAGCTTTTCCTCTCTGAAAGGCTTTGCTCCCACTTTTTAAATGGTGTAGTTACTGTGTCATATCTCCTTCCATCTCTTCGCTCTTTCTTGTTTCTGGTCTAGTAGGTTGGGGTTTTTTTTGGTGTCATCAAAGCATGGCTGTAGGGTAGAGAAGGGAAACAGTAATCTTTCTCCTTGGGAGAACAAACGTGATTCCTTTCCTGTATAGGGTGATGATGTTGCCACTGACAGTTACGAGGAACGATTTGTTCCTGGCTGTCCTTTTGACAAGGGAGAGAAAGACCTGTTGTTTTCCTGGCAGGCTGGGGAGTGTAGTTTGACAGTAGTGGGCATAACAAACAAAAAAGCAATCAGTGTTAATGCCCACATATTTACAGGTTGTAATTTAAAATTAAATTTAAAAAACTATAGCTGTTGTTGATGTAATTACCTACCTAGATTTAAATTGTTACTTAGCTTACCTAACTCTAGAAAAGAGGTTCTTGCTTATGTAGAAGGCTGAAGTTTTGTTTGTGTAAATTTATTGGTATGTTTTCTTGACTGTGCCACTGTGGGATAACCCAGCTTTATGCTCCCATCAGTGTGATGCTGTAGAAGAAATTCTAGAGTAAAAAAGGTCAATTTTTCCACACATTTGTCCCCAGAAGAGCCATTTTACACTAGCATTTTTTGATATGTAGGCAATTATGCATATTTGCTCAGTTTAAATTTTTTATCGGTGTAGCTGAAGAGAACATCTATGAGCTATGTATAGCAAGTATATGCTTAATGCTACAGAAGATAGTTTTAAGAGATTGAACTGTAAAATTTCACTGACTCTTTACTAGTCTTCCGTGGAAAAAAAAATTATTAGAAAACCCCAACAATATCAGATTACTACTATAGCAAGTAATATTTTCCCGAAATGGTTGTGTTCCAAATTTTGCATCTGTTACGCTGTTTTCTGTTTTGTGTACAGTGTGTAGGAACTATATGCTTAGAAAAACTTGATCTACCCAGGGGAAAAAATCTGTGAAGAAAGCAATCCAAACAAGTGTTCAAAAATCATTTTTAGTTTTAAATTTCCAGTGAAATATGTGTGGATTTTGTACTGACATAGAGATGCTTCTGAATTCTCCTAGCATGAGGAGAATTTGAAATCCTCATGCTAGAGAGCATCAGCAATGGAATGAAACTCTGATTCCGTATAAACAAAATTGAAAATTCCCATTGATTTCTGGGAGGCCAGAATTCTTTTGCATTTTAACAGAAAGATTCCTTTGACTTACTGTGTACGTCAAAGGAGAACACATTGTATTATATCATTCACAATTTAGTAAGGGTAAAATGAGTATGTATATTTAAACAGCTGGTTGCCAACAAAAAAAGCGTGATTACATAACGTTTGGCTTAAACTATCTTGTTTTAATGGCTTCATAGCTGGCTGTGGGAAACAATTAAAGTGTTTTCAGTACACTAGAAATATTTCACAGATGTGTTTTTTTGAGAAATTTTACTGTTCTGTTTGATGTGTCTTTCTTTGTCCTTGTAAAAGTTACTTGATGAAAGCGTGACTCAGCTGATCATTAATTGTTTTCTGTTTTCAGGTTGCAAAACAGCAATGTCACAGAACTGACCACAGTCATCACAGTAAGTAAGCCGTGGTAGTAAGCATTCTGATAATTTTCGGAGAAGCATGACTGATATAGGGAAAAGGAAAAAGTTTTATATACTGTATGGCTTAGTGCTAAATTCTGCATCCAGGTCCTGATTTTAGCAAGACATTAAGCACAGGCTTAACTAAGACTTTTCGATGCTTAGTCCACATGTGCAATTACTTTTGTGAGTTCAGGCTTAACTATTGAGTAGGTCTTCAACAATTAATGTCCATGATAACACTATTATCATGCTTTGTGGATTTCTTTGTATGTAGGTTTGAAATATAAATATGATAGAATGTGATTTTAGTGTGTGGCACATTTTCAGTATACCTTTAGTAGTTTTGATGTCTGATGTTATAGAGTTTAAGGAATATTTAAAGTGAATTGAGAGACTGTGCTGAGAGTTTTGATTCCAAAACCAATTTTAGCAACTTCGAAAAGTATTTTGTATAGTCAGAGAACATGTTATCTTTTGCTACGTGATGAGGATGAATTATCTTGTTTTGTTAATAAGTAGTTTAGTAGACTGTTAGGAAATGAAGAATTTTGCATTCACATCAATTAGCTTGGTTTTTTTCAGGATAACTAAAGAAAAAAGTTATTTCTGTCTTACTCCAGTACCTTGCTTTAGAGAAAGTTGACAGGGAAAGCTAAGATAGATAAGAGATTTAAACAGAAAGCCTGACCGTCTTTGCTTAGTTCACAGATGCAACTTTCAGGCACACTGTGTTACTTTATGTACCTGACAGACAGTAAGTACAATAAAAGTTAGAGAGGAAAATCTGAAATAGATTTGAAATGATTTTTCAAGTTTATTATTTTGCTGCTCCTCATATTAACCATCAATTCTTCATACCCTTGTGATAATATGCCCTGAAAATAGCGAATAGCATATTTAAAGACATATTTTAGGTTTATGTCCAGTAATGAGATATGTTGGTTAATAAGAGCCTTGTTTAGATCCCGGATACAATATTGTGTGATACAATGGCGTCTTATGTTTCAGTAGCGACCTTCATGCCCTCATCTCAGAGGTAACTTTACAATCAGTAAAGATAAAATTTGCACTGACGGGGGGAGGGAGGATAAATTTTTGCATGCTGATTAAAATAAATTTTAAGATCAAATTTAAAAGGCCTAGGTTTTAGAAGTACTTCAAGTGTACAGTTGCATGCTTTCAATGCAAATGTACTGTGTGGAAAGAGAAGATACTAAAACCACTACGTGTGACGTAATACAGTATTTACGGGAATGGCAAGAGCACCAACATTTGCTGAATTCAAAGAACGAATAGGTTCATATGGAGAGAGCAGATGTATTAAGTAGGAGGGATCAAGTGAATTAAAGGTCAAAAGAACAGTTTTCTACTTGAACACATTGCTTAGCAAGCAGAGATATGAGAGCAAGGTAAGATTGCTGCTCCTCACTTCAAAATAGCAGGCTATCTGAACCAAAAAAAGGGGGGGGCCAGAACTAGGAAAGTCATTAAGTAATTTGCAATAATAGACAGAAATATGAAGACTGTATCTAGGATTTAGGCTTTACTGCAGGCATCAGACATTGTGAAACTTTCTGTAATACAGTAGTATACTGCCAGCTTCTGTAAGGTGAGCCAGTTTTAATGAAAAAGCTTTCTTTTCATAAAAGCTGAACCCTGTTGGTTTTTTTGCTAATGAGGTAATGTGGTTGTTTGTTTTTTTTTTTTTTTCTTTTTTCTTTTTTCTGGGATGGACTGAAACTGAAAGACTGCTACCTTCTCAGCCTCCTTGTGCCTGAAGAAAGGTGTTGAAACTTCCTAGAAGAAGGTTCCAGTTTTGCAGGGGGTAGGGGGGTGTAGCGCCTTACTCAGTAGAATGAGAAGAATGCCCCATAAATGGTCGTTGACATGCATAACTTTTGTCCCTTTAAGTATGCAATTGGAGAAGAACAGGAGGAATTTATAGAAAGATTTGTGCTTTTTGATCAATTTTCTTGTAGGCCTTAAAAAATGCAAGGGAAGCAATAGCCAGGTGTAGATCTCTTTCTCTGAATCAGCTTATTTTTAAGGCTGATTGTTTGTACTAACTCAGTGTACTGGTTTATTCTGCTTGTGTGTTTATGGCCAACTATAAGTTACTTAATCCTTTTGTGAGGGATGAAAAATGTCAAATCTCTGAAAAAGAAGAAAAAACGTATCCTTAGTCATCTCTAGCATTTTTGTGGGTGCAGTCAATTCTTTAGCCAACAGAACTTACTTTCTTTGTTATGAAGCAACAACAATCCTTCCATCCAAACAAAGAAATGGCACCTCAGTATGCATTCTGTTGTAACAAGTAGGTTGCTCAAGGGAGAGCTTGAAAAGATTAGGAAAAATGGCAAGTAATAATTCCTTGTACTTTGAGACTTGTGGGTTTTTGTGGGTTGTTTTTTTTGTTGTTGTTTTGTTTTGTGTTAAAGTCATGCCATTTTTGATGAGAGGTTCTTGAGGATACTAATTTCTGCTCCCAAAATACAAAATTGTTTCCATCCCTAATGATGGCTCTTTTTATTTGTTCCAAAAGGTGATGGTGGTGAATTCTCATAGTACCACTTTACCTATGGAAACAGAAATAATGTGGTATCTTGACACAGTACTTGAAAGTTCTGCAGATAATACTTTCTGAAAATTTTCTATGTGGTTGTATGTAAAGAATTTATTAATGGCTATAATTAAACAAGTGATTTAAAAGTAAAAGATCAGCTGAGCAGAAGGCTGAACAGAATTTTCTAAATGGTTAAGGTAAATTTAAGAAGAGAGGCCTCAGAATTTGACCAAAATTGTGATGACAAGTTAAGTTTGAGAGATGTTGCCGTTACAGCATTACAGGAATACTACGGTTATCAGAAGAATCTTTGTAGGTGAGATCTACGCTGAAGTTTTTTTCGGGGGGGGGGGGGGGGGGGGGCGGTGGAGGAGAAAAAAAAAACATCTTGAGCAAAGAAGAGGAAGATGTTAAAGGATGCGTAAATCGTGCTTTCTACAGAAAGTAGAAGTAAGGATTTGACAGGTTTTGAAAACTACCCAGTTTCTTTTCACAGTAATGAAGTATGCATTGGCCTACTTTGAATTGGTGACTAGGAGTGTGAAGGTGAACAACAACAAAGAAAGTGTTTGAGTTTTTTTTCTGTCAGACCCAGGAAAGATTTTGCGTATTTTAATTACTGGTTCTAAAATATAGAAGCAGATTGCCAAGAAAAGCACTTCCCTTACATGAAACTTAAGTGTGTGCAAATAGTAGCCTGTTTGCAAACTAAATAAAAACGCAGCAGACTTGCAGAAACATGCAAGTTAGGCAAACATCTTCCTTTTTTAAAAAAACAAAACCAAAAAAACCCCACCGTGTGCTTTATCACTTGTCAGCTGCTGTGTCTCAGAACAAAAGAAATTGCACAAGAAATGTGATTATTGCATTTTAAGTGAAATTCGATAAGAAGTCTGGGAACTGGCAACTAATGAGAAACTCTTGATAACAAATTGGAACACACTGTATGGAGTGGTAAGGGGGAAAGAAAGAAGAAAAATTTGGTGAACTCAGGTTAACAAAAATAGTTCTGTGCTTTTATGCCAATTTGGGTGTATCATTACCTCCCTTCCCACAACTGTTCCTGTTCTTCTCGTCAGAAGTTAACTTAAGCATCTAGATACATAGCTGTATTTGCCTTTTTTCATCATGCAAATACTCAAAAGGATGCAGAGAATTCATGTGAAGGTGCATTTGGTTACGGAAAAGGAATCTTTGTTTTTATGTTCCCCCAAAACAATTCTGGGGTCTACAGTACAAGACAGACATGCAGCTGTTAGAGCAGGTCCAGAGGAGGCCACCGCCGTGATCAGGGGGCTGGAACACCTCTCCTGTGAAGAAAGGCTGAGAACATTGGGTTTGTTTAGCATGGAGAAGAGAAGGCTCCGGGGGAGACCTGATTGCAGCCTTTCAATAAATAAAGGGGGATCATAAGATAGACGGAGAGAGACTTTTTACTGGGGCCTTTAGTGACAGGAGAAGGGGCAGTGGTTTTAAACTGAAAGAATGTAGGTTTAGATTGGACATAGGGAAGAATTTTTTTTTTACTGTGAGGGTGGTGAGACACTGGAACAGGTTTGCCCAGAGAAGTTGTGGATGCCCCGTCATTGGAAGTGGTCAAAATCTGGTTGGACAGGGCTTTGAGCAACCTGACCTAGTGCAAGATGTCCCTGCCCACAGCAGGGGGATTGGACTAGATGATCTTTGAAGTTCCTTTCCAAACCAAAGCATTCTGTGATTCTATGAAAACATGCTGTTCATTGCTTGTAGTAATAGTATTTGAAAAGTAGCAGTTTGTTTTTTTTGACAGTGTATGTGGATGTACTTTTGGCAAGCTCAGAAAAAATACAAAAGCTTCCAAAACAGCCCTTCCCCAAAGAATGTGAGAATTTACTTCCTTCATACGTGTGTAACACCTGCCGATTTAATTATATCTTTACTTCAGTGTAATAACAACAATTAGCATTGACTAAGAAACTAAAAATAATATGATTTTAACAGTTTTATGTGCTTACAGTAATTATACAGAGTGTAAATAAAAGGCAAAGGGCAATTATGCCTTTTTTCTACTTATTTTTGCATAGTTATTTTTAGAAAATCATGTAATTAAAAAATTGAAATAAAAAGTTTATTGCTGTATGTTGCTGATTTCTCTGGTAATGTGGTCATTGTATGTGTACGTGTATATGCTTGCTTGTATGTGTATATTTCGTTTTATTATCAAGGAAAACATATTAACATGCTAGATAAAACAATTATGGAAGTAAAATTACAAAATGACTGAAAGGAAAAAAAGAAAACAAAAAAACCCCCACTACTGACACAACTTCTGTAAGAGTTACTCCCAAGTGTTTTAATGCTGCTGCTGCAAACCAAATTTAATAAT
Organism: Platalea leucorodia; assembly: GCF_965183815.1. Classification (NCBI taxonomy): domain Eukaryota; kingdom Metazoa; phylum Chordata; class Aves; order Pelecaniformes; family Threskiornithidae; genus Platalea; species Platalea leucorodia. The sequence continues at coordinate 102,708,649 of NC_138827.1, read as the reverse complement.
GATTATTTGCTGAAAGGGTTAAAAAGCAGATTTTGATTATGTATTGTCAATCCATGATTAGCATCTGTTAGGAGGAATAAGTGGTTTATTAAGCTTTACTGTACAGATGGCAACTGGAGGAGCTCAGATGTAAATTGAATTTTCGGTAGTATCACTGTACTGTTAAGCCCAGCTGGTTTTATCTTTGCAATAGCAGCAATCGGTTTGCACAAAAAAGTGTTTTTGTTGTTTACAGTTACTTCAACAGTTTATAAGTTCAGAAATCTTTCAGATTATGTATGATTAGATAGGAGTTTTCACTTTGTTTGCTTTGGCTTTCTTATAGAAAGAAGTGTTAGCATTTAAATACAAAGCTTTGTCCACTTATGGGAAATGAAGAAATATTTTTTTCTAATTAAATTTCAGAATCTTAATATACAGTAGCTCTGTAATTTAGATGTTTAGGTTAAGACGACATTTCTAGTCAACTATTGAAAAGATAATTTTCCATATGTAAGTTGATGAAACTTTATCTTTTGAATCTAAGTCTTCAGGGACTTTACTGCTGGTAGGTAATCCGAGTTTTGTGTTCCTGTTTCAACGAGAAAGCTGCTTTTAGTAGGACTTCACCAAACCACCACTCCAAAAAGTGTGGTCTGGGCAAGGGTTACAAGTTCAAGGAGGAAGGCATGTTGTATGTTTGTGGTTGTTTTTTTTTTTTTTTTTTTTTTTTTTGTTTTTTTTTTTTTTGTTTGTTTGTTTGTTTGTTTTTTTGTTTTTAATTCATAATATTACTGTGAATCATTTGATATTTGATTATATTCCTAAGGTCTTAAAAATCCTTAGGCAAAACTAAATTTGCTTTGTTTAATTTCTTTTCTGGTTTTAAGGTAAGTAGCAAATCCTGTGGTAATGAAGAAAACTTGAAATAGTGGAATCAAGAGTCAAAACTGAGAAGGCAACTGAGATCCTTAATTAAATAAACAATGAGTTGAGAGTTCTTTTATTTTTAACTTGATAACTGGAAGAGCTTAGATGTGTGTATTGTGAGAAACTGATGTGAAAACAGAACAGCTTGGTAACTGGGAGTAGCATACTGATCAGCATCTCTCTTCAACCATGTGTGAAAGGCACAAGGCCTTTGGTCTTTCTTGATTTGTGGTTGTAGCTTTGTTCTTCCATTGCTTGTATCACTGGTAGTCCATAAACCATTTACTAATTTGTCTTTACAGTGAATGAATGAAAGATTTTTTTTTTTTTTTTCAGAAATTTTTGCCTATTGGGACAGGTTGGGGGCAGTAGCAGAAAGGCCCTTGGGGTTTTGGTAGACAGCAAGCTGAACATGAGTTAGCCATGCACTCCTGCAGCAGAGTAGGCCAGCTGCATCATGGGGTGTATTAGCAAGAGTGTAGGCAGCAGTCCGAGGGAAGTGATTCCCACTGCCCCATTTGGCCCTTGTGAGACCACATCTAGAGTGCTGGATCCCAGTTTTGGGGTCCTCAGTACAAGAAAGATAGTGACATACTTTAGTGGTTGGCTACCATGATAAATAGGGAACAAGAGTGCATGATGAAATACAGATGTGTGAGAGAATTGGAATCGTTCAGCCTTGAGGAGGCTCAGGGAAGCTAATGGTTATCTCGAGCTGACTAAAGGGTGTTAGAGAAGAAAAGTCAGATTCTTCTTGGAAGTGTACAATGAAAAGAGAAAAGGCAAAAGACACAAATTATGTGAAGGGAAAATTTGATTAGATAAAAAGGAAAAATTCCTGAGAATGCCAGCTCATGAAGTTTGACAACTTTCATTGTGCTCTTGCAGCTTAGAAAACCAGTCATATTCTGGGCTGCATCAAAAGAAGCGTGGCCAGCAGGTCGAGGGAGGTGATTCTGCCCCTCTCCTTCACTCTGGTGAGACCCCACGTGGAGCACTGCGTTCAGCTCAGGGGTCCCCAGTACAAGACAGACATGGACCTGTTGGAGCGGGCCCAGAGGAGGGCCACAGAAATGATCAGAGGGCTGAAGCACCTCTCCTATGAGGAAAGACTGAAAGAGCTGGGGTTGTTTAGCCTGGAGAAGGCCCCAGGGAGACCTCACTGTGGCCTTTCAATATATAAAGGGTGATCATAAGATAGACGGAGAGAGACTTTTTACTGGGGCCTTTAGTGACAGGAGAAGGGGTAATGGTTTTAAACTGAAAGAAGGTAGTTTTAGATTGCGCATAAGGAAGAAATTCTTTATGATGAGGGTGGTGAGACACTGGAACAGGTTTGCCCAGAGAAGTTGTGGATGCCCCATCATTGGAAGCGGTCAAAATCCGGTTGGACAGGGCTTTGAGCAACCTGACCTAGTGAAAGATGTCCCTGCCCACGGCAGGGGGATTGGACTAGATGATCTTTGAAGTTCCTTTCCAACCCAAACCAGTCTGTGGTTCTAGGAGACACTGAAATGGGTGCTTAGAGAGCCTGCAGAATCTGCATCTTGTTTACTGGGCAAGGCTCTGAGCAACTTGGTGAATCTTCGAAGTTAACCATGCTTTAAGCAGGAGATGGGACCAGATGACCTGTAAAATCCATCCAATCTAAAGAACTTTAGGATTCTATCTTAACTAGAAAGTTCTTAATTATTTTCCTTTTCTTCCTCTTTGTCTCTTTTTCCTCTTAGGATTTTTAAAGGAGGAAGGTAGAATTAGAGGCAGTAGCATCAAGGAATTGTTGAGTCAAGTCAGTGCTTCATAGCAGGGGAGATGTGGTGGAAGCTGCAGTTGTGTAAGACTGAGAGGTATTGGATTTCTTAGTGATTGACTCTTGTTTTTTCCACTGCCCTTCCATTTCCTCAGTGAGATCTTTCTTAGGGTAGTGCTATAGTAGTCCCAGATGTGGTCATGCCTGAGTATTGTATCTTGGTCACTTCCTTAGCTCTGCTGTGTTGTAGTACATCCTCTCAAAGATGTGTTCCTTTGCTTTTCTGTTGGGCCTGGTTTTCCCCAGTTTAGGAACAATTGTCTTAAACTTGGATGCAGCATGGTGCTCTTCTTCAGGTTTGACTCTTAGGTGCAAAAAATAGCAAACAATGAATTGCTCGTCCATATTTGATTTGAGACGAGTATGTTTCATGGAGGTGCTCCCTTTTATTCTCTAGTTTGCCAACCCACTTTAACACCACTAAAAAACCCAAGTAGTTAGCTAGTGGTAATGAGGAGATGGGTAGGGATAGCTGAATTGCAGATGAGATAAGAAATGACTGAAATGTATATTGATAGCAGGTGGAAAATTGAACGAGTTTTGTGGGTTTTTTTAATTTTTTTTTATTTTTTTTTTATTTATTTGTTTGGTTTTGGTTTTTTTGGGTGAGAGATGTGATATGACAGTGTCAGGTGAATATCTGTAACTCATAAAATAAACATGTTGGATATGTATCCGTGTATATCTGATCCTGCCCTTTCTAGGGCAAGCATAAAGGTAATGCCTGAACTAGTTCAACCTTATACTGCAGTCTACCCAAGCCCTAGTGGGATTTAGCTGGGAAAATTCTAGGGGGCAATGTATTTTGGGGGATGAAGAGGCATTTTTTCCGTATGGATTTAGAAAAATATTTTTGGCTTAAATTGCATTTACGTTTGGAATATTAAAAGCAGCCCGAACAAAGTGAGTAGTGGGCAGAGAGCATGTAGAACAGATTCAATTTATCAAGTGTCCGACACTATTACTTCTGTAACTGGAAGAAGTAAAGACATAGGCAATGAGAAGAAAGGATGGGAGGTAAAGTTGAGATTGTAAATTATGTACTTTACAGGTGTTATGAAGTAAACTTTCATAAAGTTGCTTGCAAGTTTTGTCTAGTGTTCAAATGTTTTGCTCCTATATATTTAACATATGGGGGGTTTGTATGGTAATAGTTGGACATCTAGCTATGCGACCGTATGTGTTTTCATATATATTTGCAATACAAAATTGTTTCTCCTGTGGTTCAGTTTCACTGCAAAATCAAGCTGCAAGTTTGCACGTTTAAAAATTAGTCCAGAGTACCAACATCCACCTGAATTTCAAGACTCCAAAAGTTGCTATCAAGGAGTAGGTTCACTAAAGTCGTGTTGTGATGAGCCTGATGATGAACTGTATGTTCGCATAGTTAATGGAGAGCATATGTGTGCATATACGTGTATGTGTGTATACATGAGTGTGTGTATATATATATATAGTTTTATCAGTCCATGTATAATCTGTTTTATCTGAGGATCTAATTCTTCAGGTATTCATTCAGTAAGGCAAGATTCTCTTTCCTTTTTTGTCCCAGCTCTAACCTGGAGGGTTTGTTTTGTTTGTTTTGTTTGTTTTGTTTGTTTGTTTGTTTTTTGTTTTTTGGGTTTTTTTGTGGTTTTTTTTTTTGTTGTTGTTGTTGTTTTTTTTTTTTTTTTATCAGTTTGTATATACATCAAGAGATATAGAGCTGAATGTAGTTTTGTTGGTTTCAGTGAAGCTGTGATAATTTATTCTGCATGGTTGCCTGTAATAAGGATCTTATTAGGCATGTTTTGTTTATTTGGAAAAGAAGAAAAAAAATGAGATTGTATGCATGTATGTTATGTAAATACAGATTTTAAAATGATCAGATGTTTTCTAACTGTTTTTACATGTCTTGTCAATATTTGAAAGGTTTTCTTTTTAGGTTTTCCAAAGGTAATTCATTTAAAAGAAGCACAGCAATGAAAAGGATATAGAATTTGGAGTTTTTATATTCTTGCACAATTCAGAGGAAGTAAAGAAATGGTTAGAGCACAGCTTAAATGCATATCAGTTGAATAAAGCATGGGCTTAGAGCTTGCAGAGGGGTTATATGTATCATCTGTTTTAGATGTATTACAGAGGTGATGTCAAGGTGAAAGCAGACTTGCAGAATGGTTGGAAATCATTGATATTCTGACTCTGAGGCTGTAAATGGCTCTGTGGCAGATGGAGTCTTTGTCAAGGAAGAAAAATGGCAGCTCTGGAACATCATAGATGTTTTTGCTTAGCAGCTCAGCACATAGGCTGTGACCTTCCAGCGTTCAGGAGTTCCTCCTGTGCTTTAATAAATTGTCCTCCACTTCTGTTCCCTAAAAGTAGATAAATAGTAGTCATCATAGTTCAGTACAATTTGGGGTATTTAATTATGAAAAAACATAAGCATGCTTCATTGACAGATTTTTTTAAAAGTAAGCTTTGAAGGATGCTCGCAATGTCTGCATGAAGTGCCAGGAACAGCTTTTAACTAAGCATTGTGTGTTACTGAAAATAAAGGGGTGTGTGTGTGTTTGTGCGTATAGATATGACTACTAGTACAGCACAATGCTACTGTTAATTCTCTGGAATATGATTTTAACCCACAACAAAACCCACAGTAAACTAGACAGCGTTAATTTTTGGAATATGTTCATACCATGGACATCTATATTTGTGCGATATATTCCAGCAAAGTACAGAATTTTAGACTATATGTTGAAGAAGCTATTTCTGGTTAGATCAGAGAGGATAAATGTGGTTGATAAATTCAGTCTCATTTCTGAGTTAATGTTTTTTCTTTATTGATAAAAATTCAGGTATCTTTTAGCACCTGGCAGCATCTAATTCTGTGTACTGTTGATATGGTTTCATCTCTGTTCTTCTATGAAGTTGAGTCTATATTTAGAGAACGAGGGTTCACTTTAATCTGTAGAGTAACTGGTTTCTATATTCTCATTCCTATTAATGAAATTTGTGCCAAGTTGTGTAAGCTGTGAAGCTTGATGTCCTGTACTTAAGATCTATGCATGATTACCTCATGTCAACAGTTATGTACCAGAATCACGTATTTTATATGTACAGTAGATTTGGGTATCTTAGAGTCTTTCTCATTTAATCGTTTGAATTAAGACTATATCCTTTAACAGTTTTCTATATTCTTAGGTCCCTTATACACTAGTTTGATCCCTAATAAAACCATTGATGTCAGTTGTTGTAGTATATGGCTTCAAGAGCCTATAACATCTTGTAGATGATGTTCAATTGAACAGTTGACCTATATTACAGGGTAATAAGTCATTGTTAAAAGTGGAAGCATTTCACAACTATCACCTGCCAGCCATACTCTTTAGCCTACTTGACAATTGTTAGAATTATAGAAAGCAATCACTGTTCGTCACAGAAGAAAATGACCCAGCACTTTCAAGGGTCAAGGTTGTTGCATTAGAGACTCTTTCTTTCAAACCCTGGAGGTTGTGTAGTCTTTGCTTTTAAAGGTGAGCCCACTATAATTAACTGTGCTTCTATTCAGTTTCAGTCATTTTGAGATGCAATGTGGATGGGTTTTTTGCAGAAGGACAAATGCTTTGTAATTGAAACAGAAGCATTTTTGATAGTGTGTGATTGAAAATAGTCTTCATACATCTTTTTATTAGGACATCGTAATGCACGAATGAGAGTAAGACCACTTCACATGACATATGCCTGGATGTTTATATCATGTAGCCGCATATCTTTAAAAGTGGGAGAAATGGAATGAAAAATAAGGCCGTGTGTTATATGCTTTCAGCTTTCAAAGCTCTCAATGACATAAGTGCTTGTTAACTTAAAAAGGAAGAATTGGAGCACGTATGAAGAGAGTTTATGGAAATTTTTATGCTTTCAATTACTTACCTAGCTCATTACATCCAGTATCTTGATGGTATTCTTTCTGGGTTGTGTAGTGACAATTTGATATGACTGGCTCCAGGGATGGTTAAGTCCATTTTCAGACATTTCATTATTTTTCTCCTCTATTTTTCAGTGGTCTCTTGTGCCTTTTTTTTCTTTGGTGTTGTGATGGCCATCGTAACTATAGAATGACTGAATGACTTCCTTATGCCCTCAAGATAAAATGAGAAAATAAATTACAAATTACTTTCGTTTATTCCAAAGGAGTTCTCTATGCGGTTTTGGTATACTAAAAGTAACTAACTAATTGGTGGTTTGTCTTCATAGAATTAGGGTTTTAGAGTGTTAGTTGAAAAAGAAAGGAGAAAAAGAAGCAAACAAACCCACACACAAACAAAAAAAATAAACCTACCATCAAGCCAGCAAGCATTTATTTTCTACCGTTTTGTATTAGTTTTTCATATGACTTTGGAGCTTATCAACAATAATGCTGACTTGATAGTGGCATTATAGTAGCAATATCTTAGTTGAATTATTTCAATTAAAACATTCTGTAAAATGAGAACAGTTGAAAAATGTAGTGGGCTATATTATTAGTTTTAATAGTTTTGGAGTGAATTCAAAACATAGTTTTGATACTCTTGGAGCTAGGGGGGTGTAAATAGGTTGCTTGTTATCTGTGAAGTATATGGCAGCATATATCCCACAAAACCAAAATATGGTATTACTGTAATGAGGGAAAAACGTCTTTTAAAAGACTTCCGTAATGTTTTAATCTTTATGGTCAGGTCTGAGTAGCAGAGTAAATAATTCCATTCAGTATTCATTTCTTTTTCAGTAAAGATGTTTTGCATAATTGATATGTATACTACATGCTTATACATACTGTTACTGAACTTGCTGGATTGTTTTACTTGGTTTCATGATGATTTTGCATGTTCATGCAAAGCAATTACACTTTTATTCATGCAGTGGTTCTAAATTCTGTTCCTGTACAATCATTAGATAAATATAGAAGAGATTTTAAAAAACGTGTTGTTCTTGTATTAAATTCTTGTATTAATTGGAGCACAACTTTAGCTGTGAAAGTGTAGTTTGTTCAAAGTGACAACCCGATTTTTATTAGATATTCCTGCTGTTTTACAGAGAAATAAAACTCCTTTGTCTCCTTAGCACCCATTGATTTTTCTTTCAAGGCTACGTTAACAATGTTGATAGAACCCATGCAATTAGAATCTATGTTTAGCAATAAGTAGAGAAATACATTTTGTAAAATAAAAAGTATTGCACATACAATGTTAACAAAATATTTTGCAATATTGCTGTACTTGAAGCAGTGAAACCAGGAGGAGGACAAGATACTGAAAGGTCGAGGAAAAATGAGAGAAAGAACAAACGATGCAAAAAGAAAATGACACTGAGGTCTTGGTTTAATACATATGTATTCCAGGTTGATAGCTGATTTCATTAGCAAATCTCATTGTTATGCAATGTCTGTTCTTCTGCAGCAAAATGAATATTGTATTCTCTGAGGGTCTGTGAGTGTGTGTATGTGTATATTATGATGATAGATAAAGAACATATATTTATAGTTGTTCTAACCTTTTAAAACTTCTGAAAAATCTTTCTATTTTCACAGTAATTTTATATTTCAGTTTTCCAATAAAATGGTAAATTAATGGTTATTTTTATGGAAAATAGCAGTTTAACCCTCCTTCTCTGCATTTCTTTGCCATGTTTGCTACCTATGTGATCTTTCCCTCAAAACCTTCAGTTTGACTGAATAACAGTTAATACTGAATTTACCATATCAAAAATAAAAATTTAACTATAATAATACTGGTATCTGTAATGCTTTTTTAAATGGCTGGTAGTAATGTATATAGAACATTGAAACAGGCACCTCAGTCTCAAATCTCATCAAACTTGAATCACTCTTTATATTTTAAGAGAATATATTGAAAAACTGTTTATTGTAAGATACATCGACTTTATTATGAAATGGCATGTTTTGCTACAATAGGACAATGGGTTCCTTTAGATACTGGTGTGCTTTAGTTTCTTTTGTTTCCAAGTTGCTTGTTAAAACTACTCTTTCTGGAGTATTAAGACATTTTGATAAACACAATATTCAAAATGAGAAGGAACATACGAGAAGGCTTTGATGCAGGAAAATTAAAATGCACTGAAATTATTTAATTCAGGTATTTTTCTATGCTCTTTCAGGATTTATTCTATATATAAACTTTGTGGGGTTGAAATCTAGTGGCAAATGTATGAAATGCTACTAAATAAATTATAATTTGGGATTTTGAATAGTTTTGTGGTTAGTTCTAGGTAATGAGCCAGCATGAAGAATGGTTTTGGGCACTGTAGTAATGTAAAGAATAAACTAGTTTTTTGGATTTTCATGTGAGTGGCTTTTACATGCCTTGAAACAATTCTGTTCATATTAGGGTTTTTTTAGAGATGTGTCTAATAATAGTAGAATATGGCTGGCTCTCTCTTAGTGATAGTTCTGTAGTAGCTACTGTGTTTATTCCAATTCCAAGACACTATTTTAAGGATCAGATTGATAGATGAAGTGTCCATGCGTTTGGTAAAAATTCACTGAGGACCGAAGGGCCTTCAAAGTGAAGCTAAATCATGAGCAATACGACCAATATATGCGACCATAATATGGACGAGGTAGAACAAAAAGAAGATTGCTTGCCTGTCTTTTCCCCTTGGGAAAGGGAGCCCCTTTCCCTTTGCTTTGGTAGGGCTATAACCAGTATAAGGACGCAGATTACGTAGCGTCAGCTGCTGGATTTTAAAGATTGGTTCGTTTAGGTTCTTTTGGTGGCAAGAAACTAATTGAAGTGAGGTAATCTCTCTGTTGTTGCATCTTAATGTTTTCAAATGTGGAGACCGATTTAAATATCTGGTGTTGTGCTGTGTAATAGTGGAACCCAAGAATGGTCTCTGTGGAGTAGCATATGTGGGGAAAAATGATATTGAGGCTTGTGAATGTTGTGAGAATCTACTTTATAGGGACACAAATAGGACTTGCTTTGGTATGCCATCGTGTGAAGGGCTCTCAGGAGTAAAAGGTGGTCGACACTTTTGGCACAGGCTGACTATTAGGAGCAAAGTTGTTTGTTTGTTGTGTCTGTCTGTGTTGTGTGTCTGTCCGTCCTCAACTTTTGTAGTTTAGTTGGAGGTCACTTTTATTAACTTGTTAATTTTTCTCGAGCAAAAAGATGATTTAGAACTTATGGTGTCCCACCCCAGAAAGTTATTTCTGTATGTAATGAATTGTCCCTTTTGTTCCCTCCTTATTCGTCCATGCAGCTAGCGTGAAAGGATTCCAGCTAAAATTGCTAGAAGCGAAAGACAGACTAATACTGCACGTGAAACTTTTAGAAATAAATTTATTGATTTAATGCACTACAGAGATGGCTGCAGGGAGTTCATACTCTCCAAAACCATTGCTGCGGGTTGTATTTACAGATGATGCTGGATTTAGGTATTGTGTTTATATTCATAAATGTTTACTATTTTAAGCAAGTGTTTCTGCTGTGAAGTAGTCTGTATTTCTTGCAGCAATTTTGGTATTTGCATCAAGGTATGATGCAAAATATAGATCTCTGGCTTTGTTGGCATTCACTAGAGGTTGCACAGAGATTACATGCTATTCTCAGGTGAGTGTAAGCAACATTCATGGCTTAACTGCTTTTATATTTCTTTATCACAGGGTAAACTATGAGGTTTTAAATCAAAACTTTTTTTGGAATAATGCTACCTGTTGTTGTGTGGTGTTTTTTTTTTTGTTGTTGTTTGGTTTTTTTTTTTTTTTTAAAGTTTTTCAGGATTTTGTATTTTCTTTATGACCATAGACTTCATTCCCCTGGGTAATGTTTGAAATCTCAATAAAAGAACACTTCAATATTTTACTCACTGTTATTGTATGTATGGTTTTCTAAATATTTTTAATTATTTTCCAATACCCATATTTATAGCTAGACCCATATCAATAGCCATATTTATAGCTAGAATTTGCTGTATAGAAACTGATTTTTTTTTTTTTTTTTTTTTAAAAATCTCCTAGAAAGACAGTAACTGTTCAGTTGGGCTCCACGGCTTGACGCTGTGCCATTTTATGAGGGCAGTGCTGATGTGTATTTAAGACGTAGGTGGAGTAGTGATTTACTGTATTATATGTTCCAGTATCCTATTAGGCCTGTTTTATAAAAAAATTTTTTTCCGGGAGTTGAGGTGTTGGACACCAGAATTTTAATAGCCTGTAGAATTTCTGTCCAAGGACATAAATTGCTGAATCATTATTCTCTTAGAATCCTAGAATGGTTTGAGTTGGAAGGGACTTTAAAGATCATCTGGTTCCAACCTGCCCCTGCCATGGGCAGGGACACCTTCCACGAGCCCAGGTTGCTCAAAGCCCCATCCAGCCTGGCCTTGAATGCTGCCAGCGATGGGGCATCCACAGCTTCTCTGGGCAACCTGTGCCAGTGCCTGACCACCCTCATAGTGAAGAATTTCTTGTTAATATCTAATCTAAATCTGCCCTCTTTCAGTTTAAAGCCATTACCCCACGTCCTATGACTACATGCCCTTGTAAAAAGTCCCTCTCCAGCTTTCTTGTAGGCCCCCTTCGGGTACTGAAAGGCCACAATCAAGGTCTCCCCGGAGCCTTCTCTTCTCCAGGCTGAACAACCCCAACTCTCTCAGCCTGTCTTCGTAGGAGAGGTGCTCCAGCCCTCTGATCATCTTCATGGTCTTCATGGAAATACTAGGAGGAAATTAAGCAAGCATTCAGAGAGATAAGCAAAGGATAGTCACCACCATGGATCCAGCGGCATCCCATTGGTCCTCAGTCTTCAGTCTTTCAGTGGTGGATGGCCACACTCAGGTTTTGTTGTGCCATCTTTTATCTGGTGTTGGAGAGGGAGTTTGCCCTCTCGTTTCTGTTTGGTTACTCAGGGCAACATCACGTACCCAACATATGCACATCTAATATATTGCTGGTGGGCAAGCGGCCTGACCTGTATACCAGTTGGTGTCCTATTCTTGGTGGTGCCTCATAAGCCAAAGAATGGCCTGCTGCTTCAGCAAGTTTGCACAAGTTTCCTTGCCAGATGGTGGTACTTGATAAGCCAAAGAATGGTCTGCCCTCGGGTCTTATCAGACAGAAGAGTGGTCTGCTGTCCGGTCATATCAGATAAACACACACAAGCAAGCTTTGAGAGAATTGTTCTTAACACTTCAGTCTCACAAGGCCAAAGTCTGATTTCCTGAAGTCCAGGGCAGTGAGCTTGCTGTGCACCCTCCTCGGTGCCCTAAGGATCTTGAACTCCACCATTTCATGGTCACTGCAGCCAAGGCTGCCCTTGAGCTTCACATTCCCCACCAGCCCCTCCTTGTTGGTGAGAACAAGGCCCAGCATAGCTCCTCTTCTCATTGGCTTTTCTGTCACTTGGAGAAGGAGGTTATCATGAACACATTCCAGGAACCTCCTGGATTGCTTATGCCCTGCTGTGTTGCCCCTCCAGCAGATATCGGGGTGGAAGTCCCACATGAGGACCAGGGCTTATGAACATGATGCTGCTCCTATCTGTCTATAGAGGGCCTCATCCACTTGTTCTTCCTTGTTGGGTGGCTTGTAGCAGACCCCCACTATAATGTCACCTTTCCCTGCCCCCCCTTTATTCCTGACCGATAGGCTCTCAGTCGGCTCCTCATCCATCCCCAGGCAGAGCTCCATGCACTCCAGCCGGTCACTGACAGAGAGGGCGACACCCCTTCCCCATCTCCCCTGCCTGTCCTTCCTAAAGAGCCTGTATCCTTCCATTCCAACACTCCAGTCACAGGACCTGTCCCACCACATCTCTGCGATGCCAGTAAGATCATAGGCCTGCAGGCATGCACACATCTCTACCTCCTCTTGTTCATTTCCCATGCTATGTATGTTTGCTTAGAGGCATTTAAGTTGGGCCCCCAATGAAGCTGACTCCCTGGCTGGAATTCCTTTGTGCTGCTCTTCAGGTGCTCTCCTGCTGACCTGTGATCCTTCTCCAGGCTCTGGGCATCTATTGCTGGCACTGGCACCCAGCTGGTAGGAGTGGGATGGATTGAGGTTCCCCTCCGCTGGCAACTTTAGTTGGAAGCCCTCTTCGCCAGGTTGGCAAGCCTATGACCGAAGATGCTTTGTCCCTTCTCTGGCAGATGGACCCCATCAGCCCGTAGCAGACCAGGTTTCTCAAAGCCAGTCCCATGGTCTAAGTAGCTGAACCTCTGGCTCTGGCACTGGTCCTGTAACCATTTGTTGATTCACCAGATTCGATTGGCACTTTCAAACCCCTTCCCTTTGACTGGGAGGATTGATGAAAAAACTACCTGTGCTCCGGAGTCCCTTACTGCTGCTCCCAGGGTTCTGTAATCCTTTGATACTCCTCAGACCGCTCCTGGCTGCATCACTGGTGCCCATGTGAAACAGCAGCAGCAGATGAAGTCAGTGGACTGTACGAGGCTTGGTAGTCTCTCGGTGACATCCCCGATAGGCTTGCTGACTGACATGGAGGTAGAGGGTTGTAATTCAGTATATTTAGCTTCTCTAATGGCTGCACTGGTAGAAAACAGGTCCCTGCTTTTAACATCTTGCACAGGCTGTTGCTGGGCTAGGGTCTGATATGACCTGGAGTTCAGAAAGTAAGTATGGACCTTCTGTTTGGCTGTTTCCAACATCATATTTTTGTTTCCCTCTCCTTCATTGCTATCTCAATGCAAAACAGCTGTTCCACAGTAAATATATTTCACATTATGAGCAATATGAATTGAAATAATTTTAGAAAAATCATAATTTATAAGCTAGTATTTTAACATGTAGAACTATTGTACATGATTCTTCCTGAGTCATATAAGACTTGAATTCATTGTGCCTGTATTTTAGCGTGCAGATTTCTGGAATCAAGAATAATTCCCAGATGGAGACTTAAGATCAGGATCTCCTAAATGTTGCTGTGAGAGCTTGTTTGCAGTGGTACTAGTACCAAACTTGCCCTGATTAAATACAACATGCATTGCTTTTTAAAACTATTTTAAGACTACTGTGAAGAGTTCTGCTGATACTCCTTGTCTTTGCAGAAGGCTTTTCTCATCTGATGGTTTGGATTTTTATTGTTTTCTGCAGAAACACTATATATTGTTTGACAAGACTGCTTTTTTGTAAGATGAGGAACAGTAGAAAACCAGATGAATGAAATGCTGAAGTTTTGATGTGGTTTTACTTAAGGGAATGAATTATATCCAAATGTTTGATTAGGAAACTGTGGCTGTACTAATTATATCTATAACAAGTGCAGCTTGCAAAAGTCCTGCTTTGGGTATTGTTTTGGTTGCAGAGATCCCTGTTCTTAATGTGTCTTACCTTCTTTGGGAGACTGTGACAGCAGAATAACTCCTTCATTGGCACAAGCTGCGTCTTCAGTAGCAGGGTTTGCTGATACAGATACACCCTTTCATATTTCATGATCTTTCCAGTAATGCTTTCTGTATTTTTTTTTCTCATAGCTTTCCTTTGCTCCTTTCTTGAGCTTAATGTGAAAAATGGTGGCAGCGTATTTTTGACATTGTTATTAGAAACTTCTTTATTGTTCTGTTCCTCGTTGTGTTTCTTCAGACATGTTACTGTGGTGTATTACCTAGGTTGTCTCCTTTCATGCTGCTGAGTTTCCGAGAGAGGGAGAATTATTGTTCCACCCCCCGCCCTTGCATTTTTCCTCTAGTGTGCAAATAATGCTTTATCTTATTGCATGCTAAAGTTCAAGCCCTTGTGCTGTTGTTTTAGGCACTGTAGCAGTTTTACTTGCATTGACCTGTTGCGTGTAAGTTGACTGTATTTATCCCTTAAAGAAATTCTGTCTTCTGTCAGTGGACCAAATACTTTATTCTAGTTGCTTAGGAGTAGCAAGCTTTTTCTTTCATTAGTCAAGGATTTTCTTGTGGGGGGTTGTTGTTTGTTTGTTGGGTTTTTTCTTTTTTTCCTTTTAATTTTCATAGTAGCCTAGGGCCCTCTTCAGTTCCACTGTGAAAATCTGATTTTTAAACTGGAGCTTGTTGAAATTAATTTTTGGAAAGATTATAGGTAGGAAACAACTAGCTTTTCTCACTGGATTGCTGCCATGTGTCTAGTCCGTATGTGATTAGTTTTTTGAGGAGGAAAAGTGTTAGGCCATTTAAAAAAAAAAAAAAAAAAAGGCATTTGAATTTTTTTTTTCTTTTAAAATTGTGTTCACTAAGTCAATTTTGATAATTTCTGAATAATGTTGGTAGATTTCTTTAATTGTGCTTTTTTGGAGATTGATGCTTAAATTCTGAACGTAGTGATGAGCCTTTGTTTTTCTCAGTTTCAGGTTTTTCCAGGGTTGATTCAGGTTATCATTTCATAGCACTTTCTCATACCAAAACAACTTTGTGAGCAGTTTGTTCTGGGGTGTGTGTGTACATAAGCATCATTTAAAAGAAAAGAAAATACTTTTCTTGGGCTTGGCTTAAAAAAGAAAACAAAATAGGGCATTGATGACTATGTAACACTGTGGAAAAAAAATTCCTGCATGGTTCAGTTATTTTTCTGGTTTTTTGCTACCTTGTTGCCTCATCGAATTACAATACAGATACGCATTTTATTAAAACAGCATCCTGCACCTGGGCTGGTTTTGGTCATGTGAGCGTGTGTGTTCTCGGGCGATCTAAGTGCTCCACCTGCCTTCCAGTTTGTTTACCAGGAAATCAAGATGTGTAAACTGCAGGAAGTACTATTTGACCCTCTCCGACAGTATCTCATTACAATAATTGCTAATCTCTGAATAAGACAGCCATGTTTTGTGTGTAACACAGAGGGAGGTTGTGGTAGATTTTAGAGGCTTCCTCAAATACAGCTTTGTAAATGCTTGCTTGAATTTCGTTTTCAGGGTGGCTTTTGACAATAGACATCTGGCGACCTTTGGGCTCAGCAAAGCTCGGACACAATAGCATGTGTTCTTTCTTCCTTCAGGACTGGGGGGGGGGGGGGGGGGGGGGAACCAACAAACCCCAACACCAAACCCACGGCTTGTTGTTTTGGAGTGCTGTCATTGCTCTGTAGCGACAGGATAATGGCTACTTCCTGATTAACCACTCTCCACAGTAAGCTGTTCACGTTCTGTATGTATTCTGCTGCAATGCCAAGTGTTCAGTGCTTTTCTTCTGTGCTTCCTTCCCTCTCCCCCTCCCTCCCTCTTCCCCAGGTTAATAGTTTGAAATGTTTATGCATTGAAGAAAGGATATATAGAGTTGCAACTTCCAATTTTTTGATATTCTAAGACAGACAACTACTGCTTTTTGGTAATGCTTATCTGATAGTAGTGATGAGCAAATAGATGTGATTTGCATGAAATTTTAAAAAAACACTTTAAAGTCTATTTAGGTGCTAGACAACTAGTATTAACTTATGAAAAATTCTGATGAATACCCATTGGACAAATACAGTGACATAAAATGCATGTGTTTCATGCACATTCTGAAGCATTAGTATGTCATAGCTTATTTTTATCACGTGCAGAACTGTTTCATGTCTAACATAAACTTAGCTTTCAAATAAAACAAACCTCCCTTTTTTCCAGCTTTTATTCTATGTATAGGAAATGTTGTGCTGTTTCTATATTTATTATAGTCGATGCATTATTTTTCCTTCAAGTAATTTCTCGGCTCTTACTGATGAGGACTAGGTGGGTGTGACAGCTCTCACTCAGTGCACAGGTCCAGTTTTATTTTGCTCCAGAGTATCAGTCTAACAGATTTCATATTGCAAAACAATGGTTGCAGTGCATTTTCGGTCTTACTGTGCTCTGTTAAATGGATCTACAATGATTTTGTTTGTTTGCTTTAAGGTTGGTTTTCTCTTATGCTAGTATAAATGGCATAGTATTGGCAATAGCATTGTATGTACCATGATAAACATTACTGAAGTTTTATACCAGGTAATACCAATGCATATTCTTGGTTATTTTGTGAAAGTTTAGAAAGGTGCTAAGTCAAATTTTGCAGTTCCAATATAAATGCGTATTAAAATAATGTTGTGCTTTTGGTACCAAAGACTTGTCCTTTTTTGTAAGCTAGTTAGAGTATGGAAAAAAACCTGTAGTGAATTACTAACAAAAATCATTGCTGCTCTTTGAAATGTCCACTTTTTCTATTATTTTATCTTACTGTGGAAAATTGTTTACAGTTTCACTTAGTAACAGGAGGTATCCACTATATTGACAGATACTGGAACCAAAAATGAAATCCGGAGAAAAATTATGATTCAAGTTAAAAGAAATAGATCTTTTCGTAATAGATAGTTAAAAGAATAGGTAAAATTAAATAGCTATTATTAAAGAACTTGTAAAGTAGACAGCATATACAAGAAATCTATGTTTGTTCACAATACGAGAAAAATAAGTAGGTGATGAACAGAGACAGTGCTCCTCCAGCTTGGGGTAGAAAGAGGTTTTTGGAGATGCTTGACTATTAGTTCACGTGGGTTGTTATATATAGAAACAATGGTGTGGACAATAGAGTGGCTAGAGCGTGTGGGTACAGGTCTATTTTGAGGGGAATAAGGCAGGAAAAATGCCACGGGGAAGAAAAGGAGGGATTCAACCTACATTAATTTGTTAAAGGGCTCCTCTTCTCAAGTGGTGGTGAAGACCTGGTATTTGGAAACTGTTGGTTTGCACTGTTGTCGTGTGTCGTCCCCCGTCCCCCCCCCCCCGTATTCTGAGGATTACTGAGGAATGAGTGGCAGTCAGCCTTCTCTCTGAAACTATGACCTCTTCATGTTGAGAGCTTTAACTGCAAAATAAAGGTTTCATGGGATAGCCTTAGGTTTCTTACACACGCTGCCTCTCTTAGAAGCCCCTTAGCACCCGCTACGTAATTTGAAAGACCTGTGATCTGGAGTACTATTCTATATTAATCCTTCTTACAAAACAAGATTCCATTGTGTTTGGTTTTTTTGTGTGGTTTTTTTTGTTTTGTTTTGTTTTTTTTAAAAACAAAATACTGAACCGCTCCTGTTACTAGATAAAATTTTATATAATTTCATGTTCTAAAAAAGTTACAATAATGCTTAATATTGACAATGTGTAAGAAATGTCCTAATTTGGGTGCCAGCGAAACGTGTACCATCTTCCAACAGGCTTGCACCCCCTCACTGTCTAGCTGGCTTCTTGTACCTCTGGTCAGGTTTTTCCAAAGTCCTACAATCCTGGTGTGTTATAAACATTTCCCTTGCTATTTTTAATCTTTCTGCATACTCTGCCTCTATAGAGGCTCATAAACTCAAAGCTCGGTGCCTCACAGCTGAACTTGTTGGCTCAAAGCTTCAGCTTAGCTTACTTGACAAAACTGGATTCCTGTGAAACAGGAGGAACAGCCCTGATGGGTGCTGCCAGAGCTACCGGTTCACGGGCTGCCTTTCAGTTCGTGTCACTTCTGTGCCCCGCGGGGAGAGGGAAGTGCTGAGGGATACAGCTGCCCTTGCTGCACAGAGAAGGGCAGATCCTAAGCCAGGCTGCAGCCATGGGCCATCACTGCGCACTTCTTGTTGCCATCCTCTTGAGGTGAGTGCTGTGTGGCAGGAGTTGGGGCTGCTTAGGCTTCCTTCTCCCCCACCCTGCAAAAGAGCTACTGTTTTATCTGTTACTCAAATATGACCATGATGTACCAGGTTGCCTTTTGCCGAGTGCCTTCTGAGAGAATGGTTTATCGGAATACTGTGTATAGTTGTTAATCTTTAAATGATTACCAAGCTTTGCCAAGACGAAGATACCTGATACCGAAGATACCTAAAATGGACTCCTGTATTTTAACTAGTATTCTTCAATAAAGTAGGAAAATGTAATGTTTAGCATGTGGCTTTGTTAGAAGCCTGAAATCTAGATACATATTCTGACGCGCACTTTTGTTTTTGTAGATGGAAATATGGATGGTTTATTATCTTCTTTCTCTCCAGTATGTGGAAATAAAAATGCAATCTGTCAGGTGTTTTATGTCCAACCACTTCCTTCAGGTGTGTAAATAACATTGAGATGTCAGATTTGCATCTGCTTGGTTTGTAAGAATAATATCGTGAATGGAGTCAGCAAGGATAATCTTCTGACATGGTAATAGCTACTGTGGTTTCTGTTGAGGCTTGGTTTTATTTCTTTGTATCTAAACAACCCTAGTATTATTCCTTCTAGTTACTCTGTTTAGGTAAACTTCAGTGGACCTTTTTTTTTTCTTTTTTTTTTAGGGGGGGGTGTGTGTGTGTGTGGGTGTGTGTGTGTTTTTGTTTTATTTTGCTTAAATGTCTCAATTTTTTTTAAAGATCATAATCATAGAATCGTTAAGGTTGGAAAAGACCCTTAAGATCGAGTCCAACCGTTAACCTATCACTGCCAAGTAATGCCTTAAAGCTGGAACAAACAATGAACAAATAACCTAAGATAGATATTTTGGAAATGAGCATGGATGCCAATGATGAAGCTGACTTAAATCGATGGCTAGTATAGCACAGAATACTTCCTTCTAGAACTGGTTATGGGGTTCCAGAGAACTATGTGAGTGGCACAACATGAAAACGTGGAAACCATTTACCTGTGTCTCAGCCTTGGTGCCTCGGACTGTTAGGGGGAACCACTGTATTTCTGCTAGATGACACCACAAGGTGCTTTAAGAGTTCAAAACTGAGGAATTAGCATTCCTCAATGCTAATGAGGATAAGTTGGTGGTTTTTTTGTTTTGTTTTGTTTTAGTGAAGGTGCCAAAACTCATTAATGACATGAGAAGCTGATGGACTTCTTCACGATCATATCAGCTAAAACTAGTCTTCGCTGCCATTGGAGAACTGAATGTACAATTTGGATGTTTGGCTTTTTCTCGTTTTGTTTAAATGTAAAACGATATTAATGTAAGAATAATGAGACTGAAGTTTGGTGCTATTCTAAAACAAAATCAGGACCCATTCAAAAGATTTGTTTCTCCTGAGTGCTTTTCTGGAACTCTGACTTAGTATCCAAGAACTCATTTCTCATCAGAGTATGCTGGTTGTTTTAGTTTTAGCAATCTTTAAAGGAGTAAATTAGTATCTTGAAATTGTTAGGATGAAAATTTCTTTAAAAAAAAAAAAAAAAAGTTGCTAATGCAGACTCTGGACCATTTATTGTGAACGAGTTTGATTAACATCCTTGCCCCCTCTTACTTGTTGGAGTATGTGAGGTATTGCGATAGTCCGTAAGTTTAGGACTGCAGGGTACAGGAATCCTTTTCTCTGTATCTTTTATTCTTTGAAGGATTTACGGGGGAGTGCCCATGAACTAGTTTTGAGATGGTTACTTTGACATGAAGTTCATGCACACAAATAGGTATCTGGGTTTGTAGTTATTTCTTCCCAAAATTATCTTTCCCTTAGCTTATGCTTTTAAAGTTTAGCTGTTTGGATTGACATTTTTCTCTGCCCACTCATTTTTTAACGTGCTTTTTCCCAACATGAAGCAAAGTAATACCAGGTGGGCTCAATATGTTGTTTGTAGTCGGTTTTTTGGAGAGTTTTTGTGTATGTATGTTACAGCAGATACATTAGGTTTCACAAAGTTAGCCTTTGTTTTAATGCCTTCTATCATTCTTTGGCAAAGATAGGCAAGGTTCAGTTGTGGAAATACTAACCAGCATGTTTGGCACAAGCATGAATTTTTAACCCTCTTGAATTTTAACAACTCCCAGACAAACCTGTGGCAGCTTTTGCCATCAAAGGTTCAGCAGGGCACTTCCTCTGTAACTTTTTCTGAAGCTCTGTTGGCACCTGTAATTGGAGCTAACCCTAGGTTTTGAGCTTGAGGTGATGAAGTCTGGCTTTTGAACCATGGGAAGAGGTGTACGATACAATGGCTAAACTGGAACTAACTTTCTGAGTGGCAGAAAGTCAGCAGAAAAGCAGAAACTGTGCTTCTGACAGATTGAAAGTCAGGTTTTGGAAAAGCACAAAAAAAAAAGGCATTGACTTCAGCTGTCCCAATTTTTAACTTCTTGGCCACACTGTTGTATTGTATTTCCCATTTAGTTCTGTATCTGGTCCAAGACAGCTCTAATAGAGTTAAAATGCTTGAAGTTACTGCTATATGTATATTGGTAGGAGATGAAGAAACAGGTTCTGAGATTGAAAAGAAAAGATTTCTTGAGCTATTAAGCAGAATTTATTTAAAATAAATACATACTTTGACAGAAAGAGGGTTGTATGTTTTGGGGATTTTCCTTAATACGAGGTGAGATTTAACAGATATTTTGAACACTATATCTATTCAATTAATATATTGTTTTATTTATTTATGCTGTTTTCATAAAATACAATGCTCATTAAGAGTACATAAATGGATTAGAAAATTGTAGATGAATCATACAATGGTCAAGAATACCCAGCCGCTAAGCAACACTGCTGTATCCTGTTTGTTGACTCTTTAATAATAAATGCCATTACATAATACTAAAGAAAGTTCATGTTGAGAGCTACATACATAAGCAGTTAATTTCAGAGTATAACTATTAAGTTGATTTAGAAAACAGTCTGCATAGATTGCTTTTCTGTCTTTTATCATGTTGATTTGGTGCTAATATGCAGTTAAGAGAATTTATTTAAATAGCTGAGCTGCAAGTTTCTTATAACTCTAGGACTTCCAAAAATATTAGAAGAGACAGTATTTTTTGTTACAAACTTGACTATCATTCATGTTTAATCAAAATAATATATTTGAGAAGGTAGTGGCCATTTACACCCCCCCCCCCCCCCCCCCGCCCCTCCCAGCCCCTGGAGCCACCCTTCTCTT
This sequence comes from Platalea leucorodia, assembly GCF_965183815.1. Taxonomy (NCBI): domain Eukaryota; kingdom Metazoa; phylum Chordata; class Aves; order Pelecaniformes; family Threskiornithidae; genus Platalea; species Platalea leucorodia. Next base: position 102,687,145 of record NC_138827.1, on the reverse strand, counting down.
AGTGGAGGTGTTAGTGTAAAAGGTGAAGTTTTTTTCTTGGTGCCATTTTTTTCAGTTGTAAAGCTGGCAATGGAAAACATTTTATGCAATAGTAATTACAGTTAAAAGGACAGGCATTTTTATGGAGTACAAATGTAAAGTACCAGTGTAATCATTTGACAACAGGCTTTCAGAACTCATTACAAGAAATCTAATCTTACTTTCTTGAAGGTGCACTTAAGTTATCCGTTATTTGAACCCCATTCAGTTTGAGCATAACAATGCAAAATTTGGATATTTTCACTGGGCATTAATTTAAACGTTTTGTTTAGATAATAGACTGTTGTATACCGTGCACACGACTTCATGAACACACCGAGACAAAAAAAAAAAGAATTAAAAAATAAGAGAACACTAGTTCAGCTCAGTAGATCACTTATGGTAGCTAGCTACCTTAAATACTTGTTTCTACTTGCATTTAAAAATAAAACACTTAGTTTCAGTCAAGTATCAATAACCTTTAGAATTATGTGTAAAGACTTCAGTGATTCAATTCTGTGTTTATTTAAAAATAGCTTATTCTGCTATGATAATCAGGTTTAATTAAAAGCGCTTCGCTGAAAGAAGAGCGGTTACTTTAACATCCCAGTCCTCGGACAGCTTCTGTTTTGCTGCATGAATATTGTCAGATGAAATAGAACAGAATGTTGGAATCTTTTATTTTTCCTTTTTTTCAAGCTGTTTATTGTGAAAAGTCAGATACAAAATAGCTACTAGTAATCTTTCCCAACTGTTTGTATGACAGTGCAAGAAACTATCATTGCTTATTCAGGTTTGCTTCATCTTGATGAATCAAACATTGATAGAGAGTCGAGCAAATCCAGGAGAGATTTTCACGGGTTGAGCTCTCTGATGTACGAGGGACAGTGGCTCAGGCCCTATGGACCACGACCGCAATCCTCGCACAGCCCTCAGCAGGGCTTCGGGGCCCCTCTGCTTGCTCCCCTGTGAGCTGTGCTGCCTTTTCTGTAGCCGTCCCCAGCGCTGGCTGAAGAGGTGATTGGCACTCCCTCGGTTGTAGGCAACAGGTACCGCGCTCCCCGTTCAGAAATAGGCTAGTAGACGCTGACAGAGCTGACAGAAGCAAAAGGCGCCAGCCATCACTGTCAGCAGCAGGCCACCAGAAGTTCCTAAAAGGTGACTCCCAAAGAAATCGCCCCCAGAATTCCCTGAAGAGGCAACCTGGTTAACTGCTGCGACAACTGCTCTGCCTCTGCCAGCTGCCTCATTTGCTGCACTGTCATAGGCAAGGTCAGAAAGCTGTAATACGGTTTATGGAGCCACATTATATATGTGACTCTTTCACCTGTTTTCAGTTGCATTTTAAAGAGATTATTTTGTAATTAGTGTTCCTTTCACTGTTACTTACGAGATGTAACTATGGGTAAGAAATTCTACTTTATGCTCAACTGAAATATGATTTTCATTTTTCAAACTGTTATTTTCTCCTTTTCTTCCCTCCTTGTAGAGAAAGATAAGGAGAACAAAATCAGGAGGTAGATATGTTACCAAGTGGCATATATCTAGATACTAACATTAAAAAGGTTAGAAAGTGATGTCCTAAAGCCCTGGTATGTGAGCTACTGTTAGGTGGTAATAGTTAGAAGTTAATTATGCTTTTTCCCTCTTAGCATTCTCAATGGTGGTATTTACCAAGCTTAAAAATGTTGACTGCAGAACATTGCTGTGTCACCAGTTTTGAAAAAACTTGTCAGAATTACCCCATGAATGACTAGGTCATGGAAAAGCACAATGCTGATTCTCATTTAGCTTAAGGAATAGGGACTTAGGTGGGAAGAGCATTTCTCACCTGGTTCTCACAGAATAAAGTGTATTCAGGCTTTCTTCCCTGAAGGGAAAATATTTATCTCGGAGGAAATACTAAGATGTAGGATGTAGAGGGAAGATAAACTTTTTTGTAGGGCATCTATTTAGGTGTGTAATTATTGGAGATGAAGGCAATTTCAGGACATGTTAGTGTCACAGGCACTTCAGTGAAATGACTCTATGTAAATTTTCTGGAGCTTTTTCTGTTTTCAGTTGCTTCTGTCCTTTACACGCAGATCATCGTTACAGCATCTGTAATTCAGTCCATGGACACGTATACCTCCGAGTGATTGTAGATGGTGTGTCTACAGAGGGGAGTTGGAAAAGCCAAATCCAATTCTTTTCTATACATAGAGCTTTCTAGCACCTGAATGATCCAGAGATTTCAGGCAAATTAGAAAAGGAGGTAGTGTCAAAAATTGGCTGGATCACAGTGACTTTAAAATAGCAGTAGTTCAGTAAAAAGTACACATCCTAATCTAGTGTATGACCCTGTTAAACTGGCTTCCTTCGCTGGGGAAAAAGTTTTTGGTGCTTTTGCCATTCAAACAACTGAGCTGTTTTTTCGCAACTGACCTGCCATATCCTACGGAAAATAAACACCTCGGGAGCCTCTCTTGGTGTTGATGAAACAATGAAGCAAGTTGGAGGGAAAACAGTGACAGAGAAGTTTGGTTAGCTGTTTACACAGTTAAAGTACAAAAAGGCCAGTTAACATAGTTCTTAGCGGCAAGTCCCAAGCGTTCAGTTGTGTGAGGTCCAGGAACGTTCTCACCTAAAGTTGCCAGTATAGGATATCTGTCTTTTATTATTAGAATATCTGATGTCTTTAAAGCAATGATGGTGAGAATTTGAGACAGATAAATAAAAAGTAACAGTTTTTAATTCACACTCCTGATTTCAATGGATTTGTCTGCACAACGGTGTTCAGACACTCTTTTCCTCTTCCTTCCTGTTGAAGTCCAGTCAAAGCAATTCTTCGTGTCTGTGCTATTATTTTGGCACTCAAGTTTTGCTGCTTTAAAGACCTACTTGGGAAGTGTATTGAAAGAGACTGTGCTGCTGCACTTCACTGGTCATTCTGGTACCTTAATTTCTAAAACGACACTATTCTTTGTTGTCCCTTCTTGGTAGGTGAGGAAAAGGGTAGTAATATAAATGTGCACTCATACTTTTGTGAGTTCTAAATGTGTTTCTTCACCTCTGTGAAATACCTAGTGCATAAGTAGTGCATAGCTGAATGAAAAGATTAGCTTGATAGACATCAGCAAGTAAAAAATTTGGATGCATAATAACTAGTAAGCAAAATACTATGGGGTATATCACTGGGTAAATATATGCAGGAATACTTGTCTCAGATACAACGTTTTAGATATAAGAAGGGAAGATACCCAAGTGATTCTGAGGAAAAGAATCTGAAAAAGTCCAGTTGTTTAGCTTAGAGAGGTGAGTAGGAGAATAGGATACAGATAACCACGAAAGTAGGTGATGGTGCTTACTCTCAGTCACGGAATGCTAGACTAGGCAGTGGCCAGATAATGTATTACTGACTAGTCCTGTTTCTTTTAATAACGTTTGGAAACTGGGGGCCTGGTGTTCCTAGTACTGGGAGCCCTAGCACACAATTAGGTTTGTAAGACTGTAAAGCAAAATGTAATTCTTTTGAGTCCTTAAATATAAATTATGCTACCATATTGCAGTGATGAATTTTTTCCTTGGAACAGAAAGGCTTGTGAAACATCAGTTCTGAAATGATGACACATTTGTTTCAGTTTGATGACAGAATCTGGCGGAATTGCCTCTTTTGGGCACTTACCAAACTGATGTCAGAGAATCCTTGCATTTGAATTTTCTTCAGATACTGTCATTTCAGCCTCTGCAGTCATGACAGAGTCCAGGCTCTGCAGCAGTTTTAGGTTGTGCCAATACTTATTTGCTGTTTAGAATCTGCTTAGAAGTGTTGGAACACAAACGCGTAGTGCCGGCATCTCCACGCCATGAGCTATGTCTCTGCGAGCTTTAATGTTGTCTCCACAGAATTGCACTGTACCGTTGTCATGCTGCTATGTAAAGCATGAGTACTTATCTTCTTGAGCTGGATGAATTGCACAGCTTTTCCTTTGGCAAAAGTAAATTATATGATGGGGTCCTTTTCTTGTTACCTGATTGAAATTTGCTGCGCTGCAAGGAGTGGCTTGTGTAGATGAATTGTACTAGCAGGCTGCTTTTGTAGGGTGAGCCTTCCTGATTGAAAGTGTTTACATCTGTGTAAGGAGCTGTCTCCACTAATCTATTTTTGTGTTTTGAGGGTGCTGGTGTCAGCTTCTCCTGTCCTAACCCAACATAGAAGTGAAAACAACAGAAGGTGAAGGGGTGCTTATTTGAAATAAAAGTGGTGACTGCTAAACATACATGTATAAAGTTGATAGCCTCATACAGAATAACAAACAATACAGATAGACTTGCATTTATTTATTTATTTATTTATCTATTTATTTATTTAAACCAGACTCTTGATATTCTGGGGTTGAAATGTTGGTTTTAAGTAGACTTGGGTCACTTTGACATTAAGTGATTCCCTGCAGTGCTGTGTTGCTTGATGGGTACCTGGCATGGCCATTCGCTTTTTGTGGTACAAATTGGATGGATTGTATTTCTTGCCCAGCATTATGCAGCTTTCAGGAATATATTCTGAGGTTTATCTAGAAGTGAGGATCACGGAGGATTGGAATTTAACCTGACCTGTGTGTCCCTCCTCGCTGCATGGAATGTAAAGCAACCAAATTATAATGCCCTGTGTCATTCATAAGTATTCTTTCTTTACCATAATCATGATGATCATGAAATGTGTGAATGCAGAAGTATTTGAAGTGAGGTTTGTTTCTAACTAAAAATAACACAATTACTTGTAAAATAGGAGAAAAGAAGATTTTTGAGGTACAACCTAATTTGCCTGTATCATTTAATGATGAGTTTATCTTCTCAGATTGAGTCAAAACAGATGCATTTTTTAAAATGTCATATTTTATCCTGAGTCTATTTAAAAAGGCCGTTGCATGTTACCAAATAGTAGAATGGCAACCAATTCCCTTCTCTGTTTCCATTTTTGTCAGGCCAGTCCTGACTCAGTTGAACTACACTTGAGACTTGGATCTGCTTTTAAGTGGTTTTTATTAAGTCGCCTTATGTAGATAAAGACTGTTAAAACAAACATTTGTGGAATTGTGATGTGATATATTTGTGATTTTATGAATATTTTCACTGCTTTGGATTCTGATGCAATAAACAGTGAGTTGTTACACCACTGATTGAATCTGGCCTGGTATTAGCAGGAGGGCGGCTGTAAAGGGTTTAGAGCTCAGTGCAGGAATGTACCATGTGCCTTGCACAGTGTAACTGACAGCAATATATTACGGTTATTTGTGGACAGAAGTGTCTTTGTAGTTGGTATGATACCTATGAAACACAAGCCAATCTTGCTGTTGATTTATAGTGGTGGCTTTTTTCCCTAGAGAGTTTTATGTAAAGTGCTTGGAGTAAATTATTGAAAGTGACATAATTACAGTGAAGTTCTGCAAAACTTCGAATATTTAGCACTTAACCTGGCCTTTAAGGCTTGTACAGCATTTGAGACATAGGAAGTGAATCTCATTAATTATATTGACACTTTTATTTGAGTTTGAAAGTCTTGGATGTCTAAAACATTGTAGCAGTAGTAGGCTGTGTGTTGGAAGGTCTGTGACCAGACCCTGTAACTAGAGCTGGGAGCATCACTGGGAGCCTCCTGTGTCCATAGCTTGTCTGCCATGGACTGCACCCATTCATGGGGGTGCTACACTTCCTTCTCTGTGAGGTTTTAGTCAGGGTACTTGTTGGGTTTGTGTATTTTTTGGCACACCGCTGCTTTTACACCCACTTGTCTTTGGTTCCGCGGCCGTTGTGACACGACGGTGCGGAACCCCTGGGCGCCGCTTGGCCTGCGGGGTCACCCACCCGGCCAGCACCCGTGCTCCCGTTTGGCCTTCTGTGCGCTGACCTTTTTGGGCTCTGCCCCACTTCGAAGGAGAAGTGTTAGATGTTAAATTTTACGTCATAAAATGAAACTGCATTTCAGATTTGTGATGAACTTTACTGTGCTGGTCTGAGAGACTCTGATGTGCTTTCCTTCAGCAGCTGTAAGATCTTCAGCATTAGAGCACTCATACTGACTCAAGAAATAGTCGCGGACTGACAATACTATGATACAATACGATTAAATACCCTGCTATAAGGCAAAAGAACACCAAGTGTTGTGGGACTCTTCTCCAGTTGTCAGATAGTTGGTACAAATTTCACTTGGTCATTGAGGAAGACTGAAGTATATTTTTACCCCTGCACTTTCAACTTCTTTTTCACTGTGTTAGAGGTTATCATTGAAATAATGAAGCAATACATGGGAGTGTAGAAGTTAAACTGGAAGTTGGAGGTGAGTAAGTCTACTCTTTAGACTTTTTCAAGACCCACTTTGTAGTATTCACTCATGCCAGCTGACATTGACAGGATGCTATTATATCCATGATAATATCCCATGAAGGCAGTTACTTGTTAATACCTATTTAAGAATATATTTTTTTCCTATGTTAGTATACATTTCAGCAAAGGTTTTAAGTGTGGAATTGGTAGGTAGTTTAGTTTAAAGACATTTCACCTTGTTAAATGTGAAAATGATTTGATTCTTATTTCCTTTAGTAAACCTTTACCTGTTCTTAGTGTTCTTATTTTTATTAAACATTAGTAATTTTTTTCCTTTGTTTTTTTGCAGAAAAGACAACATTTTCCTTGTGTAAAGCTGCACATACTTCCCTTTGTTCCTTTTTAATGAGAGATTGCTTTCTGTTTTCATTGGGTTCAGTTGCATTCATGCTTTTATTCACTATGGAAAATTCTGGGAAAATAACTGGAGTTTCAGGCAAAGCATTGAGAGGAACTGACATAAATCACTACACCTGGAAAATAAAAAATGTCTGTTTTTTTTCCTAGTTTTACTTATTCAATTTCTCTTTTACAAATATGAGAGTTTAAAAAGCAATCATGGAAGTTCATCATAAGTATTGACTGGCAAAATACACTGAAATGGGACGAATGTCTAATTTATACTTGAGGTTGAAAAGAATATGGATCTGCTGTAACTGGTATGGACTTTTTTAGTCACAGAATGCATTAGGTCTACAGTGTAATTATTGCTGATCCTGACTAATGACTGTTTCAGGGATTATCTCTTTGGAGTTGGCCATCTGCTGTGGTTAGAGTAATAAACTAACTAAACATAATTGAGGGTTGACTTAGTTTGAAGGCAGAAGTATGTATGTCTCTAGGAAAAGGATATAATTTCTTCAGTTCAAAATCATTCAGAAATACCAATATTCCAGTTTTCTATTAATGACTTTAAACAAGCAGCTGAATTTAAAATGCACCCCTCCCAGCCCCCCGCAAACTGAAACAAAAAGAGCGGGGAGGGGAGAGGAAGGAGGGGAGCCTTAAAAAGGCAGTTTATTACTATTCTCCCAGTTCTTATTTGATGCTGTATTACCAGTTCAAACAGATGGCTTACGTTGGTTAAAAGCTTGCAAGTATAGCTAAATCTACATTTCTGTATTAAAAAAAGTATTGATTTAGCAAGGATATCTTCCCATTTATGACACAAATGTGGCTTGCTTATAGGTGGTTCTTAACTGTGCTTATTTATAAAATACATTAGATGGTAGAGACTTATTTTAATGCTGTATTATTACACACAACATGACAGCATTTTTTTTTTTTTTTTAGAAATTGGAGAGTTCTGGATGTTTTTGTCAGGAAACATAAGTAAAATACAAAGTTTCAATCCTGAGTTTTGAGTGCAGTGCATTAAAGCTGAGAAATACCTTCCTTTTTTACAAGTGATTACTGTAATACTACCATTATGATGCGTTTCTAATTTCACTTATGCCATCCGTATATAGAGTAGATTCACTGTGGCCATACTTACAACAGTGAATACCAAAATACAACAAAACCATAGTTTTTTTTTTGTACAAGGACTGCCTGTTGGCCTCACCTAGGTTCAATCATGCATAGTGTCTAAAAATGTACTTTGTTATATTCATTTATATGAATGAATTCATATATTGATCTCTATATATATACTAAAGATGGTAATTTTTTTGTAGCGTAAAATAATGCATGTGTTTGCAAATGCTACAGACTTAAATCTGTAGATACAGATCCCTTATGAAAGGGATTTCTATTTATTATTATGCTTAGGAATAATGATGAGATTTAATAGACATAATAGAACAGTTAAAGTCTGCAGTATATATAGTATTTTTCAGTGGTCTGCTTCCACTGAGTAGCAGGTTAGCTGAATTATATTCACAGATTACTAAAAATCAACGAGGCATACTTTAACTGTGGATAGAAAATGTTTAATTGGAGAAAAGTATGTATTTAGGAGTCCTGAATTAAAAACTTAAAATGTTTAATAGTATTTTTGCCTTGATAAATTCTCTGAAGGTAATAGTTTTTGTGATTTCTACTATTGTTATGAAGGAAAGGTTCGTAGCCCTCATATTCAGTATAGTAGTAGATACTCTTTTTGTACCATATCAGTGTAAGTAGTTGATTTTTCTGTATTTGCAGAAAGAAATTATTTCTCTTCTGCATGCATGAAAATTATGTGTGATAAATGGGGCTGTAAAGAACAAAAGCAATGAAGTGTTTCAGTGCTGTTGTCTGCAGAATGGTTGTTTGCGGTTTGTGTAAAGGATAGGCAGTTCTATATGATATACTATAGTTCCCTTGTTAGCAGATTTTTCACTTTGGGAAAGTAGCATCTTTTGTTCTGCTAGCTAGCAAAGTCTAGAGACTATATCCAGTACCTAGAAATCACCACATATAAATACATATAAATATTATTTGCGATAAGGAATTAATGATTTAGTTAAAATGGGCACAGTGTGTCTTCCAGATATTTTGTGTGTTTCTCCGCGACTTTTGCTTTTGTATTTCCTTTGGCTTTTTAAGATTCACTTTTACTGACTGAGAGGAACCAAGGATACTGCATCTTTCTGGAGAAGGAGATAACAGCTTTTATGCTGGCTTTCCAAATGAGTATTTGGGAAGTCACTGTTTAACATAACTTTGGATCAGAAGTGCTGTTTAACACATCAGTTTTCTAAATTGATTGAAACAGAATTTGGAAAAGTGCGTCTCTTGCGTACTTGGCGTTCTGGTTTACCAAGGCTGGGAGTGAGATTTTATAGCAGTTGTTTGGCTTACCTGGCTTCCTCATGTTTCCAGGGATAGGCCTGAGAAAGGGCGTTGCCTGCAGAGGCTGAAGGAGAGCCCAGGACAGGAACCGGTTTCTCAGGCGTTGCCCTATTAGGAGTTAACTGTGCTTCGTCTCCTTGCTTTTGTCGTAATAAAGGGACTCCCACAAGATTTCTTCCCCACCTTGTTTATACTCTGATCCTGACTCACCATCAACTGCACTTCTGGCAGATTGAGTAAGATAGTCTTCTGACTCTGCTGTAGCTATGCTTAGGCATAATTTGCTTGGCTGAAATTTTTAAGTATTTGAGAAACTGCTTCTCAACAAGTAGTATTTTTAATAACAATTTTACTGTGTCTTTTTCTTAGAATACATGTGCTTGTTTAGTGAAATAAGTCTGGTAACTTTTGATTTAGGTAATTCATGGCACAAATGAAAATACCTTATTTTATGTGAAAACCTCACCAGGAAAAAAAAAAAAAAGCTAGCAACTTACAGGAGGTCTTATATTTATACTATCTCACCATAATTGCTGAGTCTTTCCCTAAATTAAGAGACTAGATACAGACTTTTTGGCCTGCATTACAGGTTCTTTAAAGCTGGGGTCTGTCAGGAGCAGCGAGAGCAGGGCTGCTGTGCAAGGAGGGACAAGCTGGCAGTCGAGGATGATGCAGGCAGTGCTCTTCCCGACCCTGACACAGTCCCACAGGATCTCAACACTGCGCTGGTCGCAGGGTCCAGATAAAATAAAGGAATCTGTCAGGCCCAGGGTTCCTCTGGTAGTCTGGTCAGGAGTAGCAGAAGGTAGGAGCTGATGCAGGCCTGGAGGGAAGCTCTAACACGAGACATGGGATCTAGCCAGGAGGTGTGGGGCACAGACCAGGCTGCAGAGCTATGACCTGACTCAGACAAGGGCCGGAGGTGCCAGCCTGAGGTGAAACGGATCAGAAGGTGTGGGTGGTGGTCCCAGGTGAGGCTGTTGGCATTGAATTTGAAATGCGACGTAGCTCTCAACAGCACTACCTAATTCCCTTACTGCTGCAGTTGTGTTGGATTCCCCTGATGACTGAGTGCTGTTCATGTGATGTGCCTCTCGTGTGAAGGTCTCATAGGAACCGCTCAAGAATTGAGTGCAGATCCTGAGACATGGTCAGCACAGACACTCCTGTAGTCTCCTTATGATTTCATTTCCTTCCATAGAAGACATTTATCTTCTCTCTTATAGATATGGAGTCTGGAGAGCGGTTAACGTCATCGTCAGTCTCCTCTACTGCAGCTGCTTCGACTCCAGCATCTTCTACACCGTCTGTAGCTTCAGCAGTATCGAAAGGTGGCCTTTCCACAGGAGCTGCGTCACTGAGTTCCACAATCAACACATGTGGTAAAATTGACTCAATTATATATTGCAATGTGATTTTAGTGTTTGTCAACACCTGTAATAATTATTACAAGTCAAATATAAAATGGTTGCACAGATGCATTGAAGAAAAAGGTTGTGTGTTTTTTTTTTTTTTTTTTGCTAAGTGACATTCATATCATGTGAATACATTTTACATAGTGCTTGTTTATAGAAGGAATGAAATCAATTATAAATTGCCTATTTCAAAAGTGAAAGAAAATTTCAGTTCGCAAAGCTGCCTTGGAAGCAAGGATCAAATTAAGGATTGATTGATCTAGCAAGCTCTATACCACTTTCAGATTCAGATCTAATAATCAACTTCTTGAATATGTATTATGTTCTCAGCATTCAAGCCCAACCCCTACTGTATTTTTGTATCTGGAGGAATAGTTTCTCGTAATGGAACTTGAGATTGAAAAGGTGAATTTCAAAATGTCATAGTCTTATATAGTCTTGACTAGAGTGAAACATCTTGGCTTGAATCAGAAACTTATATGCGAGATTTCTCCATGCAAGAATCACATTTTTGTGAATGAAACTCGTATTTCAACTGAATGTTGCATATGTTATCAACAGAACAAGAAATGGTAAATAACTCTTCCCTGCTGTTTCTTTCTTCACTTTGGAGAACAGATTATATACATTCTTTTTGTTAGCCTGAGTACTACTGATTCTTATAAGATATACAGTAAATAGGAAGTTTTTCAGCTTAAATTCATGGTAATCCACTGCTTTCAAACAAACTTGGTTCTTGCAGTAGAGTGAGCAAGCATGTATTCTCCAAACTGAAAAACTCTTCTGCCCTGATACTATAAAACTTTCTTGAATTTACAAGATATTCTGTAGTCAAGATAGACTAGTATACTAGCCTGTTCCTAAACTGAGGTGTTATTCACTTCTGTGATATTTAAAAAAAAAAAAAAAAAAAAAGATGACAATGTCAGTCAGTCTCAATCTGATAATTAATTATCTTCACATTTAAAAATGCATTTCTCTAGCATCTAATAAAATAATTGTTTTAGAATGAACAATTATTCTTGCTAAGAGAAGGTAAAGGCATCTCAATCTATGCATTAGATTAGAGAGGTTCTTTTTATTCCAATTCATCTATTTATTTTCTTTGCAGCAATCAATAGTCTATTAAGTAGTCTCCGCAATAAACTTGATTGCATACCCTGTCAGGTCCTCACGATGCATGGTGAGTTAGGACTGAGAGTCTTTATGCTTTGCCAGCGAGATTACACTACAAATAAATTATTCTGGCATATTCCCAGGTCAAATAGACAAAGCACCTGTGTGAAACCATTATGGAATATATCACATACTGTTAGTTTAATTGGTTAATACAGCACTAGTTCCTGAATAATTGAAGCTTTCCAGTCAAGTAAACAGATACTTCACTTGTTTTCTTCTTATTCACCCATTGCTGAAAATAAGAAGGCGAATTGGAAAAGAAAATTGACTCTGGAAAGAGGTTTAAATTCATCCTCATGAGAATGTTAGCAACTTTGGAAAAATATAAATCAACGGTCTTTTCTCACATGAGTAAATGATATCATAATTCAGTGTTCTGTCTTTATGAGGGGCAATAATATCAGCATGTGAAACTGTTCAAAGCTGAACAATCAAGTCTTACTGTTTTGACATTATCAGACCTGAAGCGTTCTTTATTTTCAATTTTTAAGAAAAAGGAAGTTCTATTAACTTTTTATAAAAGGAAAAATTGAAAAGAAAAAGAAAAAAAAAAGTTTTTTCCAAACCAGAAGCTGCTTCTATCAAAGCAAAAATCTTCAGTCTTTTTGGAGTCCACTATTTCTCCTTAAATGAGACCCAGAAGAATTTTAAAATTGTGGACATAAATGCACAAAGTCACAGGATAGTTTTAATTGGAAAAGTCTGTAATTTTCCACTTGATTTTTTCAATTTACAATAACAAAGTTGTTTGGTTTTTTTAACACCAGCTACATTTTTTGTGTCTCAGTCTTTATATAAAAGCGACATTGTGGCTGCTGAAATAAATGTTGAGACAGATCATACTTATTGCCTAAAATGTAACACTGCATAAACAAATTTCTTTTGTGGAAAGTGTTTTTCATAGTCCTTGGTTTTGTCACAATTTTCATCTGAGGCTTGTAGGTATTTATTGACTTCTGGAGGTTTTAAGGATTCTGAATGCTAAGTGACAATAGCAACATTGAAATGGATATGTAAAAACAAAGTGGTTATTTACAGTTTATGGAATGTATAACAATTTCAAATGTTGAGGGAGAATGTGATGGTAATAGTTGAAGTAATGCAGATCCTTAGTTTAAGTACAAGGATGTGAACAATAGTAGAGTACAATTGCCTGTTCTGATACTAACAGAGTACCCATAGTGTCATACAATCTACATCACAAGTTCTCAGTTTTTGGAAATCGATGTTAAGGTGGTCAGTACATCTTAATTTTAGTGTCTTATATATGTACCATTAAGAAGCAGTTTCTGATTTCATTATTATCGATAATTCTTTAATTATGATACCAGCCTTGTTTAGACTTCCCGTTTCATAGTATTACCTTTATAGGCCAGAAGCTGATTTCTTTCTCAGTGTTCAGATTGCACAGTGCAGTGGGGTCCAGGCACTGGCTAAACTCTGTTTTTTAGGGACAAGACAATGAGAATAATATGCCAGATGTAAAAAATAAAATAGGTCTATTTTTCAATGTTATTAAAGAACATAAAAGCAAAAATACGGAGGAAAAAAGGATGGCGTGGGAGAAAGTACTTTGATAGGCATAACTCAAGTACTTCCATGTTTTAAAATTCTGTCTCATCTAATATTTGCTGTAAGGACTACACAGATGAGTGAATGATTTTGAGTATTGTTTGGACATAGAATTTTACCTTGATTTGTAAGGACTTGGTGGAAACAACATTGAAACAAAAACAATTTCAATGTATTGCTCTTTGAATGTTAGAGATTAAAGGAGACCATTGTATTTGAGCACCTAAATAATTCCATGTAAAACCATATCAAGCACCTAGTAGTTCTTATATGGAGAGCTACCATGTGATTGATACTTTTTAAAATATGGTTTAATAGGTCAGTGCTCTGTGTACGTTCCTTGTATTCTGACTCCTCAGAGTTGTTAATCTGCAGTGTTTGTGCCTAAATTATGTATGAATTTTCTCAGGAGGGTGCAGTTTTGTCAACCCCTTTTGAAAATTTCCTTTTTTTAGAAAATTAGTCCAAGACTTGCTTCTTTTAACCTATGATTTATGAAGGAAAGTTAAAGATGGAGTCCTTGCAATTGCATTCATGTTTGTTACCTGTGTACTTGCTTCTGTGAGAGATTATTAAAATGCTAATTTTTTTTGTTTTTTTGAAGTGCTTTAATGAGATAGCCAGTGCTTTGCTCTTCATTTAAATTAACAGATATTTTTGATGTTTCTCTATTCAGACGAGGGTTTTTGTTTTTTAAACCAATGAATAGAGTGGATGATTGTTACTTATGTGTATATAAACCATTTCCAGCCTTTTCCATGCTTTCCAGCTTTTTCACTGAGGGATGTTCACCAGTACTATGAAATCGAGCATACAAGTAGTTTGGAATCATGCATACAAGGAGTTTGGAAGACTTACTGGTGTTGGGAGGCATGTAGAAGGCAAACTTTGCTAGCACTGTAATGATTAAAGAACAACACAGCAAGGAGGAAAATACACAGTAATTTCTGTCACCCTAAGCAGTTCTCTAGATTTGCTGTGTATGTTGGAATGCCCTTACCCTTGTTAGAGATACTACGTTATTTTTGTATTTGTGCCGGGTGGTGCATTGATGCTTTGTATTTTAAGGCATTATTTAAGTATTTGTTCCTTTTTAGCTCTTTTGAAAACCTTATATTGCACCGTGAAGTTCATTAATATTAACAAAGGCATTCACAGTTATCGTTCCTTGTTACTAAGAGACCAGCATTGTTGAAATGCGTGTTGCCCTTTGGAGTAATGCTCTCAATAATTTATCTGTGGAGTGGTTGGTAGAATTTCGAAAGCTGTGCTCAAAAATATTTAACCTATTTGAAGTAAGTCAAGAATGTGAAGGAGTGCAGTTTAATATGAAATTTTGCTATGCAGAGCGTGTTTGCAGTAAGTTAGTAACTTGAAGAGCAAACACTAATATAGGAAAATTAAGGAAATAGTAGAATTAATTGCCGGACAGACTGTTGATGTTTTCATCAAGTAAGAAAGAGGAAAAATGTTACTACAGTTCAGTTTATTGGTACAAGACTTTGCTTCCATTTTTCCTTTATGTTTTATTTCTTCTGTGTTTCTAAATGCATATTTAAAAATTGATGGCTTCTCTTTTCTGGACACAATGGCCTAGGTAGCACACAATATATTTTTTTAAAAGGCCATAATCTTTTCTAAAGGGAAATGCATACCACAGACTGCTAAGTTTGTAGACACCAGACTTATTTTTCGTTCTTCTCTTTGTTAAAGCCAGAGATTGAAGACCTTTTCTGTAGACTGTTGTTTTTTGGATTAGGTAACCCTGTTAATTTAAAAAGAAAAAAGGAAGGGGGGAAAAAAAAAAAGAATTATGAGAGTTGTTTAAAAAAACGTCTTTCTTATAGTGCCTTTACTTTTTGGATGCTATTGTTGAAGTCCAGCTATATGAAAGATATCCTACTGTAAAGTAGGTTTTTGAAAATAAAGTATTTGGCTTTAAGTCAAAGCTTTACAGCAGTCAAGAAAAGGAGAAGAGTCTTACCAAAATGGAGGATGCAAACAGCTGTAACATATCCAAGCTTGACTTGGTGAAGTCACTTCACATGACTGTTGACAGAAGTCAGACAAAGCATTGTAACTCTTCCTCTTGTTTGATCAGAAAATTAGTTTGATTGGAAATTAGTATTCTAGGAGTTTTAAATGAAGTTGTGAGCTTTGAAAATATCAATAGTGTAAGATTAGAACTAACTGTGGTGGAAAAAGATTTAGGAGTAATGTATATCTGCCATTTAAAACAGATTTTGTTTTTGGTTTTGTTTTTAGGATCATCTTCAGAAATTGAGCCATGTTTAATTCAATGTAGTTCATCTAGGACCATAGCTAAAAAGATGAAATACAATGTTTAAGCAATATAATAGCACTTTCACAACTTCTAAAGGAGAAGCTAATGGCTTCCCTAGAAATTCTATTTTGTACTTTTGATACCGTTAAGGACTGAATGTAGAAGTGCCTACAAATGGATAATTTGATAATGATCAATAGAATTTTCTTCAAATTGTTTTCTAAAACTAGCTTACATACATTTCATTTTAGCTCTCAAAAATGACTGAAGTTATTGGGGTTTTGAGTTCTATTTTAAAATTTACAAAATCTTCATTATTTTGTGTATTTCATTATTAGTTTGTGCATTGTGTGTTTTGTAGGCCCCTGTTGATCTCTGAAATGTGTTATTTCATGTGTATTAAGGACAGATACATCAAACAGTTCTGCTTATAAAAGGATATTCCTCTGTTTGTGATCCCAGTATGTTAAAGGGATGCACTCTTTTCCTCTGCTAACAGAAATTGCCATGGCAATTATAATACCTTTTTTCATTTTTCCTTACAAACCTTTTGTTAGAATTGCTCATGTTTTCAGATATTTTCTGTGCTGTGGAAATAGGATGCCAATACTAGAAGAAGAACTTAACAATAGCTTTTAAAATATAAAAACTTTTTAGTAAAATTTTTTTAAGCCTTCACAGCATCTGTTTGGATAGTGCAATTTCAAGTGCTGTTTTTTCCCCTCAGGACATACATTCGGAACAGCTGGGGATCAGCCGTGTAACCTATCCTGTGTATCGAGCGCCTTCCCAGTGGTCAGCCACCCAGTCTTTGGGCCACACACAGCCAGTCCAGGGTATTCAGAGTTTGGTAGCTTAGGAACACTTGGTATACCCACAGCCTTACCGGCACATCCCCAGCTAGCACTTTTTCCATGTAAACGTTGTTGCAAGGAATATTAAACTAAAGAAGAGAGTTAACTGTCCTTATCCACGAGGCAGACTTTGTAAAGCAGTGCTTGATCTTTTTTATTCTTTCCATCACGAGGCAAATCCTTCTTCATTACATGGGTGTGTTGATTGCATAACCACAATTCTTGAAAGTGCTATTACAGACATATCATTTGTCTGTAATAGGATTGGCCAGCATGATCCTGTTTCTTCCTTGATTTTATTCGTAAATTTTGGTGGCATCTTGTAAAAGTCAGTAGTCTCCCATCCTTTAAAATACCAACATACCACACAAGAGAGATGAATACAAATGGATGCATTTGACTTCCACCGTAAGATGTCAGTTTCTCAGCTAGTGTTTTCCAGTCTTGCATGCCCTGTAAATCTTACATCTGAGACCAAAGCTTTCTAAAGTAAATTAACTTTAGGACGAGAGGAAACGGCCTCAAGCTGCGCCAGGGGAGGTTTAGGTTAGATATTAGGAAAAACTTCTTCACTGAAAGGGTGGTCAAGCATTGGAACAGGCTGCCCAGGGAAGTGGTTGAGTCTCCATCCCTGGAGGGATTTAAAGGATGGGGCGATGTGGTGCTTAGGGACATGGTTTAGTGGTAGACTTGGCAGTGCTGGGTTAACGGTTGGACTCGATGATCTTATGGGTCTTTTCCAACCTTAACGATTCTATGATTCTATGAAATACTGTAATATATTCTCCAAAGCCCGCAGTAAGTCAAGATGCTTCTTCATTCACTTCTTCTGTAGTTTGAAGAAAAGATATTCCTGCCAGGAAGCGAGTCTCTTGAAGATACCTTCCCTTTTCTTCGCTGGCCAGGCCCTGCATGTCCAATCCCCCACCCCCCCACCCCCCCAGCCCCCCCCCCCACCCCACCCCCTCCCGCAATACCCAGTAGAATTTAGGATTGTGGGATTCCACCACCAGTAGAGCTTTAGGAGTGTAGGATTAGGTACCGGCAAAAACCTACGGCAAATATTGCAAAGAGATCTTTTAGTATTTTTAAAATTTTGCTTTGATATAAATGACAGAATTTTGTTTTAGTTATTAATGCCAGAGGAGTTAAAGCAAAACTTTTGTTATTGGGAGGATAATGAGGTACTATAGACATACTTACACAAAGCAAAAGCATCCGAAATAAATGCATGTAGATGTGAAGTAAGGAGGGGTAAAATACTTCAAAAAGCAGTGAATACTGATTCATTTGTAATGTCTCATTCAGTGGATTTTTTTTTTAATTGTATGTAAAGATTCATTCAGTTATCACAGCCATCTAACGTGTGTTAGTGCAGCAGAGTTAACGAGTACTCGTTTTAAGCTTTGCTATAAGGGATAGTATTTGTTCATAGCTTCCACTGACTTTGTTCCATTTTGCAAGAGAAACTTTCCTCATTGAGAAAATTTTATTTTTGCTGAAGTAGGAGTGAAAGAACTCTGCACCTGACCTTAAACAACTTTCTGACCTTCTGTGGTGTTCTTAAAAGTTTTAACTAAAAATTGAGACACTCATGTCTGTAAAGATGGGGTTTTTACATTTATGTATCTGGGTAAATAAGTGTAGGGGGAAAAAAATTAATAATTTTGGTTTTGCTGTCTCATTGAAGGGCAGTATTTTCCATAGATCTTAACTTC
Source organism: Platalea leucorodia (assembly GCF_965183815.1). Taxonomy (NCBI): domain Eukaryota; kingdom Metazoa; phylum Chordata; class Aves; order Pelecaniformes; family Threskiornithidae; genus Platalea; species Platalea leucorodia. The sequence goes on along the minus strand of NC_138827.1, from coordinate 102,668,970 downwards.
CAAGCTATTTATTGTGTTATCATCTTAAGCAGTCCAGCTTTATGTAGTTGTTATAATCTTGCTTAAGCCTTTGAATGGCACCTTTGTCCTTAATTTAGTAGCAATTTGTCTGCATGTGTACTATTTTTTAAATTTCTTGGTTAGTACATTGCAAGGCAATGAATCAGTAACTTTGTGGGACTACTCAGAATGCATACAAAACTACTATGTATCACTACGCTCAAATTCGAGAATTAAGTTAATAGAATAATGTGAAGTTTTTGCAGATCAATTACAGCCTGCTTATCATACCATGATGAAAATTTTGGAATTGTTGCTTTAGAGTGTCCAGTCTTCTGTTTTCATCACTGGTGTTCTAGCCATATTTTGTGTCTTTTTAGCAATTAGAATCTTTCATTTATAATATTTTAAACTCACTGTGATGTATATTCGTACAATTTCAGTGTCTGTTGACACTGACAGGTTAAAATCTGTTTATTAGCATTGTTCAAACTTCATTTATGTGTTCATTAAGTCTTAATTACTGTATGTAACTTCCATATACTTATGTAGCTATTTCTTACTTTCTTTACCTTCTTAATGTGTTGTATAGCAATATGAAATAACGGTCTTAAAATGCATTAGACTAAATCCTGCTCTACTACATGGTTTAATTCTTTTAATCACACTGGTAATGTATGTGTGTAAAATAGCAGACGTTCTATACTTAGGCTCAGTTTTCGTCCTCGTAGTGTACAAAACTTGATATCTTTATTTTAAGAAATGAAGCATAGCAGTGGGCCAAACCACAGATTTTGCTCTTTCTCAGCTGTTCGCAAGGATATTATGCAAACCTCTTTCTATCCTGAATGTATGCCACAACTTAATCTATGTTTCAAGGTTCAAAAAAGAAATGATAATTGCACTTAAGCCGTAAAGAAATAATTTTCAGGAAGAGGAAAATCAGTAAATCACAGAAGTCAGAAGAGATGTGCTCGCCACCTAGTCCATGCTGCTACTTGTGCAGATTGTGCCTTCCAGTGTTTCTAGTGTTTAGTGTTAGATAATAAAGTTTTAACTATAAGACTGGAAAGCGTACTCACAAATCTGATATTTAAGTTTGAAAAAAAATTTTAAAAGCACTGTATTTTAACAACTTTTTTGTGTGAGTCAACTGTATCAAAACATTTACCATTGCTGCCCTTTAAACGCCTTCGCAGAGTCTTATGGCCACTATAGGACCTGGCCAAGAGATAACCATCTCTTCTACGACTTCAATTATTTTATGTGCACTTGCTTCTTAGATTTAGGGTTTATGTAGACCAAACCTATGTTTCTAGCCCTTGTCACAATGGCATTTATGTGTCATGTTTCTGATTCTTCTGCTTCTTGTAATGTGATATCGTTTCTGTTTTGATTGGTGGTGGGTGGGGCAAGTTAGTTTTAACAGAAGTTTGGAAGAGATTTTTCTTTCCTGACAAAATATTACTGCATTTTTTTTTCCCTCCACACACACATTTTCTCTCTCACATATATAATTTTTAACATAAAATCTTCTTTCAAAAGTGTCTTTCCCTTTAGAGGGGTTTGAAAGATTCTGCTTTAATTATGCTTTGTGTTTTTTTTCCAGTTGCTGACTAATAAATGTGTTACAAAATGCTGTAGCTACTGCAACAGCTATTATAAAAGAAGACCTTGATACTTTTAAGGAATTCCCCTATGTAAATCTGCACAATGTTTCTGGGCTCCTGTTTAAGCACAGAAACCTATGACAAGAGCAGTGCACTGGATATTTGCCTCTTATGTGGCTGTTTAGGCTTAGCAGTGACTTATTTTAAAAAAAAAAAAAAAAAAAAATTCAGTTTTGTCTTGCAGAGTTTCAAGAATCTGCAGAAAAGGCTTGCATAAGGGTTGCATAAATATTCTAAACTGTTGCTGCTATAGTAAAGAACTTTAAAAATTGAAAGTTGTAGGGACCGTATCAACTCATTTGAAGTTCATTTTCCTGCAATACAAAAATCAATAACCATTTAAGATGAACGTTTAAAATGGCAACAAAACCAAAAAGAGAATTAGATTGTTTTTAAAATAAGAAATCTTTATTCCTTGCTCAACCACTTGAATGTATGTAACAAGCAGCACAGAGTAGCCCTGCTTCTCGTTGTGAAACAGCCATTTTAGTATGGATGTTACAGAAAAAATAAAGACTACTTTTTTCTGACCCAGTGTCAAATTCCAGGGTAGAAACTTCTTAGAGTAGGTATAGAGTTACTATAGAGTAGCTAGAGAGTCCTGTGTTAAATAGGTCATTTCATGGGGGAACTGCTTCAGGTATGTTTTTGTGGTGGAGGCCTTGGAGTATGCCAAGACTGAGATTGCAGAGGTGACTTAGGGCTGTTGTGCTGTTTCATTGTTCTGATGTGGGAAGACTGCTGAGGTAATAATGATTGTTCAAGAGTGACCTGTGAATATTGATCTTGTTTATAAGACTAGCGGTTTCATTTTGGGGTGATCACTGTCACATAGCTTTCTATTAAGTATTTATTTTCAGAATGCGTTTAAATAAAACTGCATTGAAATCTTTACCAGAATGGCTTTAATGACTTAAGACCAGAATTGCTGCAAGAAATTCACGTCATTTAAGATGTTCCTAAATGTTACGTTTCCTTCTTACTCCCAGATTTAGTAAATCTGCTCTAGGGTATGCACAGCAACATGCTTACAGAAATATTTAAATATATTACTAGAACAACTGAAGTTTGCTTTTATTTCCTTTGTGGTGCAGAATGGTGGCGAACAGCGGACACACACTCTCGTCCCAGCGCAGCTTTTTTCCCACCACTCTTGGGAATTCCACCGCTGTTTGCACCTCCGTCACAGAATCATGATTCTACTTCATTCCACTCAAGAGCTACAGGAAAAAATAGTCGGAGCAGTACAGAGAAAGGTAATGGCTGAAGTTGTAAAGGCGATAGCCTTATTGGAACATCTGCACATGCAGAAAGACGTAGAATGTGAGCTTTACCTCTCATTGTTCTTCCCATTCCTAAACAGTTCTGTAAAAATTGGTTCTATTAGCTAAGCATGAGACATACAAGTATGGGCTTTCAATAATGAAATACTCTTTCTGCTAATATTTTTTCCCCCTCTTTTTCCTTAGATAGTTTGTTTGGAACTGAGTTGTAGGGGAGAAGTTTTCTTTTAAAGTTTGTGGTTTGATTTAGAGGCTTTGTACTTCTGTAGTGAATACTGTTCCTCTGCATATAAGAAGCAGGCATCAGGTAGTTATTTGTTGGGGGGGCATGGAGGGAGGGCTGGTCGTGGCTACAGGATCTCATTGAAAATAGCCCAGTGACATTAGAACATTTTCTTGCATTTCAAACCAGTATTTTATATAGTGGTATTGCATGCCTTTTGAAGGTGTAAGATGTGTTTGATGTTTGATACTAGGTTTGTTCAGCTTAGAGGAGAGGAGGCTGAGGGGTGACCTCATTGCTGTCTGTGGCTTCCCCGGGAAGGGGAGCGGGGTGCTGGTCTCTTCTCTCTGGCGTCTGGTGACAGGATGCGAGGAGATGGCTTAAAGCTGCCTCAGGTGAAGTTCACATTGGATATTAGGAAAATGTTGTTCACTGAGAGGGTGAGCAAGCTCGCCAGGGAAGTGGTCATGGCCCCAAGCCTGTCTGTGTTCAAGAAGCATTTGGACGATGCTCTTAGATCTATGGTTTAACTTTTAAGTTGGTGTGTGTAGAGTCAGGAGTTGGACTTGATGATCCTTGTGGATCCCTTCCAACTTGGGATATTCTGTTCTGTGATTCTATGATGTACAAACAAAGGGTTTTTTTTTAAATAGTTTTGGTAGGTTTTAGGACCTGATGTGTGTTTCAGAATCAATCTGATAGTAGCCCTGGTATTGCAGAGTAGCAAGTTTGTGTGGTTAGGGGTATTTTCTTAGAAAACAAAAGTCTTCTTGACAGATAAGTAAACAAGCTTGAATGAGGATGTTATTTCAAGTAGCATTCCCACAACTCCCCCCCCCCCCCCCCCATTTTACACATTGCAAATATTTTGGGCTCCATGTGGCTTTCTTTGGAGCTGATTGATACTTCAAAATTGTAAACAGATTATTCTGTGAGATATTTACTGGAATGTATATTTTTGTTTCATCTTTCTTCAAAATCTTATTTTTCTGCCCCTGACTAAACTCAAGGATAGTTTGGGCTTAAAAATGGAACATTTCAGAATTTTTTTTTTTTTTTTTTTATTTTTTTTTTATTTCCCCCCTCTCTGTACAGCGTTAAATGTGTGTTTGTCCTTTAAATCATGGGTGCTCTGCATGTTTTAATTAAAATAACTCCATGAGCAAATCAGAAAGACTCTTGGATGGCAAATTTTTAGTATATGTTAGGAGTAACCTGTGAGCAGTCTAGTATCTTGTTATGTGTTTATGGAAGCTAGGTTAGTGTGACTGGAATATCTCAAAGAAAGTATGTGCTACTTCAAATTTTTTTTTAAGTATCACTTCATAAATCTGTCATCTTAAGGTATAAATGGATCACTGAATGGGAACAGTACCACTGCAGTATCTGGTATCAGCACATCTGTACTATCCACTAGCATTGCAACATCTGCAGGACAAGTGAAAGCTATAACCTCAGGAGCAGGAGGCCGCAAATTCAGCCAGGAGCAAAGCAAAATTCAGCTTTTGGAAACCAGAGCTGACAAAATCAAAGATAAGGTAAATATACAGAAAAAAACTCCTTAAGATTCAGACAAAAAATTGACATGGTAAGTGTTCTGATTGTGCACACAGCAGCATTTTTAAGTGTTCTCTCCCAGTACAAAATGTTTTGTCTTTTTCTTCTTATTATTTATTAGTGCAAGATCGGTACCCTTGTCTCTATGTGTGGTGTTTTGTTTTGGTTTTTTTTTTTTTGTGTGTTGGGGGTTTTTGTGTTTGGTTGGTTGGGGTTTTTTTGTTGTTTTGTTTTGTTTTTGTTTTTAAATTTGTTTGGGTTTTGATATCTTTATGAAGCAAAAGCTACCATTAGCACTAATTCCACTAGTTAATAGCTGTATGCGATAACATATTTTTATTTAATTTATATAATTATAAAAATATTTTATTTTTAACACCAATATTTGATTTTATTATCTTAGAGTATAAATATTTGTATTATAATTATAAATCACAACCTATTATAAATTATATCTGTTTATTTAATTATGTTTTTTGTAACTTAAAATATAAAATTCAGAAGCAAAATGAAATTTTTAGGCATTAAATGAAAATTGCTTTTCTGGGAGTAATTTCCTATTTATCAGAAGAAGGAAGTATTATTTATGGCTGTGATTCGGGAAAAAACTTAGACAGCCATCTAACATGAAAGGCATGAGTAGTCTCAGTGTGTTAGTAAACCTCCTTATATACTGACCCAAGCACTCCTTAAGAATGTTGCTACTCTTGGAATCAAAACTATTTAGTCAAAACACAGGAAATGCTGTACTGGGAAATGGATTACTGTCAGAATAGAAGCTAAGGGAGTCGTTCCCTATGGGCAGCCATCTGGGCTAAAATACTTTTATTTCTTTCTTTCTTTTTTTAAATATTTTTGTTTTGTGAGTGATTTAGGCCTGTTGCTTTCTTTCTCTTTCTGTTATTGCATTACATTCAGCTCCCAAATCTGAGTGTTCTTAGGTGACAGGTTGGCATTTTCAAAGGACAGTTGGTGTTGGCATGTATCTGCATAAAAATAGCTGTTAGCACTAAAATGGCTGATTATATTTGTGTAGTAATATGGTGTTTAATATATTGACAATAGGAAAATTACTAACATATTAAAGAACATTGTCCCATAAAACATTCTTCATGTGTTCAACGATGAACAACTTTTGCAGGTATTAAGGTAGTTACAGGTATTTGGGAAACCTTTGACGTTTTTCAGGCTTAAATACTAGAAATGGCTCTTTCCTTTCTAAAATACTGCTTTTATCCTGGATATCTATGTGCAAAACGTAAGCTTTGTTTCTATAGTGCAGAAGTAAAGCTTTTTCCAGATAATGTCTCTGCATTTCTGACTATTACTGCAGTTCTGCAGAATACCAAGTACATTACTATCTTTTACTATCTCCAAATACCTTCCCAAAAGTCTGTATCATAAGTAAATGAACAGACTCTTTTCTGTTCACTTTTTGGCTCTTTGCCTTATTCAGAAAACTGAGCTGGTTAAGCTAGGTACTTGTTAATATGAGTATCACGGAAAATTTCACCCCTTTTTGCTTTTTTTTCAAATTTCAGTCAGGATGTTTGTCAGCATTGTTACCTTCTCCTTCCATTTGTCTTTAAGTATAAATTCTGTATCCTTGATAGATTTTTTTTTTTCTTTTTTTTTTTTCTTTTGATGTGGGTACCAATTTCAAACTTGGGTTTCAATTTGCTAAATACTGAGTTGCTGTAAAACAATATACTCAATCAATTAGTGTACCTCCTATCTTAAATTTGTTCAGTTTTGTATCTTAATGTTTAAATCGTCTATCTAATGCAGGTAAATGTCAGGTTGTCAACAGTTTTGCTTCCTAAGTTTTTGTAGTAATTTTTCTAATATGGAAGTGGAGTTTGTTGTTTCTGGTCTTACTCGATATACCGACATTCTAGATGTTCCTCTAATCCTTATTCTTAACTTTTTTTCCTCTGCAACTTTTGAGGTAATTGGTATTTGTCAATGTAACGATTTGAAGAAGCTTTCCAATGAACAACATACAGAATACTCTAAATGAGAACTCCAACATGAGGAGAAGATCAAGAGATTTGATTTAAAAAAAAAAAAAAAAAAAATCAATATTTCAGTATGTTAGAACAAAGCCACAACTGGAACTGAAGGCAGAGGAATAAGTAGGGAGCAATAGGCAGATGTTTGTACAAGTGATGTTATGTTTTTAGATTTCAAAGTGTAACAACACTTGCCTGTCCTTCTAAAGAGCACAGTTTATTTTAAAACATTTTAGTTATACTTCTCTAAATGTTCCTTTCTTTAGGATTTTATTTTATTTTTAGTATTAATCTGCTGATTTCTTCAATCATATCCTTAGTTGTAATTTTCTTTTGAGGTTGGTATTTAAAAAATTTTTAAAATAAAGGCAAAGCTGATACCAAGCTGTTCTTACAGTTACTTTTTGTGCAATGTTTTCTTCCTGGTTGAATTCTAGTTCTGTTGTCCTACCATCTAGGGAATCCTAAAGTGTATTCTGATAGTAACTTGTGTTATATAATTTTTTTTTTTGCCTTTAGTGTGTGAAGAACAACTTCTGAGTTGATAGAAGCATCTGATCTTCAAAGCTGTAGTTATTAGAAGTTCTCATCCAGTTCCTTTTGTCTAGGGTGTGTATTTGATCATTCAGAGGGCTATGCATATCAGACAATGATAAACTGGAATCTGTCCAAAACATGAGTTTAGAAGTGTGCCACATCCTCACTCATCACTGTATGTTTGTGGCGTATCATGTTATGTCCGTTGAGCATAACGATGTGTTGAAGAAAGATATCATCGTGATGATCTGATATACTATCCATTACTTCTTACATACAAAAATTTGGTAAATGCGTTACCTTTTTACTTTGCCGTGTTGGTCACTCAGTTGATAACTTTAGCATGCTTTAATTGTCGTCTTTTAAGCCTGCCCTGTTTGTGGCCCAGATGAAACTTAATAAGCAGATACACTTTATAAATAATCATTCATCTGAATGTGCTGCTTCAGCCTCACAACTCTAAAACTGACTGCCCCTCTATTGATCACATTAGCGAATTTCTGGGATGAGGAAGGTCGGCAGGATTTTTACATTGGTAAAGCAACAGTCTCCAGGGAAAGAAGGCATAACTGGTGAACTTGAGTCTCATTTGGCTTAGAGAAAGTCCCCTACCATTGTGGGCAGCCGGTGAGATAGGAATCCAGTCTACGATCTTGTGCTGGGGGGCTTTTACTTACCTGGATTCCAGAATTAGTATCAAGATGCTGGGTTTTTAACTGTAGTCACATCCTGTACCTTTAATAGCTCTTCTTGAGAATTACCATGTTGTATCTCCTTTATAAACTTCAGTACTTCGAAATCATGACTAAAATATTTTTGAACTATCACTTTAGTCAGCTTTTTATGGGACTGACCCGTTGGGTCTTTAAGGTTGGGCTACTTTTCTTGGTAGTTGTATTCAGTCTACCTATTGCTTTCTGAACAATGGACGTTTTCAGTTAGCGTAACCATCCAGCAGATTTGCTAAAGTCAGTGAACCAAAATGAAATATGAAATTTAGTTTAATTGAACCCACTCTTGCTTCAACTTTTGTGACTATATTGTTGCAAATAGAGGAACTAGTCAAAGTGAAATTTGCCTTTTAATATAACTTAATAATAGGTTTTTATTGAGTGTATTTCTTGAAGAGTCTTTTATTATCTTTTTCTAAACAATATATTTTTTGATATTCTATAAATATCTGGTCTTACATGTGTCTTCAGAATTCTAATTCTCTCTTTTTTTCTTTCTAGTATATTTCAAATGAAGTAAAACAGTACTTACTTTTTGGTCTGTACTTTTCCGTCTCTTGACCATTTTCTTTTGTGTCAGCAAGCTTTTAGAATTTCTTTCATGTATGTTTTGTTGTTCTAAATGTCATTGCAGAGGTATTTTTATTTACAGTTATCTTTTTCTCCTTCTGGCTTACATTATTTGATTTAGTCTGAATTATTTCTTCCCGATGCAGTTTACTGCCTGCCCCCACCCTCCCCACCCCCCGCCCGTTCCCTCAGCTGCTTTACCTTTTATGCTGGATTTGATAGAAACTTCTCCATGAAGAGTAATTCTTTTATATCCACTAAATGCATGAGTTTAAATTTTCCCTATCATTACATTTCTCTAAGCTACTAATTTGCCATCCCTTCTTTGGAATCCTGCTAATCCAACTTCTTTGTATTGGTTTTATCGCTGTCAAAAGCGATTCTGTTTGTCTATGAAGTAAAAACTCCCCAGGAAGCAGTTGTGTTTCACAGTGTAGTGAAGTGCCTGATTTGTTTTGAAGCATTTGATTGCTTATAAGGTATACTAAATTTTAGGTCAAAATTAGCTGTCCCTTTTCTCACTTGAGGTAATTCTTTTGTGAATCAGACTTATGTATCAGATGTTGCTTGGCACTTGCTGCCTCCTTTTTCACAAAAATGTTCCTGACTGCTTTCTTGGTATGGTAATTTTCTTATGTTCTTGTCTGCAGTATGAAAAGATATATTTGTAAGATATAGCAGCTAACGCATTTTGTAAAGGTAGATGGACAGCAAAAGTTTTAAAGTGTTGATGAGTGGAAGTAAACACTACCAGCTAAGTACTCTTCTTTTTCCAGACTGTTACGTGCATCTCTTAAGAAGCTGATGTTATGGATATGTATTTCATCAGCATCGTGAATAAACTGGATATTTCTGATTTTAGTATTATTGCAGTGTTTTGGGTGTTTCCCTTTCCATATACAGAGATAAATGGAGAACCATGTAGGGGAAAATCTAGAATAGAATCCTAGAGATGTGATTCCATGAGGCATTGTAACTTTTACCGCTTCAGATCATGGTCTTGTCCTTCATTTTATGATCTTAACCTTCATGAAGAAATATTCTGCATCTGTGCCAAATATTAGACAGGAAGATACTTAAATATGATCTAAAGGACACCAGCGATGAAACACAGAGGACCTACCATAGACTGGCACAGTTATTTAGATCTGTTATTTTTTAAGCATCTGCATACATTCAGATCGTTGTCACTCATGTGAAGTATCAACTGACACCTTTCTGAATTGAACAATGAAACAATAAATGCAAATAAATACACTTAAATTCTTAAGATTTCCCAACAGTGAAGCAATGCATATGACAGTATGCAGAAGGTACGACGATACGGAGTGTTGCTGTGTTCATCACAGGAATTGATAAAGGGAACCTAGTTTAAAAAGAAGATACAGGTACCATCTAATTGACAAATAGATGAGCCTTATCCACCTACAGCTTCCATGTTTCATAGCTGTCACAAAGTGAATTGAATTGTGTTGTTGCGGTTTAGCCCCAGTGGACAGCTCAGCCCCACGCAGCTGTTCGCTCACTCCCCCCCCCAGTGGGATAGGGAGAGAATCAAAGGGTAAAAGCGTGAAAACTCATGGCTTGAGATGAAGGCAGTTTAACAGAGATAGCACAAGTCGTACGCACAGGCAAAGCGAAATAAGGAATTCATTCCCCACTTCCCATCAGCAGGCAGGTGTTCAGCCATTTCCAGGAAAGCAGGGCTCCGTCACATGTAACGGTGGCTTGAGAAGACAAATGCCGTAAGTCCGCCCTTCCTCCTCCTCCTGACCAGCTTTTATTGCCGAGCGGGATGCCATACGGTGCGGGATGTCCCTTTGGTCAGCTGGGGTCCGCTGCCCCGGCTGCGTCCCCTCCCAGCGCCTTGTGCCCCCCAGCCTGCTCGCTGGCGGGGTGGGGAGCAGAAAAGGCCGTGACTCTGGGTAAGCCCTGCTCAGCAGTAACTAACACATCCCGGAATTATCGACACTGCTTTGGTCGCTATCGAAAACATAGCACCACAGGAGCTACTATGAAAAAATTAACTGTAACCCATCCGAAAGTTTGTTATGTTCTCCCACTAATTTAAGTTAATTTCTTCTTCATAAGACAAAGATCTTTGACATAAAATTGCGCTTTCTTTTTAGCCTCTTAGTTTTATAATACACCTACCATAAAAAAAAAAAAAAAGATTTGAAAAACTTTCGAGGAAAGTTTTGTTAAGAAATCATATATTTTTAGATACATGCTTTAAAGCTCTTTCTCTGATGCTCCTGTCTGCATTGTTATCTATTGTTGCAACCTTTTTGCCCTCCAGTCACCTGCTTTCACTGTCCACCTATCTTCCTTTTGACTAATTCTAATCTTACAGTTCCCTCAGTGACTCCATGTGCCCTGTTTAGATGCTACATAACACTTCGTTGCTGCCACCTGACATCTGCAATGGTTTCACATGTTTCTCTACCTTCCAACATCCTTCTACAAACTCTATTTAATGATTAAATACACTTTAATGCAGTAATACGTACTTTCATGTCTCTCTCACATAGTCACTGTCAGAACACTTGAGTCCACATGTACCTCCTTCAGATGTGTTTGCAAAAGGCACACGCTTGTTTTAGTTAGCTCCCCAAAGGCTGGCTTTCCTCATCCATTGCACTTGAAAATCTGGTCTTGCAGTGTCAATGTTTGGAGTTCTGTGTTTTTTTACACCTTTCTTCTTTTTCTACATTCTTGTGTGTTGCTTCCTTTACTTTCCCATTCTGGTCTGCAAATTTGTTCTTTACAATACTTTAAACTTAATATAGTTGTCAGAGTATTTCAGCAGATTTTGGTCCATTTTTCAGAAGCAAATCCCAGAAGCAATTTGATGAGCAATTTGATTTTCAGTCCTCAAAACGTTACATTTGCTGAACAATGCATACTGTGAATTTACAAGTTAAGTAATGTAGGTAAATGAATGTGTCATTGAAACATATTGATGAATCTAATGTGTATTGTTCTTTCTATGTTAGTTTCCAATAAAGCTTTTGGTTTTAAATCTTTTTGGAAGCAGTACATTCTGTGGAGGTTAGCTAGACCTGAGTTCTAGGCCAATTTTCTAGGCCTAAATTTGATATACTGCTTTGAAATGTAGTGATGCCAACTGTTCTGCCAGTGCGTGTGGTCAGAAAAACACTTCAGCGGAACCTTGTGACCAGTTTTTCATTTTCATCATCTTGTGAAGCACTTCTTTCTCTTTAGTCTTCTGCAAAGACAGTCAGTCGTATTCAAGGATTTCAGATCACTTTACTCCAAAGTCTTACTGTTCTTTGTTTTAAAGATTATGCATAATAATAAGATGATATAGCAGATTAAAGCTGAACCATTAATAGAGCATTCATCTTCCTGGTAGAAGCCCAGAAAAAAAGCTGCGGAAAGCTCTAGTAACAGTGACAGTGATTCGGGCTCCTCTTCAGACACCTCAAGTGAAGGCATAAGTAGTAGTGACTCTGATGATCTAGAGGAGGATGAAGAGGAGGAGGAGGACCAGAGTGCTGAAGAGAGTGAAGATGATGAATCTGATTCTGAAAACGAAGCACATCACAAAACCAAGAACAAGGTAGGATATCTCACTCTGCTGTTCACAGTCTTGTCACTGAAAGCTATTGTGCACAATTGATTTGTTCATGTTTGTACCAGTGAGCAGTTATTTAACTACACATTAACGAATGCTAAGAGTACTCTTTCTGGTTTTGCTTCAGGGTTTTCTGGGGTTTCTTTGCTTCCTTTGTGTGCGTGCATGTGTGTGTTTTGTTTTTCTTTACAGGCTAGGAGTTTAACATTTATACTGTTACTTTTGGTATAAAGTGGGAAATATAAAGAAATTTAAGTGCTGTGCGCTGATAGTGTATTGGAAATGTGTCTTTCTATGGATATTGCTTTGGCAGTTGCTTTTTCCTAGTAGAGTGGTTACTTTTCCTGGTAGCCAATAGAAGAACAAGACTGGAATCTTGGGTATCCTGTTAGGTTTACAGTCAAAAATACATTTAAAAACAACCATGGTTTAGTACTCCTCTACTAAGCATTGTCTTCACACACTAAAGCTATCTGAGGAAAAAAAAAAACAAAGCAATAAAATATATGACAAGATTGATTTTAAAATTATTATTGTTCATCCTCTGCCAAGAATAGTATAATTGTTTCATGGGGACTGATAATGTACATTTTTCTAAAGGATCTTTAACTGATCTAGTATGAACATTCAAAAATACATATTTTGCAGGTGCTAATGCATAGTGGCGCAACAGATATGAAAACCGATGGACAAAAACCACATGAAAAGTCCCAAGAAAAAAGAACACACCAGCAGATACCTCTTGTGTCTGATTCCCAGACTCACTCATCATTCCAGTCCCAGCAGAAGCAGCCTCAGGTTTTGTCACAGCAGCTTCCGTTTATTTTCCAAAGCTCTCAGGCAAAGGAGGAATCTGTGAACAAACACACAAGTGTAATACAGTCTACGGGATTGGTTCCCAATGTGAAACCTTTGTCTTTGGTGCATCAAGCCAAAAAGGAAACCTATTTAAAACTCGTAGTTCCTTCCCCTGATCTACTCAAAGCAGGGAATAAAAATACCTCTGAAGAATCTATCTCTTTGACCAGCGATGTAAGATCCAAACGGGTGAGTGAAAAATCACTGGTATTTTTATTATTTGTAACCTGTGTTGCCTGCTTAACAAGATGCAACATTGTGCTATGAGGCTCTTTTAAATATAATGTTTTAAAATCATATGTATATTTATTTTCATATCATGGTTTTTTAATGTGTTTTTAGAGTTGACATAGATTTCTGAATGATGTAAATTAACTAAATTGTGTGGATAGTATATGTTCTGAACTGTGATGGGTTTTTTTTTTTTAATTAATTTTTTTATTGAAGAGCAGCACGTATTATACTTCAATTTTAGAGATGATTCACTATACATTACAAGTGCCCTGAACTATTCCATAACTTTTATCTTGGAGAAAAGTCATGTACTTGGTGGTGCATGTACATGTAGGCATACCCTAATGTATACATGATGTAATTGTATACACAACTTACTGTCACATAATGCCAAACTTGAGTTTCATGCTCATCACGTAGTGAAACTTTACAGCTCTGCTGAAAGCAATCAGTGTACTGGTGAGAGTAATGGGTACAAAGAAAGCAAAGGATTTTGTCATGCATCTCTTAAGGAAAATAAGCAGCTAAAATCAATATCAAAATGAGAAAAGTACTCATGAGAAAATTGTTTGGCCTGGATATTTTTCCTGTGCTTCTCCTAGTTTCAGTCAGAACACTGATTTAATACTTTCCATAAGTAGTATGTAAGCATGGCTTCACTTTGTTTCAAGTTGGATAGTTTTAAATCAAAGTAATTAAAATCACCTATTTTAATAATGATTTTTAAAAAAGTAATTGAAAGCCTTTTTTAAAAAAAATGTTCGATTTAATCTTGGGTTTTGTTTGCTCTTTGAAGATGAAGGATATTTATGCACTGATAGCTATTAAAACTCAGTGTGGCCATAGCCATAAATTTGATGTTCCTTTTTGCTGGTCAGGACTCTACAATATGTTTACATGTGTCTGTCTTAACAGTTCCAGATTCTTTGTAGATTCTCGGTTTGTTTATTTTGTTAATAGTGATTATGGTGTCTAGTGATGAATTTTCATATTTTCAGTTCAGTTAGATTTGAATGGGGATTAGAGCAGAATAAAAATCTAGCATTTTAGAAACGTTGAGGCATTAATAAATATATTAAAAAGTACATTTACCAAGGCAAGTTTCATTATTAAAAACAAACTTTGTTTTAAACTGAGTAATATTGGTGAAGAGTAAACTGAACTCTGATTCACAGCTAACTCACAATCCTCAGTGAGCACTGAAAAGTATTTTTAGTACATAGTTTTTATTCCTAAACCAGAAGAGAAACACTATTTTTCCTTTCAACTCCAAGTTCCTTCCTAAAATTCAAATAAGCTAGTAATTTACCTGAAATGGATAAATAAATTATAATTATGAAAACATACATCTTTGTCATTGGAAGAGGCTTCTGCTGTCAGATTTAGGTTATGAATCTTCAGCTGGTAATACATCACCCATTTAGTGGTTTGATTTCTTTAAAACTTTTACTGGAAACGTGCACTGTGTGAATATTTATTTTATAGGTTTTCATAATTTCATATTCAGTTTTAAATGTTAGTAACTTCAAGAAGGTATTGTATTTGACTTAATATTTAAAAATTTATTTAGAATGTACCATCTTTATCCAGTCTATTATTTTTTTCCATCAAAGATGATGTGTTTTCTTTTTCCTTGGAAGAGTCTTGAGACTAAAGACAGTGTAAGCTTTACATACATTTCTGAGCCACTACTGATTAAGTTTTACCTGAAGAACTTTCAAGTACTATTTTTTCAGAGTTAAAAAAATGAGCATATTGCAGTACTTCTGAGTAATACTGCCCCCCCCCCCCCTAATTTTTTTTTAATGCCAAGAGCTTTCTCTTGGTTTTCTGATAGTATTGTAGCCATTGGTGTGTTGTATTTACCTTGTGCTTTAAAAAGAACAAATTACTAAAGCTAGTTTTACATTCACTAATGAGATTTTTATATGCTGAAATGAGTAAAAAATGGGTATTTCCTATGCCAGTACATAACAGTAGTGTCTTTTTAAACATTTCTTATTTCAAGATGCTTAATACCTTTATGAAAATCCCTGTCTAGAGCGATGTAGCAAGTGAAGAAGCTTCCGTACATAATTTAGCTCAGCTTCATCCTGAGTTTGGTTTGTCTTTTCCTGCTTGATTTACAGTGAAAATCACGAGACTTACATAACTTGTAGTTACTCATCTCTTCTGTTGTAGCTAGCACCTACTTTTGACCTATGAGAAATAGCTTAGCAGATGTTTAAGATTTCATAGAGTTCACCTGCCTGAATAATAAAAACAAACAAAAAACAAACAAACAAACAAAAAACCAAAACAGAAAATCCACATTTTATTCCTCTGTCTTCTTATTTCTTTAGGAACAATATAAACAGACATTCCCAGCAGCACAGCTAAAGAAACAGGAATCATCTAAGAACCTGAAGAAGGTTATTGCAGCTTTGTCAAGCCCCAAACCAACATCTAGTTCACCAGCTCATCAAAAACTCACACCCTTGGAAAACAACCATTCTAATCCATTCCTGACAAATGCACTTTTAGGTAATCACCAACCCAATGGAGTCATTCAGAGCGTCATCCAGGAGGCTCCTCTTGCACTTACTACGAAACTGAAATCCCAGACCAAGATCAATGAAAGCGTAGCCATTTCTAGTAGTGCCCCCTTTTCTTTGCCAGTAAACTTGAGTTCATGTGGGAAAAAAACAACTGGTAACCGGACACCTGTTATGCCCTCTACCTCTCCTGTGTTACCTGGTTCAGGCAAGGATAAAACAGTCAGCAATAATGCAGTAAATGCAGTAAAAACACAACACCGCCTTCATTCTGCAAAACTGGTGGTGGAGCAGTTCAGAGGGGTAGACTCAGATGCCCCCAGCAGTAAGGACTCTGACGACTCAAATGACGACGACGACGATGATGAAGATGAAGATGAGGACGATGAAGATGATGATTCTGATGATAGCCAATCAGGTGGTTTAACCTTTTTAATAGGAAAAACAGAAACTTTTTTTTTGAGTGTTGAAAACGTGCATTTCCCACCGTATTTTAAAATAGGGGTAGGAAATTTTGGGGCAGCATGACCCACACATTGTCCTACAGATATCCTGGAAAGTAGCACATGTCCTCCCAGTCCCCCATTGTGTCATATCCAAAATCATGTTTCGGGTATTCTGCCACTTGGTCGTATGGCAAGTATACTTTCAGCTGTCCTGGTAAGATGGCTCCAACCTTCTGGAAAGGCTGTCGGAGACCTACCTTCCAGATCAATCACCCAGCCAGCAGCTCGTGTACTGTTTATGCGGCAAGGTACCCAGGAGGGGGATGGAGAGAACAGGCTGGTTGATGGTTAATTATTCCGGCAGGCAGAGCCCATCTGCAGAACAGGCTTCCCCAACCAGAGAGGGACTAAACAAAGGCCTTCAGATTGTCAAGAGTGGCAAGAAAAGCATGATTCTAGGCTTCATTCAGGAGCACAGTGGTCAATGAGCAAGATCAGAGAAAAGTACCAGGACAGTTGTAAGGGCTGCAGTGTTCACAGATAGCTTTCAGACTGCTATTTTAAAGGCTCTTACGCAATTCGGAAAGGCAAGGCCTGTTCTAAAGGGTTGATTGTATTCCCAGTCACTCCTTTCTCCCCTGTGTGCCGATATCCCTTGGCTCCAGCTCCACCTTCATCATTCTCTTTCCCTTTCTCATCCACACACCCTGTACTAATCCTCCTTTTTCCTCACAGCTGTAGCCTATCTTCAGTTCCTTATGCTGTCTGCCCTTTACTGTATCTCTAACTCTTTCTTTGCCCAGATCGCAACACTTCCAATTCTGACACCTTTCAGCCTGTACCCAGTTCCATCATTTGCTTCCTCTTCATGCTAGATACCACAACCTGTGAAGTGCCTTCCTGCGGTAGTGTTCAACTGCTGCCTGGCTCACCGGGGATGTCTTAGCTGTAGCTCATTCTAGGGCAAACAATCTCTTAAAATACTGCAGCTTCTGTCTCTCACCTCCTTGTGGAAAAACAAAGGATTCCTTCCGAAACAACAGTGCATTATCATACAGAATTACTTTATGCTGCCATAGTTGTAGTCATTTTAAAGTTTAGGTAGTTAATTATAACCTCCTATTTATACTCAAGAGATGTTATAAAAAAAATTTGAGTCAGAAAAGCTTCTTATTTAATAAGACAAAAGACTTCGCAAGTGTTAGAAATTAAATATATTTGCCATTAGTAACCAAGTCATAATGTGCCTTTTGCCACACTTTTTTTTAAACAGAGTCTGACAGTAATTCTGAGTCAGATACAGAAGGGTCTGAGGATGAAGATGATGAGGATGATAAAGATCAAGATGAATCGGATACAGACACTGAGGGAGAAAAAACTCCACTGAAACTGAATAAAACTTCATCCTCTGTGAAGAGCTCTTCCATTGGTCTTGCAGCTCATTCCACCCCACTTAATCTCCAAGTAGCAAAGACCCCAAGCTCTGCGCCAGCTGCCTTATGTCCTGAGTCCCAGCCTGCGGTTTTTCTTGGGACAGCACCGTCTGCTCTTACACCAAGTACACACTGTGGTATCTGAATATCTTTTGTTATAGTACAATGTGACATCTAAGTGGCAAGTGTTGTAAAAGTAGTTACAAAAGTATTTTAGACACTGGTATCAAATTACATCTCAACAGAAGAAAGAAAATTTTTTTACTGTAAGAACAATCATTTACTGAAACAGCCTCCCTAGGGATGTGGTAGAGTCCCCGTTGCTGGAGGTTTTCAAGATGCAGTTGGACAGGGTGCCAGATAATCTCATCTAGGCTCCCTTTTCCACAAAAGGTTGGACCAGATAATCTTTTAAGGTCCTTTTCAACCTTGGCTATTCTGTGAATCTGTGATCTTTTCATGGGTGTTTGCAACAGACATGAAAATCAGTCAGCAGAATTGCAAGTTCTCAAGACCTGAACGTTACACTTAGTCCAGGACATTTTAGCTTATATAATTATTTGAGAGAAGGTAGGATGAAGTAGCCAGAGCTGATATTTATTACATTAAAACTCTTCATTATTTAGTCTTTGTTATTTACCATTTTATTATAAACTAGTTATTCTTACTTATTTCTAATTTCTATGCACTATAGTTTGCATTCTGAGTCTTCTATTTATGCCCCTTCTTCAACAAATTCGATAACTGTATTTAGGTAAAATACAACTTTATTCATTATTATTTAAAAAATCTCAGTGGCATTTATGGATTACAAGCAAGGAATTATTTGTAAAAGGGTCGTGAAAATTACATTTCGCATTTAGCTGGTGTTTTATAGTGTTTATAATCCTTCATTTGGTGACTAATTTGTAAGACTTAGTAATCACTACTGCTACAGAAAAGAATGCATTTTTGAAAGTCACACTTCTCAATTTGCATGGTAACTATTAAATGAAATTACATATTTACTACTTTGAATCAGAAACTTGGTATTTAATTAACATGCAAGTAAGTACATTTTAAATGGGGACATCCACTCGTAAATTGGTTTTTATATTTGGATTCAGTGGAATAGGAATTTTCATTCTATGTCATCAAGGGTGTTAACTGTGAAGCAGTGTAACGTGATCTGCTTCATATTTTTCCCAGAAACAGGCCCGTTAATCACACAGTTTGTAAAAGAATTTCCATGCATTAGGAGCAATCCAAATTGTTAAAATACAAACTTAATTTTTTTTTTTCTCGGAAATCTCTGTTGATTTATGATGCTTTGAAAAGGCCGGTAGCAGATTTTTGTCTGTTTACAGAGGTGGAAGGTAGAATAAATTAATTTTGTGTTCTTGTTTTAGGTGTAGTACTTTTTCCTAATAAGAATCGCTGTAATACAATTAAAATATTTTTCTGTCCACTTTACCTAAAGCTGGTCAGTCACTGAAGAGGTCTTGTGTCTCTTCTCTGTATCTGTTTTGCACTGGACAACTCATTTTTTTCAATTCACTTGTATTTGGACAAGCAATCTCCCTCCTTCCACTGTGACTATTAGAAGTAATGTAACAGTCAGTCATTTTAGTTTAAGACTGCAGACGTGCCCAAGAAGTTTGGCATCCAAGCATGGGCAGTTCCTCAGTGCTTTCTGTAGAGGACTCTTAGCAATCGCTTCCAGATCGTGCAGGCTTCTCAGTTGGAAACCTGTGCCATTGCGCCATATGGCACTCCTCCTGGCTGTACGAGGTTGGAGCAAGTTTCAAGGGTTCAGTCTGATAATGACACTATCTCATGTTCATTCCCATGGGGAAGAGAAATGTCACATTCTTTACACAAGGTCCAAACTACCTTTTTGAGAAACGTGTCTTCCAAAAGTTTGTCTGTGTACGTAGTTCATGTCCTACAGTTCTGTCGAAGAGGCTTGAGAAAAGTATCAGCCTTTGGCACTCTATAAAACCCCATGCTTGGCAAGTGTCTCTATGATATTATTGATTCAGTCTCTTGACTAGCACTAAACACATCATCTGTTTGAACTTCGAAAAACTGGAATAATCTTGAGAAACTTCTGCTTTTGGCAGTTGACCACAATCTATACACAGTGCTCTTTGAAGACTGAGCCTATTATAATGTATGGATTTTTAAAGTAAAGAGTGTTTTCATTTTCATCTTCTGTACTGAAAAAATTTAAATATGGTCTTATATAGAAAAACAGGTGTGCAAGGAATTATTTTAGCAATATCGGAGAGAGCCAAACAAGGCAAGCAGTTCAGTATGGCATAATTAGGTTGTCTTCTGTTTACAATTTTAGAAGAGGTTAAAGGAAACTTAGAGAAAAATGTATTTCAAAAGGGAGAATAGTTACATTAATTTTCTTGGTACTTGTGGTATGTAATGGCTAGAATGTAAAAATGATTTATCTTTTTGGTTTGGGGATATAAGGATAAAAAGTATATTTTAGGAACATGTTTTCATTTTGTAAATCCTCTTAAGTGTTAATCAGAAATTCTGTTTTAGGTATTTCAAAAAGACGAAGAGTAACAGATGAACGGGAGCTGCGTGTTCCTCTTGAATATGGGTAGGTTATGTATATACTTGATATTCCCTAAAGGGAGAGAATACCTTCAAAAGTCAGTTGGTAAAGAAATGACAGTTTAAAAATTTTTGAGTCTGAACAGTAAGGAAAGGATTCCAATGATTTAGATTTCCAACGCACAGTGACTGTGGATCTGTTTAAAAAGTGTCAGCATATTTCATGTATTAATTTTTGTGCATCAAACTCGCTCTTTTGCGAACATGACCTGTCTCTTAGCAGTTTTGCCACTGGAAATTAATCCTGATGGTTAGATCTGAGCCAGTGTAGACTGCAAATAACTCACTGAAATATAGTTCTAAGCTGTTTAAAATCTGGTAATATGTAAGTAGCTTGATACAAATAAATCCACATATAGTCAAGAGTTTGGACAATCTACATAATAACAGTTTCTGGTTTTGCCTATTTGATTTATGATACTCTTGTCACATTTTAGGTATGTGCCTTTTCCCTTTTATGTAAAAATCTTAAATTGACATTAATTACTTGTTTTTTAAAAAGTGTATTGTTGTATGCAACTATTTCATATTACTCTAGCTGGCAAAGAGAAACTCGAATAAGAAACTTCGGTGGTCGTCTTCAAGGAGAAGTAGCATATTTTGCACCCTGTGGAAAGAAGCTGCGACAGTATCCTGAAGTAGTAAAGGTACATTCCTTTTTTTAACTTCTGTGTTCTAATGCTACTAAGCATGCTTGCAATTAAAAAATGCCATTTTTTCCCCTTCAATAAAGATACTTATTTCAAAATGTCGGATGATGTGAGGCATAATGTGTCTCAGTCTGTTACTGATTTGATCTCCTATAAATGCATATCCCTTTGATAGAATATGCAAAACATTACACTCACAAAGTTAGCTGTACATCAAAGCTGGGTTGTAATTATTTACAAGCTGAAGTGGAAAAATATGTGATTTTTTCAGTATCTCAGCAGAAATGGAATAATGGATATCTCAAGGGACAATTTCAGCTTCAGTGCAAAAATAGGAGTGGGTGACTTCTATGAAGCCAGAGATGGACCGCAGGTATCCACTTTTTAAAAAGTAAAGTCTTTGATCCGAGGAACATTAACTTAAATTTAGGTGAAGTAATTTTTGCTACAGTCTGAAGCATTGTCTGTTTTTAGCTAATTCGTTCTAAAAATTGTGCGTATTTCTTAATAGTAGTGATAGTGAGATGCTGAGAGCTTGATCCTGGGCAGTGTTGATAACTGCTCCTCTCAGTGATTTTATGAGGAGGTTGCAGGAGTTCGGCATGCCTTATGATCAGCTCTGAGCCTGGATTTATCTAGTATGAAAGAACTCTGAGCTACATATTTTATCGTAGTCGGTGTTCAGATATTTCTGACTAAAACTCTCTTTCTTCCTTTACTGTATAAACCTAATATTGATAGTAATTTATGTGTATGCATTAAATCACACTATTTTCATGTATGCGTGTGCATAATGTATATAAAATATGTGTTTAAATACAACTGTTTCATGTATGGAGAATACAGCCTGAGCTTCCTGAAGCATGAGATTTTTATGGGAAGGAATGCTAGTTATGCTTTACCATGGTCACAGTTAGCCTTTGTGTAGATAAACCACAAAAGGATAAGTAAAATTACATGACATGCATCCAGTGATTGGGTAAGTTTCACAAAGCTCAAAGATGGAACAAGATACGAAGAAAATTATCTAAGGGCTAAATCAGTATGTGTTAAAGAATTACCTATAGCAAACCAAAAGCATGTGGATTCCTTGCTTCTGATAGCACCTGTGTTTCTCTCTCTGCTGGTGCACAAGCAACCGGATATTATGGGTTATTCAAGGCAGTGACTAACTGCTTTAACAGAGAAGCATATCTGGCAGAAGTGGGCCCTGAAATAGTAGGATTAGAGGAATGTTTGAAGTTTGGCAAATGTGGAAATTCAGTAACAGGACCTGGAGGCTCTAAACTGCTGTGCTTTAGAAAGATCAGTGTGAATGTGATTTGGGGTGATGGAGAGGACACGGGTCCTTATGAGTTCTAGTAATATGGATAGGAATACCATGTCAAATAGTAGGTGGAAGAGTGTGTTGTGGAGTGATGCTGAGCTGTGCCCTAAGATTGCATCTCGCTGGCTTTGTTTCATATGTAACAGCAAGAGTATCCATCACAGAATCACAGAGTGGTTGAGGTTGGAAGGGACCTCTGGAGGTCACCTTGTCCAAACCCCGCCTGCTCAAGAAGGGTCACCTAGAGCCAGTTACCCAGGATGATGTCCAGACAGCTGTTGAAAATCTCTAAGGTGGGAGACTCCACCACCTCCCTGGGCCACCTGGGCCAGTTCTCAGTCACCGTCACGGTGACAAAGTGTTTCCTGATGCTTCAGTTTGTGCCCGTTGCCCCTTATCCTGTCGCTGGGCACCTCCGAAAAGAGCCTGGCTCCATCCTCTCTGCACCCTCCCTCCAGGTATTTATACACATTGATGAGATCCCCCTGCACCTTCTCTTCTCCAGGCTGAGCAGTCCCAGCTCTCAGCCCTTCCCTTCGCAGGGTCATTATATAGTTAGAGAAAACTTGACTCTTCACGCAGCTCCATTCATACCCGTTTTAGTTGAAAGTGAAATACCAGTAAGGCCAAAATACAGACTTTTTAACGTGGATTTAGCTCTCTGGGAGTAATCATTAGGTCATGGTAAACATAGCATGCACTTTTTACCCCAATAAGATTTTGCGTAAATATAAAAATAATGTTGGTTGGTGGTGTGTTTGTTTTGTTTTGTTTTGTGTCCCGTCCCCGTGTCCCGCCCCCGCGGCCCCCCCCCCCCCCCCCCCCCCCCCCCCGAGTCTGAATGCTTGCCTAAGAAGGCAGCTGAATTCAGATACAGGAAAGGAGGAAAGTGCTTGAAATACTTTTTGCCATCTCCTTAAAGTACTTCTTGGCATCTCCTTAGTGTGAAGTAACTCCTATGTACGTTAGTCTTTCTCAGATTATCTGATTATGGTGCCGCCTCAGAACAAATGCAGTGCATCTTTATAAGGCATGAAGTCTACCTCTTTTAAGCCAATTCTTAAGCTTACTGTTGTTTACTTAAGAGACTTATGCTGTGAATAAATATTTAGAAGTCTAAAATGTTTATTACAGATGCAATAGAAATACCATACAGAACAGCCAACTATAAAATCGGCTGTCATACGCATTTGTAATGTAGTAGGAATTATTTGCTTCCTTTTCTAGAAACTGGAATTTAAAATGTTTGTCCTATTCTGAATTCTGTAATTCAATTTAGAAAGCTTTGTTGTTAACTTTTCCTCACAAATCTAAACTGAAATTAATGAGGATGTCTGCTTCTTGCGAAGTGCCTATGGTTTTGTTCATTAGTTTGGTTAAGAGGCTTCGAGCTTGATTCTGCTTCCACACATCCTTATCTGGTGCCTTTTTGGCAAATGTCCTGATTACAGTACGGTATTGCAATAGGTGGTAGATGCCTGAAGGTGAGAAATTGAATTAAGTTCTTATTTTGATTAATTTCAACACTAAACCACAACATTTCACAGTGTTATTCCTGGTTTTTCTCTAATGTTTGTGTAGTGAAGCTTAGATTTTATGGAAGCCCCTGATTCTCCTATGTTGGGGACAGCCCCCATATTTTTTCTTTGGAATATTGAAAATCCACAGAATATCAGATTGTACATTCTTTTAATAGAAATGTATTTTCGGTCAGATTTTAAAAGGTATATGAGCACAAAATATAGATGGTCAATTAACTCCTGCTTAACTGTGAATGGATCTGTTCTGGACTATTTTTGTCTTGTCCTCCCATAAGCTTGTGGAAACTTGTTGCATCCACAATGTCCTTTGGCAGGACATTAAACAGTCTTTTCCCCATTCCTTGAAACACCAGCTCCTTTTGCTTATTAAACCTTCTGCTAGCTTCATTTGATGGCCTCTAGTTGCTCTCTTGGGAGGCATTAGAAAAATGTAACACACATCCATAGTCTCTGCGGCACTAATGATCTTGTAGACCTCTCTTTCTTTTCCACATATTTGTTATCGTTAGTATCATTAACCATAGAAAATACAAATACAGAGGAAGAGCAATCTCCATTGCAGGACCTAAAGTACTTCTTGAACTATGGCTGCTTCTCCTCCTTTTCTTTGAATTCTATTTTGCCTCCCCCCCGCCCCCAACGCAGCACTTGCAGTTTGTGGGATAAGATTTCCTAGGTTGGAGGCTGGTGTAGGTGTTAAGTACAGTAGTAAATCTAGCTTACATTGCTCTACAAACTGAACCCATAATAAATTGTAAGTCGGGTACCAGACAGTGAAATGTAAGTGTACGCCTAAGTAGTACTCTTAAAGACAGAAGATGAATTAACTTCTGTTTAAGTGGTAGAGGTAACTATTTTGGATTAAAAAGTCCTTAGTGATGATGCGTTGTACACATAGTGATATGGTCATGATTCTGAACAGCTTGTTTTTAGGAACATAGCTAATAACAAAGTCCTTTGGAATGTCTGTAAAGTAAGTGTGAGATGTACTCTTGGGATAGTCTTACCTTTTTTTCAAGCGTGGATCACTCCCAGTTATCTTTGTAGATACTGATAGCTTCCTTGGAATGTGAATGTTTCATTAGCAAAATGTCATTTCATTTGTCGAATCTATGAAGAATGAGTAGAAAGAATTAAAAGATAAATTTTCAGAGTAAGCAAATAAAAAAAAATGTATTTTATGGTACAGCTAATTTGATTTCAGTTTTTATGTACATATAAATGTGAAAACTTTGGTAATGCAAATGTATTTTTTTCTGAACAGATATTTAATTAGTGTGTTTTATAAGTTACCAACTTTAATTCTTGCTTTAGCAGACATTTTCAAAATCTTTTACAAACCTTTTTAAGGGGAATTATGGAGTAGTCCCGAAGGATACTTAGCTTACATTTTTTCCCCCGCATTTTTCAAAAACTTCAGAAAATGGGAAAGGATGTTACAATTTTGAAATACTCATGTTCAATCAAACAGGATCAGATAGATTGTGCTCCTGTTCTGCTCGGTAGACGTAATAAACTCTATTTTTTATCACTTAATGTAAAGCTATTTCTGTGTGAGGACTAACTTGGGTATTTGTATTAACAAAGTATTTCAGCATTTGTTTTTGAGATTCTGTTAAAAACAGTAGTAATAGTGAAAGAAAGGCTTGAATGTATTGCTGCATACTTTGTTTAGTTAGAGAGTATAGCTAATATAACTTCTAGTTTAGATAGATGGATTCTTAAAAGTTAAAAACTTTTGATTGCTTCAGGTTGGCACAGAAATTAATTTTGTTGCAGTGGATGAGGGGAGAACTTGACACATTTTTTCATTCATGTTGAGCAGTGGATTATGTGAAAGCAGAGTAGTTATTTTTCACTTCACATAATAACAACGATGAATCTGTTTCACCTTTTAAAAAGGGTTGAGCAATAAGCGATTTGGTCAGAAATAAATAAAAATAACACAGTAGTGGCATACCTGCTAAGTAATAACTGTGTATGTCACTGAATAGTCTTCAAAATCTTGCATAGCAGTACAATTTACAGAAGTTTGTAGTGATAACCACTCAATATAGAGCTTCTGTGCATCATCAAAACATCGTACTACCCAAATAGTACATCACAACTCTCTCATATTTTATATATATAACTTACTTGGGGTGAAAAAAAAATATTTTGCTGTTCATGTTCTCAAGTGTCTTAGATTTATTTTTCCTTTTTTTAAATCTGTGTTTATAATACCTGTCTGTGAAATCTGTCAATTAAAAGGGTGTGCAGTGGTGTCTTCTGAAGGAAGAGGAAGTCATTCCCCGTATCAGAGCTATGGAAGGGCGTAGAGGACGACCACCAAATCCGGACAGACAGCACTCTAGAGAGGAGTCAAGAATGAGACGACGCAAAGGCCGACCTCCGAATGTTGGTAGCACTGAATTTCTAGACAACACCGATGCAAAGCTTTTAAGAAAGCTCCAGGCTCAAGGTAAGAAGTATGTTACTGTTTTCATGGAGAGAGGGTATTGGTATATAGAGAGTTAATGCTTTTTCTAAAGAGGAGTGATGTGTTTCACTAGGATATTAGTATACAACATTTTATTTTGGAAATTTGTTACATGCTTTTATTGAAGCCTTTTTCTTTTTCAAGATCAGTAAATGTATAGATGGTTAAAGGAAGAAGTGTGTGTGTAAATGTGTGTCTAAGAGCTTCCTCTATAGTTACTTTTTTTAGATTTATATTTATAATTTAAAAAAGCAGACATCCAATAATCTGGTTACCACTAATGTATTTTTTAAATTGGCAAAAATTAACAGATCTTTGTTTTCCTCTGTATTGGCTCAAACAACAGCGGACCTAGAATTTGAAATTGAAATTAAGAACCACTGAAGTTAGCATTTCTGTGAAGCTTGTGGCTGTTACAGGGGAAATACTTTTCTTGTGAAATCCCTGATAGTGACAAGATTTAAATGCCTATAAAGTTGAATAGGATCCTATAATAAGTGGTACCAATGTTGACAGTAGAACTTTCATGATATCAGATACTACTGCATATCAAAAGCATGAGGGCCTGGTTTTAAATGAGCATCAGGTACATGTCTTTTGAATTCCAGTTCTTCAGTCCATAGCTGTTTCATATTTTCTGAATGCACCTAATCCAATATGAAAAATTCTTAGAGCCCAGGAGTAGGATGTTTGTTTTAATTTAAGACTTAAGTATTCTTTCATGTGCTGACTGTGGATGGACATGTTTGGGTAGCTACCTTGTATTTGGCATAATGTCCTTGCTAACAGTACATGTGCTGCCTTTAATATCTGCCTTGGTGCGATTCTTTACATCTTTTTCCCTTGTTGCCTGCACAGAGTACTGTTCTGTGTAGATATATTTAAGGCATATTTAATGCTTTGGACACATGGACAGAGAGAAGGCAGTTTTAGAAACACCTTAGCACATAGTATGTCTTGTAATGTGGCACAGCTGTTTTACCTGTGTGTTAAGGTCACCACCACCTTTTGTTCAGTTGGAGAATTGGGAAACTGTGTCAACTGCTGAAGCTTTGTAGCATTTGCTGCGAGGCTGTGTATTTATTGTTGAGAGACAGTAACTGGTTCCAGAAGTCTTTTCTTCTTAGTGGGAAGAGATAAGCCCTGGTCACTAAGCCATTTTGCTTTATTGTGTATCTTCCCTTTCCCTATACTGGTCACTGTAAGGGTTGGGGGGGAAGTATTTAGGAGCACTCTCCCGTGTCTATTTTCCCACCACACACTGTAGCATTTAATAAAATGAACAAAAACATACGGTCTATATATACAAGAAGATTCAGAATGTATAGTATTTGATGTTATGTACGTTCATATCTACCTTGGTGCTTTTGTCCCCTCATGAGAACATAAGAAATGTCTCAGTGGCTCAGCCCAGAGATTCATCTAGTGCAGAGCTCTGTCTCCAGTAGTGGCCATAGGAGATGCTGCTTGGAGAAAGCATGTGAACCTGATCACTTCTTGGTCCATTTATTTCCTCATACATGCACTGTGGCATTCTGAGGTGTTTTATGAATGGTGTTGTAGAGCATGTTTTTTCTTGCTCTATTTATTTTCCGTGAATGGAACTGTTGCCCGTGAGTTAGCCTATTCTTTGTTTTTTAACCTCCTGACAATGTTTGCTCTACCAGCCTGCTGTGGCAACAAGTTCCAGAAGTCTGCTAACTACTGGACTGTTTTCATTTTTTAAAAATTATCTTCTGTTACTGTCAGCGGGTGTTCCCTAGTTACATTATTGCGGAGTTTGGAGAATAACAGTTCTCCAATTTATGTTATCCACCACCTTGATGATTTTGCAGACCTTGATCCTCTCTGTCCTTAGTCTTCTCCTCTCTAAACTGAAGAGCCCAAGTATTTTTAGTCTTTACTCAGAAGGTAGTTGTCCCACCCCTTTGATCCTCTTATGTGGCCTCTAATCTCAGTATTTCCTTTCTAGGTATATTACCGTACATTTATATATGATGAAGCTCCTCTGCTACCTTTGCCTACTGTTTTGCAGGGCTCTTCCAGAGTTCCTTGCTGTCAGCACAGCCTTGGATTTTCCAGAATGCTTAATATCATCTTCACATTTTGGGATTTAACTTTGCAGTCCCCTTTACAGGTTTCATTGATGAAAAAAGATATTAAATAAAGCTGGTTCTAACGTTCATTTGTGAAGAAACCCTCTACTAACTCTTCTTCATCAGAAGAGGTGACAGCTGATCTCAGCCCTTTGCCTGCTATCATTTGAAGAGCTTTCAGTCTGTGAAGCTTTCCTTCAATGGCATAACAGCTTAGTTTTATTAATAATGTTTGACTTAGAACCTAGTCAGATACTTTCTGAAATTCCAAATACATGAGGTCCATTAGATTCTCTTTATCTCCCTGAACTGACACGCTCATTGAAACCCGAAATTACGCAGAATTTCTCTTAGTAGAAGCCATGCTGACTGCCTGAACTGTTGGCGTTTTATAATGTACTCCATAAGTATATACAAGACATAATACATACAATAAGACTACCACCTCAACAGGAAAGGAAAATCAGATTAACTGATCTGCAGTTTCCAAGACTTCTGCTAGAGCCCTTTTTTTTGGTTAATGGGACTCACCAATCCTATGACACAGTGGCTCTTTTTAATAGTACGGTAAACATCCAGACCAGTGTCTCTATGGTTTCATGTTAGTGTTCCTTCAGATTTCTCAGCTTACTCTGTCCCGTCCTGGTGACCTGTTAACATCTGACTTACCTTCTTGATCTAGTACTTCTTTTATATTTACCTCAAATTCATCTAGCTCTTCTGACCTGTCTGCTGTAGACGATGCACTGAGTAGGGGAATCTACCCAGCATCTTCAGCAGTAGAGACTGGTACAAGGAATGGAGTAATCTTTTTTCCTAAGGCTCTTCTTTCTATCCTGTTCATCGCTACGTCCCACTGTTTGCATTTCTGGCTTCCTGTTGTGATGTATGTAAAGATCTTTTACTGTCTGCTCAGGCATCCTTTGCAAGGTGCTCTTCAAATTCTTTCTTAGCCTTTCTAACCCACTCTTTAAGTTTGGTGTGTCATAGGCTTTCCTGTTCTTATTTGAACAAGCTTTTCATTTTTTACATGCTCACTGCTTTCCTATGACGGCCTCTTTTTCTGAAGAGCCACACATGGAATACCTTTTTCCTTTTTTAAATGTGGCTCGGTATTTACCTGGACAAGTCTACATTTTTTTTTTAAACTGCTTCTAGGTTGTTCACTTGAAGTATGCATGCTTGAAGACTGCTTTTGTAGAGTTTCTTTTAGGGTTCCACCAAATGGTCTACATAGATGTTTTTTCAGTCATTGTTTTTATGCTGTGTGACTTGATATTGCACGTTGCATAGAAAGCTGGTCTTCTGCCAGTACATCTCATTCTGATATTCCTGTAACGTTGGTACCTGGCAACACCATGTATTATTAATTATCCTTCAACTGTGTCCGTGAGATGTCCATTACATCTGGATTACATTTGATACCAAGAGCTCTAGTTTCCCTAATTTCTTTTTAGATTTCTTGGCTTGATTTAGAAGCCCTTAAATTTTGCTCGATACAGCACATACTAATTTAATGGAAGTACAGGTGGTCTGATTTGTCGTCCCTGTTTTTTGCCGAATAGGTGTTTGTTTCCCATCTGTGCTTTTCAAAAGCATGCTGAACATTAACCACATCTTCCTTGTGGGTTGTGTCAGTTCAGACTAAGCTGTGCTCTGCATCTGTTGGCCTTTCCATGTAGTTCATAGTTTTAAGTTCTCCTCTATAATGTAAATTCTAATTTCCAGCTACTGGTTATCTTTTGATTAAGGTGTAACTTTTCCTTCTGTGTGTTTTCCCCTTGGCCCTGAAGTTTTCCCCGTTGTCGTATACCTGTTTATACTACTCTTGCTATCTACAGCATCATCTTATCCATACATGGATTTTCCATATGTCTGCTTGCCTCTTGGTTGTTGCACCAGAAGCTTACAGTATTTTGGAGAATGCTATCGAAGAGGTGCTGGACCTCAGTCCTTTGAGTAGCAAGCTGAATTCAACGTTCAGAAAATCCTTCCTACAGCTGTCTTGTATCAGTGTGTCCATGAACAGTTCATCCAAATTTCATAAATATTCTCACTTAACGTAGTAGAATGCTTCAGGCAGTTAGTAATTAGCAGAAGGCTGGTAGGTAGCCACAGTAAATAGAAGCGTGACCCAGATGAGTGTGCTCTTACTGCATTGTTAAAAAAGGATTAGATAATTACATGAAGTGACTTGTAAGGAAAACAGTAATTCCATGCTTTCGGAATAAAATGTTGATTTAGTACTCTGAGACAAATGTTTTCTGCTTTAAAAAGAAAGAAGAAACAAGTTTTTAAATGAAGCAGCGTTATTGGCCCGATGCTATTGCTTAATAGATATTTTTTTCCTCAAAAAATAGCATTTTCTTTTATGTAGAAAGTATCCATGTTCATTTGCGCTGTTGATGTAGTTACTGATACATGAGATACCACTAAAAGTAGTTGATAGTGAAATGTTGTCAAGATAAATGTGTGCAAAACAAATCCACTGTTTTCTCCATCTTTACCTCATGCAAATGTCTGGAATAGGAGTTGTGTCTTTATTGTTGGACAGCACTGTTTTTATGAACTTAGTATTTTCTTTTTGTAACAGAAATAGCTAGGCAAGCAGCGCAGATAAAGCTACTGAGAAAACTCCAGAAGCAGGAACAAGCTCGAGCTGCCAAAGAAGCGAAAAAACAGCAAGGTAAGTATTACTTGTGAAAGTTTGTGCATGCTAGCAGATTATTTTGAAAAGTATTAATGAAAAGTTACCTGTCTCTTGTCATGTTCTGCTGATACTAATTTTTTGTTTGTTAGCTATTATGGCAGCTGAAGAAAAGCGAAAGCAAAAGGAGCAGATAAAGATAATGAAGCAGCAGGTAAACTTTATGTGATTGCTAAATAAGCTCTTTAAATTATGTCTCAAATTATTGAAATAGGGGTATTTTAATTATTTAGTAAATTATTAGGTATGTTGATTACAAAGTGAATTTTTAAAAATACAGTTTTAAAGAGCACACAGTATATTAGTTAAAATTCTAAACTCTATAGTTATTGTTCATGTTGTCAGGACATCCCAGTTTTGTCTGTGTTGATTTAAGCCACCCAACGTATGTAATTGCTTGCCAATATTGGTAAGAAATTAAAAAGCTGGTATTAAAGTACAGTGATACAACTGTTATATCTGTTTATGTAAATACTGGAATAGTGTAATTAGCTTCTTCAGTGATTCTGGCTGGCTGTCAATGATTTTTGGTTGTGTGCAAAGGGTTGTATCTCAGTATGCCAGTGAATTTATACATGTTTTTAAACATACAAGTATTGTTAAATACTGTCATAGCAAATACTTCCAATAAAAGTGAGCCCATATAAACTTTACCAAATGAAGCTACCTACGGAAGCAGGCTTTTAATTTTTTTAACAACTGATTTTGACAAATTGGTGAAAAGTTGTGTATGTTGTGAATCTGAAGATTTTTAAAAGGGAATAATTTGCGTTCAAAAATATATTTGTGTGGTTATTTTTTTATATTAGTTCTGTTCAGTATGAAACTTACTGCAGAGTTCAGAAATGAAATACTTCATCTGGTAGCAGTCAAAGGACAAGTTTTTTAGCTTTCAGTGAAAAGACATTTTTTTGTGTTCACTACGATTATTGCCTTAGGTTTTTACCCTCCTACAGTGGCAGAGAATAAGCATATAGAACCTCCGAAAAGTAGGAAAAGTTGACTTTGGGAGGCCAATTCAACCTGTACTACTGTTAAATTAGTATGTGTATGCATAGTACAGATAATACATATAGTTATTTTTAAACAAGAATGTCTAAATATTGTTTGAATTAACAGTTTTATGTTCAATGTTAATATTCTTATTATAGTAGTATTTGCAGAGGCTTAAATTAAAGGGATATATGGAGATGGGAAGGATGAACATTTACTTTTAAAACCAATACCTTTTATTTGTGATAGAAACTTTTACTGAAATTTCCATTAAATTCTATAAATATTTGTACTTGATGATATGTTACGTTGTAACGTAATTTGTATTTTTAGCTCTAAATAAAATTTTGAAGTTGGACATGGGAAGAGAGGATTCCAGGTTTGACTTCCACTGCATTCACTGCCTCAGCTTTTTGGGACATTCCATTAACTTCATGATTTAAAGTAGCTCACGCCTTTCATACAGGATAAAACTGAAGTCTGTTGCAGGGAAAATGTTTCTTCAGTGGTGCAATGTCTTCACTGTAGTCTCAAGACTGGTTTCTATTTATGTTGTAGTTCAGTTGTGTTTTTTCTAAAGATGGTTTAATTATAATTTTTTTGAGCTCTAGTTGCACCTTTTCAACCTGTTGTGTTGGGCTCTGTTGAGTAATTTTATTTTGCAGCTAAGTTGCATTTAGATCTCTATAGAAGCTTCACATCTAACATTCAGATTCAGAAATTAGCAAACCAAAAAATGTCTGTATTTCATTTATTTTCTTTGTGGTTTTTCCTCCCCCCCCCCCCCCCCCCCCCCCCCCCCCAATTAGGATGAAATAATAGAATCGTAGAATCATTTAGGTTGGAAAGGACATTTAAGATCATTGAGTCCAACTGTAAAGCCAGCACTGCCAAGCCCACCACCAAACCATGTCCCTAAGCACCACATCTACCCGGCTTTTAAATCCCCCCAGGGATGGGGACTCAGCCCCTGCCCTGGGCAGCCTGGGCCAGGGCCTGACAGCCCTTTGGGGGAAGAAGTTTTTCCCAATATCCAACCCAAACCTGCCCTGGCGCAGCTTGAGGCCGTTCCCTCTCGTCCCATCGCTTGTTCCTGGGGAGCAGAGACCGACCCCCCCAGCTCCAGCCTCCTTTCAGGCCGTTGCAGAGAGCGATGAGGGCTCCCCTCAGCCTCCTCTTCCCCAGGCTGAGCCCCCCCAGCTCCCCCAGCCGCTCCTCCCCAGCCTTGTGCTCCAGCCCCTGCCCCAGCCTCGCTGCCCTGCTCTGGCCACGCTCCAGCTCCTCCATGTCTTTGTATGATCTTATCCTACCACTTAGAAATAGTTCTAGAAAACCAGATCTCTCATTATTTTGCCTGTAAGTGGCATCCTGAGCTGTTAAAACAGCCAATGAAAATATGAAGGCCTTTCACATCTTTGAAACCCAGATATTAAAACCTAACTTACTTTTCTTTAAAAAAAAAAAAAGTACTTAACCAGAATTGGTGTTACTGCAGACTGCCTTAAATATCCCAGGAATAGATAACAATTAATCCTTGTTGGTAACCATTTAGATTTTTCCATTAAGAAAGTGCTCAGTATAGTAGACAGTGGGCTAGAAGTTGTCACTCTACTATCTATGAGTTAAACTAGGAGAGGGAAGGGGCTGAGAGCTGGGACTGCTCAGCCTGGAGAAGAGAAGGTGCAGGGGGATCTCATCAATGTGTATAAATACCTGGAGGGAGGGTGCAGAGAGGATGGAGCCAGGCTCTTTTCGGAGGTGCCCAGCGACAGGATAAGGGGCAACGGGCACAAACTGAAGCATCAGGAAACACTTTGTCACCGTGACGGTGACTGAGAACTGGCCCAGGTGGCCCAGGGAGGTGGTGGAGTCTCCCACCTTAGAGATTTTCAACAGCTGTCTGGACATCATCCTGGGTAACTGGCTCTAGGTGACCCTTCTTGAGCAGGCGGGGTTTGGACAAGGTGACCTCCAGAGGTCCCTTCCAACCTCAACCATTCTGAACTTTTGTAGGTAGTGACAGCTTCAAAGTTTCCACTTCTGAAGGCAACCCATACTTGTTAAAGAAAGGCAAATAATTGCAGACTTTTTTTTTTTCCAGAGCATTGGACTTGGGTCCGTTCACATCACCCTGTTGTTATAAAGTGGTCCTTACATTATTAGGTATGCAGGGAGCAAGAATTGCTTAATTGGCAAATACATCAAATCCAGACCCTGTTTATCATCACCATATTCCTTCTTGATATATAAACTGATAAAATTTTCATGATTCCAGTGTGTAGAATACTATGCTCTGAGCTTTTCATGTTGAAAATAAAAGTTCAGCACTGTATAAACATGGTCTCCAAATTAATTTCCTGGGTAAGGTCGTCTTATGCTAGACTTCTCAACAGTTTAAGGAGGTGGTAAGATGTGCCTGAAGTTTGTAAGACTTCATGTGTTTGTTCTGTATTAGAGCTCCATTCTTCAGGAAATTTTCTATGTCTTTCTCTCCTGTGATTGCTCCTTTTCCGTCAAATATTTCAGATTGTCTTGTCTTAGGGGCTTGGCTTTGGTTTTAGTTATTTGTCACTAAAGTATATACATCACTATGTGTTCTCTAGAAAGTTAAATTTCAGAGTAGTCCATGTTCTAGAGTCTCAGACCAGCTCACAAGAAAACAGTGTCTTTCATACAGATGGGTTTTACCCTCACTGTTGGGAAAACATCTGCTGTTCCAGAGAAGAGCATTGAGCTCCATCGCAGGCTTCTGATTTAGGCCTCCCAGCTCGCAGGTCTTTTGCATGGTCTGGGTTTTACTGTTAAAACTTTACAGCAAGTCCAGCTGAATGTATTGCAACACTTCTCTTCATAATGGTCCCTTCCTAGTCACTGTGGCTCAAGCAGCTTTTTTGAGATAATAAAACCTCAAATAATGTGCTAAGAAATTTTTAATATGAGCTTGGGTTATTACTACTTAACAGACAAGGCCCATGCAGCACAGGAAATATGAACTAATCCCAAAGTTTGCAATGATTGCATTTCTAAATCATTGTAATAAGACTTTATTCAGATTTTAGGAACTAATTCTTGGGGAAAAAAAATAAATTAGAATACGGATACACAGCATCTTATCTGTGGAGTGCTTAGCTTGATCGTTTTCTTCTTACCGTGATGAAATGTGTTATACTGCCTGTGGCTGCTGTTTTGGTTACTTTTTTTGTTATTTTGCTCTTCAGCATGTATAAAACTCAGTCCCCTAAATGACATATTAAGGCATCCAAACTCATCATCAATTACTTGAATGATTTAAAAATCTGGAGAAACTGAAGTGTACTGAACTGTAAATATATTACCCAGGTTTCATGTGGGTGACTATTACTGGCTGAGAGAGCTTGTGCTTTGGGTTTCACAGTACTCGGATTCTCCTTGTTGCCCATGGTACCATAATGAACGGAAAGGCTGCTAGAACCAAGGCAGAAAATAGTGGTTTGACAGAACCCCGTATTTCTTATTCAGGGAGATCACATCAAAACATGTTTTTCATGTCATAGCTCCCTTTCCCATTAATTCCTAAATAGCTCCACCATTGCCAGCTAGAATTTGAATGCTTCTAGCTTACTTACATTGTCATTAATCTGGTCCCCCTAAAGCTGTTAAAAAACAATACTATGACAACTTAAACATGAGCACCTAGCCGTAACTAAGTGTTGGTTCCTTCAGGGATATAGCAGACATCATCTAATGCTAGTAAGAATTCTAAACATACATTGTTATATGGGAACAACTGACTACAATGGGTGTGAGACTTGATAACAAAAAGTATATATGTATAAACTTGGTCATTTTTTAAAATGTAAAAGTAAATTTACTTTCTCAATATTGTGTTTTTAAAAAGAAATAACTTTCTTCCCCTTGTAGGAGAAAATCAAGCGAATCCAGCAAATCAGAATGGAGAAAGAACTTCGAGCTCAGCAAATTTTAGAGGTAAAAAAATGGCTCAGATATAATTTTTGTGTTGCCATTTTAAAGAATGTTGTATTTTAAGTCACACATGTGGTTAGGAATGTAACTAAATGTAACAGCTCTTACAACTTAGACTTTGAAAGGCCAGTTCAGAAAAGTGTCTTAAAATATTTTTCTTAAAAAATCTATAGTAACTGCAATCCAGATACTGCAAATGTTCCCTTAAGTTCCTGACTTTCTATGCAAATAGTCTTGTGTTTGCTAAAGTCAACAGCACAGCTATTCCTTTGTTAGAAAACAAGTTTGCAGTAATAGGATGTTAAAGCAGTATCATGCTAAGTTTCTATATATGCTAGAATATACTGGTGTACTATACTAGTTTGCAAGTATACTAGCAAAGATAGATTGCTAGTTTTCCAGTCTTCATTCATGGAAAAATTAATGGTAATCTCTTTGCCATTTATATTTTATTGTTTCTGTGTATACTTACTTTATTAGTTATAATAGCCAGGTGAAGAAATTTTGAGTGGAACTTGAAATTCTGGCTTGGTTTTTAAAAAGTAAATGAATTGTGAATTGATTGATTGTGAAGGCTGCATTGGGGAAGAAATCTTTTGTAACGTACACAATATGTGATGATGTTTTGAACTTTTAAAGGCACATAACTTTATTTCTAGTCAGATTATTTTCAAGTTGTGATGGTGCTGTTGTGTGACCTGTTTTGCATGCACAGGCAAAAAAGAAAAAGAAGGAAGAAGCAGCAAATGCCAAATTATTGGAGGCCGAAAAACGAATAAAGGTTAGTTTAGAGGAGCTGCAAAAAGAAGAACTATGTTGTTGTGCATAATATATGTTGATGTATAAAAGCAGTAAATTTGGAAGAATATTCATTGATAAAGAAACTGTAAATTGAGACGGCATATGAATAATGTGTACATATGTTTATATAAATACATGAAGCATACACACAGATAAGTTTGTCCCTGTGTGACATACACAAACACACACACATACATATATTCGTACATACACACGTGAATATATAGAGAGACAGTAATTTTTTGTGTGCCATTACCATGTGTTTTGCTTACATGATGCTTGGTTTGCATAACTTAAAAGGCTCATGCAGTAACATTCACAATATTCTTTCAAGCACACTGTATCAAAAAACTGTTGCTTCTCAACAAGCGTAGTCTTTTCTAGATTGTATTGTATACAAGACTACAGAACTCTTTTACAGATGTTGGAAAATACAGTTTATATATGTACTTGTATTACTGCTTTGCTATTCTTTGTGTA
Organism: Platalea leucorodia; assembly: GCF_965183815.1. NCBI lineage: Eukaryota > Metazoa > Chordata > Aves > Pelecaniformes > Threskiornithidae > Platalea > Platalea leucorodia. The sequence continues at coordinate 102,631,634 of NC_138827.1, read as the reverse complement.
CTTTAACGTGCAACTCCCAACTGAATAGACTTGCTGTCACGTATACTATGTGTACTTCTCTGCGGTCAGTTTATGGGGGGCAGGGAAGTAAGAATTTAATTTAGTTGTGCTGTTTGTGTGGCAAAAATGTGCAACTTGGTAAGTAAATTTTAATAGATATTTTAAATGCATTTTTGTTCTTTTGTTTAAGGAAAAAGAGATGCGAAGGCAGCAAGCTGTTCTTCTGAAACACCAGGTTGGTATACACTCAGTTGACCAAACAGACAGAATGCCAGTTGTGAAGTACTACTTAAGCCATATGGGGGGTGGGGTGGAAATCTTCAAAATATGCCCTTTTAAAATTTCTGGGTTTGATTCCTGCACAAATTTTCTTTCACCTTATGATTTGTTGCTTTGCTTTGGTATTGGGGTCTTTTGGGGGATTATAAAGTGGTTTTATGACTTTGTGATTTCTGTTTCATAATGTTGTGCCAACTCTTTCTACCAGGAGTTGGAGAGGCATAGACTAGATATGGTATGGGTATGTTTATTTTTGTACATCTAACACCGCATTGTGATTTGGTTGTGATATGGTTGTCATAGCAATGCATAAAATGTAGCACTGGCTGCTGTCATATTACATACTGCTGCATGGCTTTACAGCACAGTGCATTGCATACATCTGCTTGTCTTGTCTGTTAAGAAAAAAAAAAAAAGATGTCTTGAACATGTGTATAAATTGAACGTGGCGATAAATAAATGAAGTTTTTAACCAGAAATCTATGTTACTGATGTCCCAATAGGAATTGGACTACTGTATAAAATCAGGGATTAATTAATACAAAATTAATAGGTAGTCACTTGGATAATTTTTGCAAGCCTTGTCCCTTTCACTGGGAATGAATTTGAATTGATGTATTTTAAAAATCAGGATGATGTCTTTCCTAAGTTTGTAAGGTACTGAGGAAATTAGCTTTCAGTCAGTGGTAAATACATAATGTTATAAGTATAAAATGAAGCATTAGAATGTAATCCTAGCCTCACTGAATTAGATAATAAAATTCCCATAGCCTTTACTGGGGCCAAGATTTATCTTACAGCTTTTAAGGCAAAACCCCCATACTTAATGCTCATAAATACTTAATACAGCATTTGAAGTTACCGACGTAGTTTATTGAGGGACAGGCATCAGTAAATGCAAGTGTTGTTGCGTATGTATATGCGCCGCCTCTAGCCTGACTAAAACTGATCTAGAGCTGAGGAAATTAATCATATTAATTTGTTGCTTGGTTACAAAAATGTTAATATTTGCAACGTTTGAAAATGGCCAGTTTAACGTTTCTGCTGAATTGGCTATTGAAGAAGTAAATTGCAAGTTTCATAATAGCAGATGTAAGGTAACTGACCTGTTCCAGCCAACCATTATGCTTTTTGTTCTGCCAGCTTATGAAGGAGCATCACAACTGACCATAAGTAAATCTGTATGCTTCTTTTTTACACTGTCTCCATGTCCATTGCTTTACCTTTTTGCTTTTGATTGTTCTTGTATTTGCTTTCTAAACCTGAACTAAAACATGCACAGACTTGGCCATTCTCGTCCTATATTTAGTATTTACTGTGACTTGTCTATTAATGCTAAATTTGTTACTCAGCTTTTTTACTGATTTGAAAATGTGGATTAGTTTTGTTCTAATCTTACCTGCTTCAATAGGAACGAGAAAGACGACGACAACATATGATGCTTATGAAAGCCATGGAAGCACGTAAAAAAGCAGAAGTGAGTATTAACCTCTGAAAGTTTGAAGATTTCATGGTTTTATTCTGCAGTGATCTGTAGAAGAGCAGTATCTTTGATCTACCTGTATGTATAATTTCATTTGTATACGTGGCAGTGGCAGGATGAGAAGCAATAGGCGCAAATTGAAATACAGGGAATTCTGTTTAAACTTAAAAAAATTTTTTTACTTTGAGGGTGATGGTTGAACACTGGCACAGCTTGCCCAGGTAGGTTGTGGAGTTGCAACCTGCTGTAACTGGTACTGCTGCGGGGGGGTGATGATGGGGGCAGGACACACACGGGGATGGGGACCAGATGATCTCAAGAGGTCCCTTCCATCCTCAGTGATTCTGAGCAAGAAGCCAATAATTGCATAGTCACTTCAGAGTTCTTAGTATTTCCTGGAAAGGAAGGTTTTTTTTCCTCTTCTTCTCATTGTTCGTGTGTGTAAGAAGAGTAAGGACTTCATCATACTGACTTGTCAGACTTGCTGAACAGGTTTTGCTGAGTACTTATCCAGGGGTAAAAATACACATCTTATTCCAGTCCAAGCTTCTTGGAACTTGCGGATTTTGTAGATGATTCTAGATTTGGACCACCACAAAACCAAGCAAATAGGATTATTATGCCTTAATAATTTTATTTTTTTCTGCTTCAGTAGAAAGTACTGCTGCACTAGAGAAAATAGATGCTTCATTTCTTGTTTTGTTTTACTAAAAATATGTCATAAATTCTGAACCAAGAGATGGAGAAACCTAAAGTCACAAGTGTGTATGTGTCATTTTGTGTACAATCATTTTACTTGGTCCATCTTTGAATTTAGTTATTTTGTTTTCTTTTTTGAACACAGTGACATCAAGCTGATAACAAAAAACTGGTTGATTTCACTTTTCAAAATTTCAGGCTTCTTTTGATGTTGATTATCTCAACATCTAGATTTTTTTGTTGTGTTTTGTTTCCTGAAAATGAGACTATTTTCAAAATAGCTGCCCTTTCCTTATGATGAATGCTTCTTATTTTGGTGACTGCTTTCATTTCATAAAACTAGTATATCATGAAAGGACCTAATAACACTCACTCATTATGAGGATTAATGGTAAAGATTAAATACACGTTCTGTGCGATAACATTGGGTGTTTGTTGGGCAACTGAATTAAACTACTCCTTTAAAGTACTGCAAAATGGAAATGTTTTTCTAGATACTTTACTTAAAGGGGGAAAAATATTCAGGAAACACTGGTAGTTCATATTGGCACAACCTACCCCAAAATCCATCAAAATATTATCATTGCGTTGACTAATCAGGCCTTTAACTAGTTAAATTTTACTCTTAGCCATAGTATCACATGAAAGACACTGAAGTTTTCCTGCTCTTAAGCTAATGTAATAGTGTTTTTGTAATAGAACTTGTTCTTACAGCCAGTTGAGAGGTCTGAATTTCATTAGAAGGTTGCAGAAGGAAATGAGGGAAAAGTCTTTAGCTTTGCCTGGAAAAGCAGTTGTATGTTCATGACTAAGGTAGCTTGGGGAAAAGCCTTTCTTACAGGAATACCGCATCCTGCTTATTCAGGTTACACTGCAGTAAATGAAATGTAACTAGCTAAAACAACTCAAACTTTTTTAGCTTCGTTGATTTGAAATAATACAGTAGTTTATGTTGCATTATAGATGGTTAAAAAAAATTATCTAAAAAATAAAAGTACACGATGAAATAGCATTGATGATAAAACCAGAGCTGTACAGTGTGACTGATGATACTTTTGTTAGACCACGATAAACTAATTTATGTCTTAATCCTGAGGCTGTCTTCAGATTTAACCCTGATGTTGTCTTAAGAGCACAGGAGCAGGCAATTCCAAAGTGTGGGAAGTCAAGCAAACGGGGCAGAAGGCCAGCTTGGCTGAGCAAGGATGATGTTCTAGAACTTAGGCGGAAAAGGAAAGTGTATGGACATTGGAAGCAAGGACAGGTGATGTGGGAGGACTGTTGGGATGCTGTTCACCACTGCAGGGAGGAAATTCGTGTGGCCAAAGCTTGATTAGAGTTCAAGCTGGCTAGTACTGTGCAGGACAACAAAAAGGGCTTTTTAAAATACGTTAACAGGAAAACGAGGATCAGAAATAACATTGGTTCATTACTTGAAGTCAGTCACCTTACAAATAGGGGCATAGAAAAAGCAGAGATGTGTAGTGCTTTCTTTGCCTTTGTCTTTAACACCGATGATGGTCCCTGGGACCCCCGGAGCACTGTGTTGGAAGACCTTGACTAGGGGGATGATAAACTCCCAGCCGACTCTGAACATGTTGGAGACTTGCTGCTCCAGCTGGATGCACGTAAGGCTATGGGGCCTGATGGGATTCATCCCAGGGTACTGAAAGAGCTGGCTGATGTTATTGTGGGAACTCTCTCCATTATTTTTCAATGGTCTTGGGAATCTGGAGAGGTCCCAGGCGACTGGAAGCTGGCAAATGTTGTCCCAGTTCTCAAGAAGGGAAAGAAGGAAGACCCTGGTAATTACAGGCCTGTGAATCTAACTTCAGTGCCTGGTAAAATTATGGAGAAGGTTATTCTGGGAATTGCTGAAAAACACTTGAGAGACAATGCAGTCATTGGTCGTAGCCAGCACAGTTTCATGAGGGGAAAGTCCTGCTTAACTATCTTAATTTCCGTTTATGACAAGGTCACCCATCTAGTTGACCAAGGGAGGCCAGTAGATGTGTGGTGTTTTTTATTTCTAGCAAAGCTTTTGATACTGTGTGTCACAGTATCCTTCTGGACAGCATGTCCAGCGCACAGCTAGACACGTGCATAGTATGTTGGGTGAACAATTGGCTGACAGGTTGCGCTCAAATAGTTTTAATAAGTGGGGTCACATCAAGTTGGCGGCCAGTCACCAGTGGGGTTCCCCAGGGCTTAATTTTAGGGCCAGTGCTCTTTAATGTTTTTATAAATGATCTGGATGCAGGAGCTGAATGCACATTAAGCAAGTTTGCTAATGATACTAAACTAGGAGGAGCTGTGGACTCCCTCAAGGGTAGAGAGGCCTTACAGAGAGATCTGGACAGACTAGAGAGCTGGGTAATCGTCAACCGTGTAAAATTAAACAAGAGCAAGTGTTGGATTCTCCATCTGGGATGGGGTAGTCCTGGTTATACATACAAATTGGTGGATGAGAGGCTGGAGAGCAGCCCCACGGAAACAGATCTGGGGGTTTGGGTTGATGGCAAGTTGAACATGAGTCAACAGTGTGCCCTGAGAGCCAAAAGAGCCAACTGTGTCTTGGAGTGCATCAAGCACAGCATCGCTAGCTGGTTGAGGAGGGTGATTGTCCCACTCTGCACCGCACTGGTGCGGCCCCACCTCAAGTACTCTGTGCAGTTTTGGGTGCCTCACTATAAGAAGGACATCAGACTATTAGAGTGTGTCCAGAGGAGGACGACCATGATGGTGCAGGGTCTTGAGGGCAAGACTTACGAGGAGTGGCTGAGGTCACTTGGTTTGTTCAGCTTGGAGAAGAGAAGGCTGAGAGGTGACCTCATTGCAGTCTACAACTTCCTCAAGGGGGGCAGCGGAGGGGGAGGTGCTTCTCTCCTCTCTCTGATGACCAACGATAGGACATGAGGAAATGGAATCAAGCTGCATCAGGGGAAGTTCAGGTTGGACATTAGGAAAAGGTTCTTCACTGAGGGTGGTCAGTCACTGGAACAGGCTCCCCAGGGAAGTGGTCATGGCACCAAGCGTGTCAGAGTTCAAGCAGTGTCTGGATGACGCTTTTAGTCACATGGTTTAGTTTTAGGTAGTCCTGCGAGGAGCAGAGAGTTGGACTCAGTGATCTTTATGGGTCCCTTCCAACTCAAGGGACATGGTTGAACCTCAGGCAGTAACTAAGCCCCACCCAGCCGCTTGCTCACACCCCCACCCCCAGTGGCATGGGGGAGAGAATCGGAAGAGTAAAAGTGAGAAAACTCGTGGGTTGAGATGAAGACAGTTTAATAGGTGAAGCAAAAGCCGCGCGCACAAGCAAAGCAAGGAATTAATTCCCTCCTTCCCATCGGCAGGTGGGAGCTCAGCCATCCCCAGGAAAGCAGGGCTCCATCACCTGTAACAGTTACTTGGGAAGACAAACACCATCACGCTGAACGTCCCCCCGTTTCTTCTTCCCCCAGCTTTATATGCTGAACATGATGTCTTATGGTGTGGAATAGCCCTTGGGCCAGTCTGGGCCAGCTGTCCTGGCTGTGCCCCCTCCCAGCTCATTGTGCACTGCGCAGAGCATGGGAAGCTGAAAACTCCTGACCAGTGTGAGCACTGCTGAGCAACAGCTAAAACATCAGTGTGTTATCAACATTATTCTCATCCTAAATCCAAACCACAGCACTGTACCAGCTACTAAGAAGAAAATTAACTCTATCCCAGCTGAAACCAGGGTATCAAGAGATTCTATGATTAATTGTTGTTAAAAAGTTAGATTAAGTTGCTTCTGATCTTCCTACTAGTATCCCATAATACAAACTGGAAAGGAAGATAATGGCAGTTTTGTTGATAATATTTTCATAAGCTAAAATCAGGAATCTATTTCTGACCTATATCATTCTGGTAAGTAGTGACAGTTACAGTTGTGCAAATTGAGCTATTAAAAGCTGAATATTCTGAAGATGGTTTTTCCACAGCAACCATAAATAAGGGATAGATCTAATTTCAAAAAACTAGTATGTTCCATTTTAAAAAACGTGTTACCTTTTTCTGTGTTCTTCACATCCTTTTTGAGGTGGAGGGCTCAAAATTGGACACTCTTTCAGATATAGTTTTATCAGCACTGAGTAGAAGATGATGATACCGTAAGCATCTGATGTACTGTTGGAAATCAGGATGCAAGGCTAAATGGTTGTATAGTCTGATCCAGTGCTGTAATTATATTCTTACTATAATAGAAATAGAATAGTAAATGTTTATTGCAGCCAGTTAAAGTAATCTCTAAATACATTCATGAAACTTAGTGTGGCTAAGGTTTGCATTTTTAATCATAACTGCAAATGAATGTGTTGCCAGTTAAATATCCATATGTACTTCTCTTGTTTTCTTCTGACATAGGAAGTTTCTAGTTGTCAGAAACAAGTTGTAGGAAATGCCAGTTGGCTTTCAGACCTTAACATAGGTTAAGAAAAAAAGGCAATGAACTATTTGAAAAAACAAGTCAGGGAGTATTTTCCATTTTGAAATAAAGGTACTGATTTTGTGTGCTGCTTTAGTGTGTTGTGGTTTTCCACACAAGATGTATGCTGGTAAAGGGAAAAAACCATGAATTAGCAGTGTGCCCCTTATGAAATCATCACAGACATGAGGGCCCGTGTTGTCAATACAGAGGATGCTTAAACAGCTGCAAAGCAGCAGTTTGGCAGATGGGTAGTTCTGTACATGACTGCTTTTTTTCTGCCAGTGTGATTGCTGGTCCAGACGTGTTCTTTGTGTCCAGCTCCGAACTCTGTCTTGCCTAAAATCTACTAAAGACTGTAGTAGTAGAGGTCCTTATCAACTGCTCTGTGCAGTCATAGTGTTTAGCCACAGTTATCACCAGTGATGTAGTAATATTCAGTATAGAATCAAAAGAAAGAATAAAAAGTCATGGGGCCTGACAGAAGTATACAGCAAAGTCAGTAGTTAATGCTGTTCTACAAATGCAGGTGAGTCCTGACTTACAGTTACAGCCCATACTCTAATTTATGCAAAATTTGGTAGTAGTAAACTGAAGAGACTGGAGTGACCTCTTAAACTGCCACAGTAATGGGGAGTGATTCTGAATAATATGAATCAGCTTAGCTTGGTTCTTTAGCTCTTCTGTGTCCACAGGTGAAAAGTGCGTATAGTGTCTTCACTTTTATATTGTATCAGGTTCTTAGGTCGTGACAAACACTCACACACACACAAACACATACACTGTGTTTGTTTACATGCACTCAGTTCTGTGATCTAACGAGGTAGCATTGATATATGGCAGATTCCATACATGGTTTCTTACTCAATATTTTGCATTCCATAGCGGTTGCAGAGAGGTATGTAATGAATTGTGTAGGAAGGCCAGCATATCAACACTGGGCATGTGACAGCGGAACCGCTGAAGTCAGGGACGGGAAACGCAATTGGAGCTCCAAATTCAGTCAGTCTTAGCAGGTTAGAGAGAGCTACAGTTAGTATGGTATTCTGTATGACATCAACGTGGAGGGTGTTGGAAAAGAAAAATAATGGTTGACTTCTCGCTTCATTAATAACTGTTTAGTTTGCAGATTGCATGCTAAGGCTAGAAGCTGTGTATCGAAAAGATCAGTTGTGTTTTATAAGCTATTCATATCCAGTTTATGTAGTACGGGAATTTTTAAACCATGTGTTGTCCAGAGAGGTCTTCCCAAGTGCTGCTTTCTTGAGTTGTCTCTGCAGATGCATGTTCATGATACTAGCGTGTAAGTGGGGCCTTTAAAATCGGATGCCTTGCATGTATGGTAGTTCTTTACCATATTGTCACTCATTCATCTTTCTGAAATGGTACTCCAAAGAGTCTTTCAGTGGAAGCATACTCAACACCCATTTCCATGTGGACAGGAGAGAAAAAAATATATCTTAGATTTGCTTACAAATCCGATGATTTTGTCCTATTTCTGTAGTTTTCTCCTTCCCTTTACTGGAATGCAGGTTCCTTGATTGCTGTGGTAATTATTAAGATTATGTAAGTAGTGCTTTTCAGATTCTTAGAATTTTTAAGTATAATACATGGGGTTTATTTTCTGCTGTTTCAATTCTATTTAAGGAAAAAGAGCGGTTAAAGCAAGAGAAACGCGATGAAAAAAGATTAAATAAAGAACGTAAACTGGAACAGCGAAGATTGGAATTAGAAATTGCAAAGGAGCTAAAGAAGCCTAATGAAGATATGTGCTTAGCAGACCAGAAGGTAATCTTAATAACGTAAACTTTTTTTCTTGCCTCTTGTTTCTGTATTTTGCCATTGTGACAATAACATCTTCTCTTGGAGCCACTCCCAAAGTGTTAAAGTTTTGGTCTAGATAATTAGATAACTATTTGAAACATATACAAATACAAGATAGTACAAACACTAAAGTAGCATATGTTTAGTTAATTAAAAGCATTTTGTTTAAAAGTGGTCTGCTTCCCAAAAAGCACTTGCAAGATTGCTAAAAAACAAAACAAAACAAAACAAAAAATCGATTACTCTGAGTTATTTTTAGAGCAGGAATATGCATCATATCTCAGTACACAGGCACTAGATAGAGCTTTTCTCATATGTGTAAATATTCTAAGCTGTTACTCAAAAAAATTGCTCTCCTAGTCTTCTGTGTTCTTAGTTCTTGTCCTTCAGGACTTGACATACCTCAGGTTCAAGCCCTCTCTGTTCCAGAGATTTCCCTTCCCTATGTCCCCCAAATATTTTTACACCACCCTTTACAGTATTTTGGCTCAGAATAGAGCCTCAGAGCGTCTCCTGGCCAAAAAGTAAGTATTCGTTAATATCTTGCTTCCTCTAATATGTGAAAAGGTAAATGTGCTTCAGTTTTAAATTGAATTTACTGGATGGGATGGGATGGGATGGGGGCAGCTTCTCTATAGCCTTTACCTTCTAGCATTGTCATGCCGTAGGTCACATGGAAGTATCAGCCAGTTTCCCTAGCTAGTATCAAAAAAGTTTTATTTTGAAATATACTACTGAGTCTTTCATTGTTTTTTCTTTACTTTTCAGCCTTTGCCAGAGTTGCCTCGCATCCCAGGCCTTGTTCTCGACGGAAGCACGTTTTCTGATTGTCTCATGGTAGTGCAGTTCCTGCGTAACTTTGGTAAAGTTCTTGGCTTTGATGTGAATGTGGATGTCCCTTCCCTGAGCATTCTTCAAGAGGGTTTGCTGAACATAGGGGACAGCATGGGAGAAGTCCAAGACTTGCTTGTAAAGCTTGTCTCTGCAGCTGTTTGTGATCCAGGACTTGTTACAGGATACAAGGTAAAAAAAAAAAAAAAAAAAAAACCAACAGGGGAAAAAAAATCCATAGTAAACACCCTATGTTTATGAATGCATTCTTCATAATGTGTCTTTGACACCTCTCTGATTTGGATTTCCATTCTGTTTCCTAATTCTTCTGTTTGGTGTCACTGTTCTAATGTTACTCAAAGACCTCCTGTGCCCTGTCAGCCTTCCCGTTTTCCAGAAGTGATAGATATCTGGGCATTTTCTCTACCCTCCCCCATTTTTATTTGGACCTCTTGTAGGGCACTATCACATCTGTGGCCATGTCTTTTAACTCCTTTTTTTTCCTCCTTTCATTCTTAACCTCATGTTATCCTCTCAGCGAATCTTGCCAGAGTCTGCTTTGTATGTCACTTCATCAAAGCTTTGATTCATTTATGATTCTCTTTCTTATTCTCCTTCTTTTTCAAGCCAATATTGCTCTTTTCTACTCTAGAACTCTACATGATCGTACAAAACAGTATTCATCAAGTTCCAGTTGGATCATGTCTTTTCTCATTTAACCTATTTCATTAATATTATCTCTGTTCTTAAAAACTCAGAGGTGAAGACATCCTGATTTGTTATGCTATTCAGTATTTACATTTGAAGAGTTTTAAAGAAAAATCCTGATTAAAGTCCTTATGTAAAAGTGCAAACAAACCCACCACACTGTTTTATAAACAGTAATATAGCCTGCAGAGGAAAATAATATTTTTAAATGTGGTTGTTCAAAATGTCTTTATTCTTTTTAGGCTAAAACTATTCTTGGGGAACACTTACTGAATGTTGGTATCAATCGAGATAATGTTTCTGAGATTCTGCAAATATTCATGGAGGCTCACTGTGGGCAAACTGAGCTGACGGAGAGCTTGAAGACAAAAGCTTTTCAGGCACATGCTCCAGCTCAGAAAGCATCAGTACTTGCTTTTCTTGTCAATGAGTTAGCATGCAGCAAAAGTGTAGTAAGGTAAGTTTTTTCCCAAACAGGTCTGTAAAAATAAACTTATAAAAATGTTATAGTTCAAAAATACTGTATGCACTGTGTTCTGTTACAGGAGGATTCTTGTTGTTCTTACAATGAAACAAATTTGCTATGTTACTGCTTCTTACCTTTATGTACTTCTGATATGATGGAAGAGTAGAACTTTTCCATGTTTGGTCTGTAAGTTTGTTTTCAAAGCTTGCATCAAAATTTCTCCAGCTATTTTTGGAGTAAAAGATGAGGTTGATTGCAAAGAAATTTACTAGGTATTCTAGGGGATAATTTAGAAGAGTTGTATAAGGCTTCTGTTTTCCCTTTTTTCCTTTTCTTTTTTAAGACCTCTTTTGTCCAAATACTTTAATTAGGGTCACAAGCTGAGGTGGCAAGCCTGATTTATCATGGTAGTAATTCAAGAAAGTGTGTACGTCATTTGTGGTCAGTAACATAGAGCATTTCATAATTAAAAAAACCTCTACGTTAAACAACATTTTAAAACCCAACAACGTGCAATTAAAACTCAGGAAATGGCAGTCTTTGGGATACCTATACCTCTGCGTACTTACTTACTGTCTTTTATCACGGAATTGAGTGCTGGTTTTGTTTCCTGGTGAATTCTGCTGCTTTTGGTATACTGTGCTGCAAAAGTGAATCAGGGTTGTGTAAGGCAAGAATGAAAGAGATGCTTCATGTTTTCCGAAGTTGAAAAATAGCAGAAGTGGGCAGTGCAAGTGCTCTGCATGTACTGTGCAAGAGAGTTCATGTGCATTAATGAAATTCATCATAGTAAGAAAATTTATGTTATTACAGATGACCAACTGTTAAGTCAGGTTTGTAGAAATGATCATTCAGAACTTGAGTTGCTCGATTTTCATCATAGAAGCAACTATAACCTGCTAAATTGTTGAGGCTGGAGTGTCTCAGAAGTGGGCTTGCAGACGGTCACTGTACTCAAGCACTTTTTTTGGTTTTTCAGTTTCTGCAGTGAAAAGTGAACGTTAGCTTGTAGATCACATGGATCCTAGTTAGAATACCATAGATGTACCAGCGATAACTTTGTTTTCAGCGCAGGGCTGGGTGTTTTGTGGCAAACACATGTGGAGGCTTGACATTGAACTAGAACTATGGAAATAAATGTCAAATTCCTTGAATGACATGCTTCTTATGGAAAGAAAGCTTACGTGATACTGTAAATAAAGACTGCCTGACATAAGTGCAGCAGTACGCTACATTGGCATTCCTGGTATTGGAATTGCCTAGCTCTAAAATTATTTTTTTAATTTTGAATTTTAAACATTTCTCCAAGGTAGTTCTTTGAGGCAAAGTGTCTGTACATAAATGTCTGTCAGAAAAAGATATGTAAGTGCACAGTTAATGGATTGTTTTGTCTTTGACAGTGAAATTGATAAAAACATTGATTATATGTCAAACTTAAGGAGAGATAAATGGATGGTTGAAGGCAAACTTCGGAAGTAAGTTTTGTTTCCTTTAATATTACAATGTATCGCTTTTTTGCATTTGCTCAGATATGCTGCTATATAGGCAATTGATTCTAAGGACAAAATTAGCTGATGCAATTACAGGTTTACCAAGAACTTAGTAACTGAACTGCTTAATTAAGATGGATGTGGATTTAGAATGGCGCAGCACCAGTCTTACAATCTATTAAAGATGCATTAGATTCAGAGGGTTGGTGTCCCTCAAGATTGGAGGAAAGTCAAGTCCATTTTGTATTCTTTGGAAGAAAGTAAAAATTTTTTTTTTTATTGGAATGTTTACAGGAGCTGTCAAATCACTATTGACATTATCAAAGTTTATTTGGACCTACCATAATTACCAATGTTCATTCTGAAAGGTGTTTTAATTCATACAACAATTACCAATTGAATTTTGCTAATTTACATTATGTTATCTTAGTGTTTCCCATCTGTCAGTGTTGCATTGTTCCCTATAGCTAAGGATCATATGTAGAATGCAAACTTGGAGATATTTTTTATAGTTTTATTTAAGGTAAAATTGGAACTTTTTAAGGGTTGTCAGTTCCGTGTCCACTGTTCTCCCATTCTACAAGACAAAATTCCATACAGCAAGCATAACGGCTCCAACTACCAGGAACCTAGAAGGCATAAAGTTCATGAATCACAGGGGGTAAAAATACATAGCCAGGCTCTACTTTCTTTTTTTTTTCTTAGTCATCTTTACCTCTTACTAGGAATGGTGAATCCTTTCTTAATCCTTGCTTTAGGTACTTGTGTTTCTAATCTTGTCTCCCTTTTTTCCCTTTAATGTATCTCAGAAGGAAGAAGGAAAGAAGTAAAGAAGAAGGACAAGAGGGAGGTAGAGGAAACAATTAGGCCAATGAAAAGAAATTGTCTACTAATACTGCAGATCCCAGTCTGCACAGGGTTAATATATTTTATCTTTTAGGACAATCCAAATATCTTTTCCTGTCTTCATCTGTAGCCCTTCTATGGGATATAGTTTAAAAAGTGTTTCTGAAGTTCTGATGTAGTCAACTGTCCATTAGTACAATGGGACCCTTACCTGTCCTTGTCTCCTTAGGGACTGCTTAGTCTTTCTCTCCCTCCATCAAACTGTAAGTACTTGTAGATGTAGGATCCTCCCTTTTCCTCGTGATCTCTCTTTTCTTCCCTTTCAAATAGTGGGCATAATACCCTGAAGTCCTAAGCCCCTCTTCCTTTCTACAATCATTTCTCCGTTTCTTGTGTTTTCCCCTCGTGTGGATTTCAGGTTCCAGTAGTGCTGTCCCTATTTTCGAGCGTAAGTATCGCGGGAGTGCTCAGAAATGTTGTTCTTCCGCTTCTTCGAATGCACTGGACTTGATTCATCTCTCTCATCTTTGGTTCAAAATCTTTGGATTTTCCACTGTTTTTCTGATGAACTCTGAGAAGCTTTTTAGAAGAGCCTTCTTTGATCAATTTTTAAACAATGTTTTCTTCTTTATTATGTCCGTTGGTGTTTTTCATAAACCTTTAGAACTGTTCTGGGGCTTCTCTGAAAAGAAACCTGTCCATTTCAGTCTTCTGTTTGGTCTTTTTTTCTGCTTCCAGACTTCATTCTTATGCATGTTATCTTCCTCATCCATTTCAAAGCCCAGTCTAGTTTTTAAGCATCCCAGTCCCAAACAGTTTTGCTTAGGAATATCTGATTTCTTGACTACTTGCCATGTGATCAATGGATGCATACTCTTTTCATATGCATACAGACCGTTACGTGACCCTCAACACAATGCCTGGGATGTGTATAGTGGTAGAATAACAGATGCTGAGGAATGGGTTTATTTCATCTCAGCCTGGTTTGCCAGTGTTTGTTGTGGTAAATCTTCATACGACTATATCCAGGCTGTCTTGAAGTACATCCAAGTGGGATGAGAAAAGATTTTACCTGTATCAGATGTTTTCACTAAGTGATTTTTTTTTTTTTTTTTGTGCTTACATTCTCACTTTTTATGAGATTAGCTCCTCAACTAGGTATCAGGGGCGGGGGGAGGAGGGGCAAAAGAAAAAAAAAAAAGAAAAAAAAAAAGAAAAAAAGAAAACCTGTGTTTGTGAGATACAAAAAAGCAACGTTAAAATCCCAGCTTGGAAAAAGGAATCGTTGTATAAAAGCCTAAAGGGATGCTTCTCCCCTCCTCTTCCCCTCTCTTAAGGATATTGAAGAAAATTCCTTGATAAGTATAATATATATGGTTGGAAACTGAATCCTGAGCTGCTGGGATTGTTTCTGCTGGGCTGATGGTCAGTGAGAAGTTGCATCTAGTTCCTTCTCTATCACATTTAGATGTGAATCTTGGTACTAATCACCATTTTTGTAAAGACACCTGTCTCATACAATCAATTCATCTTTGTGCTTTCTGTATCACAACTATAGTCAGAAGACTGTCTCACCTGAGATGATTCAGCTATTTTTAACTAGATAATCACAATCTCAGCGTCTCCTTTTCCATTACATGTCTTCTCCTTGGCGTCTGTTTTGTAGCTTGGTCAATATAAAAGGGAATAAAAATGAAAGATAGCTACTTGAAGGATTAGGTACTATCTGTTTCTTTACAAGACTTGAAATACTGCAGAACAAGGTTTTTCACTGCAACAGTGTTCTTCTTAACATGACAGTATTATGGCGTACTGCTTGTAAGTTAATTTCTTTCCAGTGAGGCCATCTCAACTGTAAATGATGATGGTATAGCAAAAGCAGTGTTACATGAGGGGAGAAGGTAAACCCTGAGTTTGGGTAGGAGGTGGTAATGCTGATTTGGGAAACTTTCATTTTTTGAGACTCAAGCTGAAGTATGTTAAAAGTGCGATATTTAGAATTTCTTTGCCTTGCTACTAATTAATATTTATGTGCAAGAATTATGAGGAAGGCATGAAAATTAAGTCAAAAGGTGAATTTTCCTTCTACGATCTAGTAAACATTACAGATTAGTTTAGAGCAGGCTTAAGTCACACATCTGATTATTTCACAGGCCACCCACTCTTTTTATAGGCCAACAGACTTTATAATTCTCTCAAGAGTTGCAGATGTTATTCTGGTATATACCTGAAAGTGAGAAAGATGGAACAGTTTTCTGACCGAAGGTTTTCTTCTCTCAGTGAGCCATATGTTTAGATAGCAGCAGGAAAATTATGCTACCTCTTGAAATACTGGAACATTTTTTTAAGTTATGCTCTCATTGATTTCTGCCTCTACGCTACTTCGGATACAGACTGCTCCCATCTAATGCTTATGGTGCTATTAAAAGAAAGCATCTTTGATTCATTTCCATCCTTGCAATTTGTAGTGTCATGCAGGCTTCCTTCAGAGCTTGACAGCATTATATCTCTATTTTTGCTTTCAGCAAAAGTAGCCTTTTTTGCTTCTTCTTGTTTCTTTGCGGTATAGGAAAGACGTGTTTGCTGGTCATTGAACTTCCACCCGCCAGCTTTATTACTGAATTGTCTTCAAGATTATCTTAGTCTAATTTGTCTCTAAAATTGTCCAGTCACGCAGAAGTCAATCCAATCATGGACTAGTGGCTTTGTTTGACAGTTAATTCCTGTGTATAGGCAGGAATTTCCAATCTAGATGAAGAGGATTCGATGGTTTGAAGTTATCCTCATAAAAAGGAAATTTTTTTTCTAAAAAACTAACTCAGTGGAAACCTGAGTAGTATTGATGCACAGTGAGACTAAGGCTTTTTGCACCAGACCTGAAAATGTTACTTGCTTCCAAATTCACTGGAAGGCTTGAGAAATTTTTTTTATCAAAAAATATTTTAAATTGCTAAAATAGCTAAAAATCCATTTGTATTGGAAAAAGCATAAAACTTTTTAAATTCTGCAGTGGATTAACCACTGCATAAAAACCCAACCAACCAACCAAAAAGCCACCCCCCCCTGCTCTCACGCCCCCCTCCCTCCCCAACCCCAAAACCAAAGCCCACCTGTTTTTAAGCAAACAGAAGTCCCCTTGATGGTTTCTTGCTAACTGTCTTTTTAAAATGTGCTGCTACCAGTTGAGCAGTGACAGCTTCACTTAAATCTGTGCTGTTGAATACGGGCTTTGTTTATCAGCCTTTTAGAAGGCTGATGTATTTGTCAGTATGCCCAGAAGCCTGTACTTCTACACCACTCGTCATACTTGTAGCCACTTGCTGTATGGAATATTGTTTTGTAGGATGGGAAGAGAGAGAAGTATGACAAGGAAAAATTACGTGCTGGTAATTGTGTTTGTCGTTACCGTTCTACTTTTCCCATCCTACCTTCTTCCAGTCATCTCTTACAAAAATCTTTGTCTTTTCTGCACATGTTTATGAATCTCTTCTAAGTCAGTTGCATTTTTGGTCTGCATTATAAGTGACTGGTATAGGCCTGGCTATTTATACCTCCTGTGATTCAGCATGTTTGCCTGCTAGCTCCCTGATAGGTGGAACTATAATTTTTTGCTGTGTGGAATCTTGTCTTATAGGGTTTTTATAGAAGAAGAAGGTCTACTACAACCATAATTACTGGTATGTAAGTTTCCCTTTTCTTTCATAAAAGGAAAAATGAGAGTTTGATTGAGTAATCTCCTAGTAGTTTAGGTAGCTAAGATTTCTCAGTGAAGAAAGTATGTCCTAGAATAAAAAGATCAGCCAAAGGACTAAAGCCAAATAATATATAATAAATGAAAAATGCATAAAAATCTGAAATGACAAAAAAAAAATTAAACCAACTTTGTTGTTGCCATGCAAATGTAAATAGTTTCATACTTCCAACTGAGGATTTTTGCCTTTCTTTTTCCCCCTAAGACACAGGTATTTTATGATCCTATTCTTAAATGCATAAAATAAAAGATAAAGAAGTTCAAATGGTTCTTTCTTCTAATTGTCTTTTCTGACTTCCAGGGGTTTTATAACCTGAATTTTTCTTGCTGACTAATGGCAATAAATATTGAGAAAATACAATGTCATATTAGAACAGAAGAGCTAATTTGAGTCTAAAATGTAGTATTTACTTTTAATCACATAGGAAGAAAGGTATGTTTATGCCATACCATAATTTCACTCCTTGTCATGTGTTTCAAGGCTTAGAATCATTCACGCCAAGAAAACTGGCAAAAGAGATGCTACAGGAGGTGGTGATGTAGGAGAGGAACAGCACTCTTTGGAAACGCCAACACCAGGCCGCAAACGCAGACGGAAGGGGGGGGACAGTGATTACGATGATGATGATGATGATGACAGTGATGATCAGGCAGATGAGGATGATGAGGATGAAGAGGACAAAGAAGATAAAAAAGGAAAGAAGGCAGAAGTTTGTGAGGATGAGGTGGGGGATTTTAAGTATAGTGAAACATAATTAATAAGTTAAAACTTGTTTTCCTTCTGTTTCTCTGCAATGTGGCACTGCTTCCCCAAAATCTCACAATAAAAAGGGAGGAAGAATAACATGCCTCCAATATTTTAAAATTTTGGGGGAAATTTTATTTTCCAGAGTACTTTTTCTTATTTTTGATAGCTATTGTAGTATGGGTTGGGGGGGGGTTTTTGTTTGTTTGTTTTGGGTTTGTTTTTTTTTTTTTTTACTTCCTGCTTACTTGTTTTGACTTGAGTTTTAATTTCTCTGAAATTCTGAAAGGTTGTACCAGATCCAGAGAACTGCAGCTTTGTTAGCAAATGAGCATCACTGTAGTTTTCTCTTAGAGGAGAATAAAGGTCATTTATTAGTTAACAAAATAACCAAGAAGTGGAAAGTTATATTTAACGTTATCTATTATAAACCTTGCCTGTGACCTTCCTGTGTATTTTTTTTTCATAACTTTTCTAGGGTAGTCACTGCCCAACTGTGTTTGATCACAAGATGATAAATTTTACTAGTCAATATCAGATAAGATACAGGAAGGATCACTGAAACATTTTTAGCTTGTTGAGCTGAATTGTATCTACAATAGTGAAGAGATTTTTTTTAATAGAAGTGCCATAGGTCTGTAAGATTCACTGTAGAGCTCTAGAATTCTCTGCTGGATGAAATCTGATAAAAGAGACAAGCAATACCGAATACTTAATTTTTTAGCACTGGGTGTTGCACTGTTTGCCAGAAAATGATCCATTTATACAAGGTTATTGAAGTTCAAAGTAAGGTTTTATGGGTGCTCTGGATATGGCCGCTTGAACAACGCATGTATACAACATGATACGTGAACTCACATTTTTGCAAACACTCTTCATTAGAAACCCAACTATTTGCTAGGGTAGGAACAGCCCTTTGTGCTATTATTCTGGATTTATTTCACATACTATAACGTGTATGAATTTAAGAGAATACCTTAGAGGCATAGCATGAAGTTCTTACAAATTAATACAGGATAAAATAAATTCAGGATTAAAAATAACTAATATCTAGGTATCTAGTCTCACATCTGTCCCTTAATCTTTTTCCCTTTAGTACAAACGCCTATTTTGGTGCACTGGGCATTTCACAGACAAAAGTCCTGTAACTCTGGTAGAGATTAATTTTCTGATACAACAGAAGTTCCATTGCATTCATGCTCTGTGTGGTACTTCAGGAGGCTTCACTCTGGTACGCTTTTACAGAGCCAAGAAATGCAAGACCAGTATCTTATGGTGCAGGTGATTGGGAGCTCCTAGGATTTTGCTTGTATTCTTTTGGACACTTACTGTTATCCCCCAAAGACTTTCCTGAATTTAATTAAAACTCTCTTTATGGAAACAACTCTCATTTTTAAGCTGTGTCAAGAAGAACGGAACAGACTTACTCCTGGGTGCATTCCTTTTCAAAAATCAGGAAGATTAATACTGGACCTTTTATAGCAGACTTGTAATTTAAAGTGGCTCTACAATTTCTTGTAGACATGGAAATAAAATGCAAGTGTGCACTGACCAAAGACGGATTGATAAGATTTTGACAGACTCCATTATTTAATGCATGAAAAACACTTAGAAATGAATTTGAATATCCAAAAGGCTTCATAGAAACTAAGATTAAATTCTGTAGTCTTAAGCGTTCATGCACAAACTGATTTATTTCTTCCAGTAGAAGAACGTTTTCAGCAATCATTTGGCCACAAGCTTTCTCCTTTGTATGCATCTGGGATGGTTTGGAAAGATTCAAGATATATCGTTTTCCAGTTACATTGTTCCTAGTCAAATATATTAAAAGAAGCACAAAATTCAAACTACTTTGCCCTTAGAATTTGCCTCTCATTTTCTGTTACATCTTTTTACTGTAATATTAGTAAGATGTGGTAGTATGATTTTACCCTGAAATAAATTTGGCGTGACAATATATTTGGTGATTATAGGATGATGGGGACCAGACAGCAAGTGTTGAAGAACTAGAGAAACAGATTGAAAAACTGACGAAGGTGAGAGGTCATTTGTCTTTGTTACACTACCAATTTAGTCACTGGATGCCATGAGTTAGAGTGTTAACCATCATTTTCAGTGCTCCAACTTAATATAAATTGAAACAAGGATCAGCTTTTGTTTCATGAAAATGTGAATGATGCTACTGTTCATGACACCTGAATTGTGAGTTTAGTCTAGCGGCACTAAGTGGATATGACTTAAAAGACAGTGAGAAAGCTGTTGATAATATATGTGCATATCTCGGAATAAAAAGTAATGTAATTTTTATCCAGACCTAACTGATAGACTTCTGTTTGTTGATCTTAGAAAGTGATGATACATTTTATGTACGAGAAGCAATGACTTTTCCTTTATACAAATGGTTGCAGTTCTTGTTCCCGCCTACAGCTGGCTAATCTCTGCAGCTGTGTTTCAAGCCAATACAGAGAGCTGTCTTTGCTTCAGATTTTGAAAGCGGCAGCAATGGATTAGGAAGAGAAAAGTAAATGAGAAAGATAGAATGCTGTAGACAGGGGTACTTGTGGCCCATGTTTTTATTCTTCATATTAGAAAATCAGTCATTTAAGACTTTCCCTCTTGGTTTCTGTCATGTTCCCAGTTGTAATAAATTAGCAGTCCCCAATTACACCTGACCTCTAGCAGTGTCGATTAACAGAGCAAGAATTGAATAAACAAAGTGAAATTCTTGTTGGCCTCTCTCGGAGAACTGTTTGTGTTTGAATACAGAATTTATTTTCAGACATGATTGTTCTCATTTCTTTATGAACCAGTTAAAATATCTCGTTAGTTTCCCATCAGGAACTGCAGTATCAGCTATCTCCAGTGCTCTGTTTACCATTTGCTGTTATTGTATAATTGATAGGATTTCAGCTGTTCTTGTGCAATGAAATCTTTGATCCCATTGTTCTCTAAGAGTCAGTGTTAAAAAGACAGGACCTACCATCACAAAATGTGTTTTTTAAAGGAAGACTGATAAACTTAAGCTGAACCAGGAAGTGATTGAATTTGATTTTTTTTTATAAAGGGAGCTCTGTAAGTAAAATCGTCAAGGCAGCAATTGTGAGTAGAATATCACATAACATGCACACCAGATCTCCTCATGAGAGTCTCCTCATGTGACCCTTGAACTTTTGTTCAGTCTGGCAGTCAGGAGATGTTTTCTGTTATAACAGATTTTTTTTTTCCCCTATTGAATTATAATGCTTTCCCTTTTTTAAAACAGCAACAAAGCCAGTACAGAAAGAAGTTATTTGAAGCTTCTCACTGTTTGCGTTCAATGATGTTTGGTCAAGATCGTTACAGGCGCCGATACTGGATTCTGCCCCAGTGTGGTGGTATTTTTGTAGAAGGCATGGAAAGTGGTGAAGGTGAGAAATATAAAGGAATAAGGTCACACCAAGGCATACCATGCCAAGACATACTGCCCGTCTCTGTAGGGTATAATTCTGTGCAGCAAGGTGTTTAGGCTTCACCTTCAACCAGAGGCTAAACAGGCTACTGTCAGTAGACCTCTGTATTCATATGGTGCTCCCTGATACTCTGACTATGAAATATCAGTTAAATCTTTCAAAATGAGGATTAATATTTTGGAAGTTTTCAGTTGTTATATTTCTGTATGTTATGCTTTTTCATATTTATCCACATGGGATATTTTTTGGCTCTTTCTGAACTATTTCACATTTCCCTATGGTAATGAACTCTGCATATGAAAACTGGGACGACTATAGAATGCAAAAAAAATTATTCTTCAGTTGTTTTATTTTGTGCAAATACACAAACTATTCTGTGCTGGAAGGTTTGATATATGTCTGCAAAAATATGAAAATTATTTTCACCTGGTGAAGTACTCTGTTTTCTAATCAACGATATGGTTTAGTCTCTGTATTTTACCAACTGATCTTTCTTCCAATCCAGCAAATGCTGAAGTTATTTTTGCTAAAATTAAAATGTAATTTTGTGGTTGTGACAGTTGTATACTAACTGTGATTGAATTTTCCCCACACTTTAAATTGGATCGATGCAGAAAATATGTATTAATCTGACCTTTTTGTGAATTTATTAGAAATTACATAAGCCTTCATTTTGGTCACAGAAAAATCCTTTCTAATTCTGATATAGATGAAGCAAAACCCCATTACTCTCACAGTTCCCCCCCCCCCCAATAATAATTTAAAAAAAAAAAAAAAATTCTGTGATACACATCAGAATTGCATGATCTCATGAGAATTGCATCATTCTAGAGAGCTATTTAATTAAAATAACTAACATTAGAGCATAGTATGAAATCTGAGCCCTGTTTTGGCCCCAAAAAGAAGCCATAGAACTTTTCCTAAATCTAATCTTGATCTTCAAGTTATCTTTCTAAAATGGGTAGCATAAAAAATAATTTTTCTGCATTATTTCATGCTACGTGTTAGGAACTGTTTTGCACATGAGTAGCTGGATACGGAACATAAACTGTCGTATGTTGTACTGCTTGCATTCCTTTTGTTCACTATATTTTATTTATTATATTTTAACCAAATGAATCCCCAAATGCTTCAGAAATTGTACACAAAGAAAATCATTGAAATACACCTACCTGTCTTAAGATAGTAAAAAGAAACAAACAAAAAACACACAAAAGTTTTAGCCAAGAACTGTAGGGCAAACCGGTATTTTTTAATATATTGTCTTAATGAAAGTGTACTCTACCTGCATAGCAAAATGGACATGTTCTTAAGTTCTCAACTACTCTCTCTTCCCCATAGCTCTTAGTTTGCCCTGTTTCAGTAAATTCTACAGTTTATCCACTCCTAATTCCTTTATCTAAACATTGGAAATGTGAGACAAACTGTTGAATGATCTGTCCATTTAAAAAATACTTCTTGCCTCTTCATGTAGTCATTTTAGTTCTTATGCTGATACTCAAATTGTTTTGACGTGTCTTGACATACACCACAACTGTGGACACATTTTTAAGTTTTAATGGGAGGGGATAGTCTTTTCTTTAATGAATTATCTTTATAGAAAACATGATTTTTCAGAACGAGCAAGTAAACTTTTGTGGATGTTCTGGCCATAAACCATAAGCAAGACCTTTGTTTATTTGTGATTGCAGTATCTGATGAAAATAATTTAAGAAGTTGAAATGTTGGATTTTTCTGCCTCCTTCCCCTTTTCCTGACATTTTTCCATCTCATTTTACACTTCTTAAGACTTTTAGTCTAAGTTGACACATCAGTGTAAGGGTAGAAATGGTTAAGAAAGACTAGGAGAGCAAAGAAGACAGAAAAATAATCTTCCTTTTCATAAAAGATAGATTTTTTTTTTTTTTTTTTTGCACCTCATGTGTTTGAAGAAACTGGCTTTTGCAATCAGCTTCTGCTCGTTGTACTTCAAATTGCTTAGATGTTATGCTGTCTTGTCGCATCTGTCTGCTTAGCTGTATGTAGAATCCCAGTCATCGTGTTGGGTGGCTCTTGAGAGAGTTTTAAACTTGCCAGAATGTTGACATTGTTTCACAGTCAAAGTTGCTAATGACTTTTATTGAAAGAGGTAAGATATTTAATGTTGTGTTTCAATATTTGGGGAATATTTGATTTCACAACAGGAATTTTGGTCCTCCTTTTTGTAGTTAGCTGTGAGTTTAATGAAATGGTCTTTTGCAAAAATAAGCTTTAATGCTATAAACATGATACCCTCTTGATATAAACAGAGGAGTTTTTTGATAAAGCATGGAGAGCTTTGCAAAAAGAAAGCTGCCAAAAATTTGTCCCTTTCAAAGACTTGTGCTGGCAAACTGCTTCAGACATATATGTATCTTAAGGGAGAATACTATAACTATGTTAACTGCGTTGAGGTTGTTTTTCCTCCAGGTGTTCAGCAGGGCTTAAATCTGTGTGTGCCTTGAAGCTTGTTTCCTTCTACAAAGCGTTACTTAAAGAGATTTCATTTAAAAAAGAAAAAAAAAAAAAAAGACATTGTGATCTAGCATGTGCTGAGCCAAAAATGAAGTAATTTTTTATTTAACTATGATGATAAAAATGATCTAAATTAGTTGGTCTATTATATTTCATCTATGTTTCCTGTATACTTTTAGGCCTAGAAGAAATTGCAAAAGAAAAAGAGAAGTTAAGAAAGGTAGAAAGCATGCATATCAAAGAAGAAGAATTTGAGACAGAAGAAAAATTACACTGTTTAAATACAACTCACTGTGAGCAAAAGGAAGATCTGAAAGAAAAGGACAACACTAATTTGTTTTTACAAAAGCCTGGGTCGTTTTCAAAACTAAGCAAACTGTTAGAGGTAGCAAAAATGCCACCTGAATCTGACATTATGTCCCCAAAACCTAACGGCAGCGCAGCAAATGGCTGCACCTTATCTTACCCAAGTAACTCAAAGAACTCTCTCTGCAGTCTTCAGCCTGCTGTATCACAAAGCACCATTGAGAAGTCTGACTCTAATAATCTTTTCAGTCCTAATGCAAGTGGGACAGGAAAGTTTTACAGTTCTCCACTAATTCCAAATGATCAGTTGTTAAAGACTCTTACTGAAAAGAGCAGACAGTGGTTCAGCCTTTTACCGAGAATACCCTGTGATGACATGTCAGTTACCCATATAGATACGCCAGCTGCTACAACTTCACTTACTCCTCAGTCACATCCACCATCAAAGTCACCTTCACCTGTTCCATCACCTCTTCTGGGCTCGACCTCTGCACAGAGTCCAATGGGATTAAGTCCTTTTGCATTGTCACCGCTGCAGGTAAATAAATGATTTTTTTGAATAGTCTGAATTTACTGTGCTTATTTGAGCAGAATTTCTGTTTAGACAAATTGTTTCACAGAAGTGCTATCATTATGTCTTCTTTTTTTTTTTCTGTTTCTAAATGTTAATAACTAATTCCATGTTACAGATGTTCTATAATACTAGAAGTTCTTTTATAAAAAAGATTAAGATAGGTAAAATTAGGTAAGCCAATGTATGATATTTTGTACGTGTGCTTCAGTAATTTAATTTGGCTTTTAGGAGGTTGGCCACTTTTCATTAAATGAAAAGCAGATGAATAAATAAAAACTAGTTTTCAGAAATGTGACACACCGCACCCTCCCTTTAAAAGCTATTATTTTTTAAGCATTAACAAGGCCCTAATAAGGTGTATAACACACTGGTGTTACGTTAGTTTTTCTTAAACTAATCAAAGTACTGAGTAAAGGCCTCTCTTATGTTTTGATTATTGTTTGACAAATAGCATCCTAATCATAATTTAGGTTTCTTGGTAATAATTAATGATGGTAGTAGTGATTGCGTTAACAATATATTCTGTGTAGCAGATGAAGACTGGACTACCTATAATGGGACTTCAGTTTTGTGGATGGCCTACGGGAGTTCTTACTTCAAATGTTCCATTTTCATCTCCTTTACCTGCTCTTGGATCAGGGTTGGGATTATCAGAAGTGAATGGTAACTCATTCTTGGCATCTAGTGTTCCCGCAAGTAAAAGCGAATCACCAGCACTACAGACCGAAAAAATAGCTTCTACCCCTTCTACAGCAGTTGAAGTAGCCAAGCCAGTAGATTATCCTAACCCAAAACCTATACCAGAAGGTAAGTATAATACATCAATAAGATGGAACTATGTGAAGGATAATTTCTGTGGTGCCACTATGATGTTAGAAATTTTTATTTTTTTTTTAATAATTTGCCTATTGAATTTGGCTGGATGATTTCCCTAATCTGATTGTGTGTGATCACATTAAAAATGCCTGCAAAGTGTTTATATGCTTGTCTTGATTTAGAAATGCAGTATGGGTGGTGGAGGATTACTGATCCGGAGGACCTAAAGTCTTTGCTTAAGGTGCTGCATCTCAGGGGAATAAGAGAAAAGGCCTTACAAAAGCAAATACAGAAACACATGGATTATATCACTCTGGCCTGCATCAAAAATAAGGATGGTATGTAATTGATATTTGTTACGCATGGTGTTGGGGCACAAGGCGACTGGCATAGAGCTCTTTGAGATGTGTTTAGATACAGAGTTAGAGTAGTGGCTGGAGAAAAAAGGTAAAGGTCTCATTGTCTGTAGTTGCCTTTTCACCAGCCTCGTTCTGGAAAGTTACAGGATTAGAGAAATCCCGTTTAATTTAAATTGCTCTAGTGGCATAAGAGTTGGTAACCTTTTTAAGCTCTTTCCATCTCTGTAACACTCTAGCTCAGCCTCTTCTTCCCCTTCTTGCCTTTAAATTGCAAGTTTGGAAACCTACAGAATTTGTTTTCCATATTGGGTATCTTAAGAGTAGTACACTTTTACAACAGTTCTTCAACATTTGACTGGAGTGACAGGTATATCAGCTTGAATTTACTCAGAGAAGTTATAATACTAATTAACATAATAAAAATGTGATTCTCAAATACAGTTGCAATTATTGATATCAATGAAAATGAAGATAACCAGGTAACTCAAGATGTTGTGGAAAACTGGTCAGTAGAAGAACAAGCAATGGAGGTGGATCTTGCTATTCTTCAGCAGGTGGAAGATCTAGAGAGGAGAGTTGCATCAGCTAGTTTACAAGTTAAGGTAAAACCAACTTTTAGTAAAATGTCTCTTTGAAATAAGTGGTAAGAATTTAAAGTAGATAGTAGCAGTCCTTATGCTGTTGGTAAGTGCTTTCTTATTCCATCTCTTAATTGTCTGCAAATAAAACAAATCCACTTCAGCACTATCATGGATATTTATGTTTGAAACATTTTATTGCAGTTAAATCTTCAGCTGAAGATGCTCAGAATGGCAGTTCCTGGAGAGTGTTCTCGTACAGTGTGCAGTTCCCTGCACATTTTGTTAACCTTCTATGAATGCAAAGATTTTAATGCATATAGACTGCTTAATTATAGTGGCTTCTGCCATAGTTATGCCTGGTTTGGATGATTGTTGCTGTTAATGCTTTCAGAAAAGCCTACAAGTACATCATAATACTTTGCTTGAGTATTGTAGAATCATGGAGAATATGTGATGGTTGTCAGTGTGAAAGAGTTAAGAATTCACTTGCTGTCATTGCAATTTGGAGTTTTTCCAAGGTGGGTGTAAGGATGTCAAATTGCATATGTTTGGTTGTAGTACAGGTGTAGTATTTGAGATCTAGTTTGTTGTAGGGGTGGATGTTATTTCTGTGTGACCAATTGATACTGTCTCCTGAGCCTGTTGGACAGACAGACCTATTCTGATGTTTTGACCAATAGAACAGGATACTTCAAAAGGAGACAAGAACGCAGACTGTTGCAGAAAGTCTGGTAATGCTTGTATTTTTTGATTAATTGTTTTAGTTCTCTGGATATTTGGAAACTGTCTCTACAGATGGATTACAAGTAACCAAGATCTACTGGAAACAGCGCTTCAGTTACTTAGTTTGATTCCATAACACAGTTCCTCTGTTTACACACTAAGTTAACAGCAACCAATAAATGCACAAACCTTTCTATTAACATAGGGTTGGCTGTGTCCTGAACCTGCATCAGAGAGAGACGACTTGGTATATCGTGAACATAAGTCAATTACTAGATTGCACAAGAAGCACGATGGAGATTGTGCTGGAGGCGGAGAAGGCAATACCAGCTCTCTAGAGCGGAAGAGTGACAACCCTCTAGATATAGCTGTAACCAGGCTTGCTGACTTGGAGCGGAACATAGAGCGAAGGTATCTGAAGAGCCCCTTAAGTACCACCATTCAGATCAAACTGGATAATGTGGGCACAGTTACTGTCCCTGCTCCTGCACCATCCATTAGTGGTGATGGTGACGGGTAGGTTATTGAGATTAACTTGAAAAATTATTGTGCTTCTTTGCTAATTGGAGCCTATTTTCTTATTGCCTGTTATCTATGTACTTTCTTGTATGTCTGTGATCCATATGGATCATGTTATTCTGCATGGTGCTTTGTAAAGATATTTTTTGTTATGTTTGTTGATAATCTTGCAAAGTTATCTTACATTTAACTGGTTGTGACTAAGCTTTGAGGCACGTAGCCACAGTCTGTGCACTACATGAAATTTAGTTGCTTAAACCTTATACTTATTGGCTGTGTACGTTTTGTCATTGCTTGGCTTTCAATGTGATAATGATTGTTCCGCGTTTGAACATAAGCACACACGGATGTGACCTACTTAATTTCTCTGTATTTCAATGCAGAACTGAAGAGGATATTGCTCCAGGGCTAAGGGTATGGAGAAGGGCATTGTCAGAAGCGCGCAGTGCTGCACAGGTAGCTCTGTGCATTCAGCAGTTACAGAAATCAATAGCATGGGAAAAATCTATTATGAAAGTTGTAAGTGTTTTTAATTTAAAAAACAATATTTTAACTAAACTATTTTTGCTATATCCTGTTTTCCCACTTCAGGCATTTTAAGATACCATGGTTAATAATGCATTTCTTATTACCGCGTGTAAAACTTAATACAGTTAAACTGTACATTGTGCACAGATAAATATAAGCCTAATGGAAAAGATTGTCCCTTTCTTACCAAATTCAGTATCCTGAATTTTCTAAGATAAAAAGCCCCTGTTGCTTTAAGATGGTAATTACTCTTTGTTTTCAACATTTTGGTAAAAAAGAGTCATTTCTGGCTCCATCTGATTGAAGATAATCTATCTGATGGAATATTTCTGATCTCATCCGTGACATAAGCTTTATGGAAATTCAACATCACATATCCCAACTAAGGACTTCATTTTTCAGAAAGCTGAGATGCTCCAAATGTGTGGCTTCTTTGCATGCACACTTCTCACAACTGAACATAAGAATCGGGCAAGTGTGTGAGCAAATAGGCTGAAGTACGTGTTTCCTTGTACACTTAACAAGTAGCTCTGCATTAACTGCATATACAAAGAAGGCATGCAAAAAATGCATGTGTCAAAATTTGCATGGACCTTTGCACCTCAAATTTCTGAAAACAGAACTGTTACTACAGCAATAGTGATTATGATGTGATTAAGTATGGCCAGAGCTATGTAGTGGGTGGCAAAAGTGATTCTTCCATTAGTGTTTTTTTCCCTAACTTTTTAATTTCTGCCAGTCCTATACAGATTCTAGTAACATCTGGACAATTAAAGGATGATTTAAATAAAAACTCTAGTATAAGGATGTACTTTTGAGTTTATATAGCTGTAAGTTTAAAGCTGTATCTTTAGAGCAAAAAGTTCATGAATTTAGTAGGAGCACCTGAAAAGGCATTTGAATATTTCAAGGTGTAGTAATTTATTATCCAGAAAAAATGTATAGTATCATTCTCAATTTGATTGAAATGTTCTATGCATTTCATTGTACATTAAACGTAAGTCTTTGGTGAAAACGTGGAGATCTTTAAGTTCCTGAAAAAGAAGTCCAGATATAGAAGAGTATCAAAATCACACCATGTGTGTAAGAAAATTGACAATACATGAGATATTTTTAAGTTAGTGTGAATTTTAGGAAGTACTAGGATCATTTGTTTTGCCTTACTGAATTTGTTTAGGGTGGCCTTTGGATAAGATCCTTACTGATTATTATTTGAAAACGCTGTTGTAAAATATGAATTATTTTTATGAAATAGCAACTTCTATATGCGGTATGGGCATAAATGAAGAGAAGATTCCTGAGATAGTATGTGTGGGCCAAGTGATTTTGATGGGTATAAGATACCTTTACTTCTCATGGACATTAATGAAATATATAAAGTATTCACAGTTTTGTGTGCTGTGGGACACCTATCTTATAATGAATTGCTTTTCAAATGTGTTCCCAAATGTAGCCTTTAGATTAGTTCCTCACATACTGCATATATTCTTTTACAAATGTGATCATTAGTAGACTCTGATTGTGGTAAAATGAAAGGACAATAATTTTGAGAATGAATTTGTGTGTTTGGAGGGGAAGGGTAATTTAGGTACCATTCCTGTGTTTCAAATTTTAAAAATTTAATTAAAGCCATTTTTTATGTATTATAGTACTGCCAAATTTGTCGAAAGGGAGATAATGAGGAACTGCTGCTCCTTTGTGATGGTTGTGATAAAGGCTGTCATACCTACTGCCACAGACCCAAGATCACTACCATACCAGATGGTGACTGGTTTTGTCCTGCCTGCATAGCAAAGGTAATACTAACCATAAAGGTGAAGTGACTTATAGTGACTTTTTTATAGATAGTAGAGTTATGGGTCTACCAGTGTTTTTTTTCAATGAAAATAATGGTATGTATGTTTTATGTTGGGCTGCCATTAAATGAGGTTAATAGTTTTATTTAACTTGGATTTTTGTTGCATAAAGGCTACAGTTTTATTTGGCTTAAACTGTATATTTTTTAATGTAAGTAGGTACAGAATTTTCTTGCTGATTCAATACCATAGTTTTATATTTCTCTTCCAGAATTTTTTCAGTTTTTGTCTTTTCAAGCTTCATCGTTAAGTGTTGACAGAGCAATGTCTTAGAGTCCATTTGAAAAGAAAAATCAGAGAAAATACTTAGTAAATATTTTTTGTCATTTTTATACAGCATACTTTAGTTTTACTTTCTTGATACACAGTACATTTGAGAGAGAGGCTATGTATATTTTCTGTGTGAGGTTTGGGGTTTTTTTTCTCCTCCCAAGAAAATAGTCTAAATAAAACTTCAGGATAGTTCTAGTCAAATGACCAAATTAGCGGTTAGTATTGTTTAAAAGTCCACAATTTTCCCATCCCTAGTTAGTCCTAAAATTAAATGAATTTTTTGCTAAACTTGTTAGTTATGCTTTCTACCCTCACCCGTGAATACTGTAACTGAAGAAGTAGCTTTACAGTAAATACTCAATTTTGTATTTTCTCTGGGTATTGTCAATGTGATCCTTTTTTTCTGTGCATCTTTCACAAAGTACTAAGGAAGACAAATTGTTTTTTAAACCATTATGTGCAACAGAAGTAATAAAACCAGGTTACTATTGAGAATTGATTGTGTAGTACTTTATAAGGGGTTAACTGATGCTGTAACTTTTTCTGTCATTATCATAGTTATATTACAACTTACCTTGTTATAAAGATAGAAATTACCCTGTCATGCTATAACTTATCCCGTCATTTCTCTTGATATTCCCCCCCACCCCCAATAACTACTAGGTTTAGTATAATAGAAAAATGGCTTTTTCTCACATTTTTTTTTCCCCGTCCCAAATTTGGCTGAAAGCTGGATATTTAAAGGTGTCAGAAATTTAAGGTAAAATTCCAGCAGAACTTTAAAACATGTTGAATATTGATTCAGAATTCTGCAAAACATGGAAACAGTTTTTTTGAAGACTAGGTATAAGGTATGCCATCCTAATGTATATCAACTTCATTTTTTTTTTCTTGTCTAAAACAACAAAAACATCAACATCTGCCATTCCCACCTACTTAGAATTAATATTCACAGAATGTCTCAAAATCAGGCCTTAGGTGATGACAGCTGATATGTTCTCATTGCCTTACGTTGTGGTTTTGGCTGAAAAAAATCAACAAAAATGGCTGAAAATCAACATTCGTCTTAAATTGCCATGTGAAGTGATGTACTTGATTGCTTTTCTATCCTTGGACCAAGAACATCATCATGATACAGAGTAGTGTTAAGAGAGTACCATTATTCTTTCTTGTGTTCTGTGTTAAGCAAAAGGAATTCCATATACAACATATGTTTTTCCACATTCGTGCATTCATTCATTGTCTGATTTGTACAAACTGACTACATTTTTCACCATGGTAGTTACAGTCAGTGCTAAATGCTTAAGAAAGTTCTTTATAACATTCATGAAATAAAGGAATTGTGTAGTTATGGCTTCTAGTAGGTAGCAAAAATCTGCATATTCTTAACTCTGAAAAAGTATATTATAAAAATACATGTTTAGACAACTTTAAAACCAAATAGTATTTTGATACGAGAGTATAAAATGTAAATGTTACAGTTCAAAAATTTTTCAAATGGTCTAAAGTCATCTTAGTAACACAGGCAGAGTTTAGTATTTTTGATGCTGGATCTCTTTCTTCATAAAAATTATTTTCTATCTTTTTATTCTTTGATTGTCAGTGAGTCTTTTCAATGGCATCGTGTGCTTCACTTGGCATTCCGCAAAGTTTCCATTCTAATGATCAGAATGATGACTTAAAATACTGTGCCGAGTTATGATGCTGCAATACCCATAATAACTTACTTTTTTCATCTTAAATGTACCCCTTAGTTTCATCTTACTGTGTCTAAATAGTTCTGTATTAAACAATGTTCCTTTTTTCCCACTTGGTAGCATTCTTGTATTGTCATACTCCTTTTATGTTCTCCTGTAGTTGTCTTGTAGCCAAACTATCTGTATCTTTCATATCTGGCTTTTAATCTTTAAATTAGTCGATCCCGTCCCTGACTTTTTAAAAACACTTCTCTGGTTTTTCATGTCTTGCAAATAATATGGTTGCTTGAAAATGAATATACCATTTCAGCTGTGGTTATATCAGTCTTTTAGGAATAGACAAATATTTGTCTAAAACTATGCCAGCCTGGTTTGTTAGGAGGTACTGTTTTACCAATCTGAAGGTCAGGTGCTTTGATATTGTCACAAGTTGAGAACCTAAATCAGTAGTAACAGGAATTTCTACAGCTTTACTTGCCTTCAGAGAAGAGCAAAAAGTGAATAATCTCTGATATTAAATATTTCAATTGTTTTGGTGCTTCTGTTTGTCTTATCTTCATTGCTGTCTATCAATAATAACAGAGGTTTCTGTAATTTCTTGGTTATTGCTTATTTCAGTTCTCTCTGTTGTAGGCAAGTGGTCAAACTCTAAAAATAAAAAAACTTCAAATCAAAGGGAAAAAAAGTAATGAACAAAAGAGAAGCAGGAAATTAGCAGGAGATACAGAAGATGAAGACTCTGCAACTACAAGCACCTCCTTAAAAAGAGGAAAAACAGACCCTAAAAAAAGAAAAATGGATGAAAATGTTTCTGTAAGCCAGTTAAAGCAAGAAAGTTTCACTGCTATTAAGAAACATAAAAGAGATGACTCCAAGGACCTGGCTATATGCAGGTAAACTGACAAATTCTAAACTTGGTAAGTGTTGTTGAAAGGAGGAGTGCCTGATTCTTCTTATCTGTGTTCTGGGGAACAAGAACCCTATTCTTTGTCACGTATCCCGTAGAGGTTGTGATAATTGAGTGTATATATAAAGGACTTAATGTGTGCTTGCTGGGAGTAACTGCTGTATTTGGTAATGAAGCCCCAGAGGAAAGTACCTGATGTTAGAATGTGGCCTGTGAGATCTGCTCCTACCTGCCCTTCCAGGAGTGGGAAGGAGGAACCCTGACAGCAGTGGTACTGACAGCTCCCTCAAGTGCAGCACAGGTGATTAACCGCTGCGTCCAGAAGGCGTTGCGTTACAGAGGAGGAGACCGGAATAGGAATGCATCTTCTTTCGTAGTATTGTTGGTCAGTCAAAAGTGACAGTTTTGGAAAGCCAGTATTAGCACCTGTTTTACTGGTTTGCAAATGGTGTACATTGAGGTTTGAAGTATTGAACTTGCAGGGCCGTGTTTTTCTTTTAGAATGTTGATCACTAGAATTTCATCTTTTGTAGGTTGCCTGGAGAGATCTTAATGCTATTTTAGATACTCAGTTAAGATGTTGTCTTTATCGACATTGTTCTCAGCCTTGCACATGGCACAGAATAAAGTGCTCTCCCTTTATAAAGGGAATAGGTTGGCAGTATATGATTAATTTATGGAACAGTGAAAAACCTCTGTGAATATATGAACAGCTTAAAAATATTGATTTAAAACCTTATTTTATTTTATTTTATTCAGCATGATTCTCTCAGAATTGGAAACTCATGAAGATGCCTGGCCTTTCTTACTTCCTGTAAACTTGAAACTTGTTCCTGGTTATAAGAAAGTTATTAAAAAACCTATGGACTTTTCCACCATTAGAGACAAGCTAAGTAGTGGACAGTAAGTAAACCTATTGTAAATTTTACTTTACATTTTAAAAGTATTTAAACATTGAAATACAGTACATTTTTTAAAATTAGTTAAACTGTTTCGATCTGCCTGCTCTGGCACCTTTGTGATTACTTTTACAATCAAAATAAAAGTTCTTAACTGTATACTTTTGTCTTTGCCATATGTAAGTGAAATAGCACGTCAGGTGGGAGAACCTGTGGAACTGACTGAAAAACAATAAAGCTGCCAGGTCAAACGCACAAAATCAATCAACAGGAAAAACTTTTTTTCCCTCATCTTTTCTCATTGAGACATCTTTCTTACTGTTGTTACATGTAAGCAAGAACCAGCTGTGTGGGCTTGAAGCTAATGGAGGCCCTGTAAATAACATGGCTGTGGAGTGGGTTGGTACCCTGTTGTGGGAAGCCAGGTAACATTCCAGTAATGGTGGTTAACCATTTTGTAATCCTGGAATTAGACTGCACAACTTCTTAAAAAAGAAAAAGACACTACGTTCCTCTGTTCTCCTTCCCTCCTTGTTACATCCCTGTGCTCTAATGGTTTACCACCACCAAAGAAAATTTTGTCATCCATAAAGATTGACCCTCTTCAGTGCCTGTCAGCTCCACACAAAGCAAGTTTCCTAGGATAACACAAGGGGCTTTTTAACTTCTTCAAGCTTTTTCTTCCTTGAATATGAGATTTAAATGCTCCACACGTGCTCATTGGTATCAGTAGACTTGTAAATTTTACTGCCTTTCTTTTTAATAATTCCCATGAATATTGAAACACTATTTGGGCCATCTATGTTCAGGATAACAAAAAGAATAACAATGTTACAGGATTGGCTTGGGCAGCCTTTGTTTGTACCTGATTGTTCCTCTTTTAGGTAAATGCAGCTGTACTCAACACTTACTTTGAACGGACTTAAGCCCAAGAATAGATGAATAAATGGAAAATAGTCACAGCATTTTAACTAGAAAGCTATTGAAGGGAAGGGGGAAGTTAATTTAAAAAAAAGTTTGTTTTCCAGTACAGGCTTGAAATTCTGCCTTACAGAGTTTTTGAGGAAAATAGCAAATACAATACGAGAGAGTATTTCGTTCCACTGATGTTCATTTTCTTGTTAATATTTAAATTAGAATTTAAAAATTAAAAGTATAATTAACACGTAGAGCATTCATTGAATATTCTGTGGCTGGTTGTAAATTCACTGATGTTAAGGTAGTTCTTTCTCATGTAGTTGAAGTGTTTTTCCCCTTTGATTCTCTATGTTCCAAAAATCATTCACCTTTTTCTTCTTTCAGGTACCCTAATCTTGAAGCATTTTCGCTAGATGTCAGGCTTGTTTTTGACAACTGTGAAACCTTTAATGAAGATGATTCTGACATAGGCAGGGCTGGCCACAACATGAGGAAGTATTTTGAAAAAAAATGGACAGAGGTTTTCAAAGTGAGCTGAAGTTACCAGAACTCTTTTTTCTTTTTTTTTTCTTTTCTTTTTTTTTTTTTTTTTCCATTAAATGAGGACTGATAAGACCAGCAATGTGAACTGTATTTACATGAAAGTGCAAGGCACATGCATAACTAATGACTGGTTTCTTCCTTTGAAATATCACAGAATTGTGATACTAGTTCTAAAGGCTTCACTCCTACAGCAACCATGGCCCCTTGGTTATTGGTTTGTGTGTTTTAACAAACTAATTTAGGTAGAACAGGGAAGCACACCCAAAGAATTTCAAAGAAAGGGGTGTTATAGTGCAATAGCAATTTAAAATATATCAAAACGCACTGAATATTCAACCACCAGAGCTCTACTCGGGGAAATGGTTCTCTTTTCCCTTTCAATAAATATCTATTTTTCTTTTTTTTACTTTGTAGTTTATTTTTTAGTGAATGTATTTAATTTTATGAATTATTTATGATTATACAGCATTCAGAATCTTCGTTTTCTGTGAAAAGGAAGAATTAGAAAATTGCTTTAAATCTTGAAAATACAACAAGGAATGTTTTAAAATATAAAACAAAGCCAAGTAAAACTGTTTACACTGATGTGCTGTAAAAGCACTAAAAATTAAACTTTACTGTAGAGTTACAAGTACATTTATATATATGTTGCTGCATCACTTGTGTAGTTAAATTGTATTTCAAGACAGTGAAGAAAAATTGAGACATGTATATACTGTTCATTATTGTTTATATTAAGTCTTGTTTTAAATATGTATGATGTGTACATATTGTTTGCAGACATTATTGTTTATGCCTTAGGAGGATGGTAGCATTTTATTTTAGTCTTAAGGTAATTATAGCTATATGGCTTGTACAGTAATTATCCTCTACCAACACTGTGGAGTCTCCTTAATCTTGGTAGTGCCTGCCTTTAAAACAGGGTGTAGGGGATATTAGTTTTCCATTTTTCTATTTTGTTATATAATTTCAAGCCACCACGGCCTCAAATTCAAGTATAATCATTTGTATCCATGTGGAATAAAATTGTGATGATTTCCTACGCACACAGTATTTTTTCATAGAAACATTTCCCTCCATTTGCCTTGCCACAGAAATAACAAAAAAGACATTTGTAACCACTGTGTTTTATCTACTGTGTGTTGTGGTGGCCTGTTGGGGCAGATAGATCAGAATTTTTTTTGTACTAATGTAAGAGTACTTGAAGTTTTATTTAAAAAAGATGTTGTGGAAAGGTAGCATTCTTTTTCTTTTCCTTTTTTAGGAGTGTTATTTTTCACTAGTATGTGTGGCACGGATACAATAAAAGACTGTTTTGCAAACCGGATTTTCTTGGCGATTTTAATACTTCAGGTCCTGTGTATACAGGAACTTTTTTAATAGTATCTTGGGAGTCTTGCATTTAACATTCAGTCCTTATTATGATACATCTAATTCTCCTGGCCTTTTAATGGTAATTCAGAAAGAAGGAATTGCCAAGCAGTCAGCATGCAGTTCAACCGCCTGTTTGAATGAGCGTTAATAACGTTAGGTGTAACCATCAGGCTGCCTAGTCTTTGACCTGTTTCTGCCAGTCCTGTTTACTGTCGTTACAGTGTGAATGCACATGATAATGTAAATACATGCCACACATAATGTTTCTTAAGACTGTCCATGCAAGGTTTCGTCCTTTTTTTGGTCTGTAGAAGGGCATGAGTCATAATCCTTGCTCTGACTGAAGAAAATAGAGGAATTACAAATTAATATTGTGGAACCCCAATAACTATAGCTCCCTCACCAAGTAATGTTTTGGGGTTGGGGGGGGTGGGGGTGGGCGAGGGAAGGTGGTGGTGTTTGCTTTTAAACTAGGCCTCCCATGTTTGAGTCTTAAAGCCTTGTTCTGTATACTCCCTTGCCATTATACTTCTTGTCTCTGCTGAGAAAGAACAGTCAGTGCCTGGTTTTTAATAAAATTTTTGTTTCTGTTGTCCTCCCCAGAACATCTTGTTCAATAATATT
Organism: Platalea leucorodia; assembly: GCF_965183815.1. Lineage (NCBI taxonomy): Eukaryota > Metazoa > Chordata > Aves > Pelecaniformes > Threskiornithidae > Platalea > Platalea leucorodia. The sequence goes on along the minus strand of NC_138827.1, from coordinate 102,594,626 downwards.
TTTCTTTTCCAGAGTCCTTTTAGAATAATTTGAGTTACCTAGAATAAAAAAAATCACATTTGGATGTCAGGCAGTCTTTCATTTTAACATTAGTGCCACCACTGACTGCTTCACACCTTTCTGAAGACTTCAATAAAAAGGTTTGCTGACATGTTCCACAGATGGGAAGATTACATCAGTGTTTTTGAACATATGATGGTAGGCTTGTAAGAGTGTTGTAAGTATGCTTAGATTATTGGGAAAACTATTTCTTTGATGCAAAACAATTGTTTTTTTCCTCAGATTCTGTACCGGTTAATGCTTTATCTGCCATACTAGATCTAATACTAGTTTTCTGAGGAGTCAGAACAACATTACTAGCTACACTACACGCATAGCTGCATTTTTTCAGCTTGTATCCTAATGCAGCCGAAGAGCTGGGAAAGTTAAGGTGCTAACAGCTACTGTAGCTATGACAGTGAGACAAGCATCACCTCTCTGGACAACTTTACCAATGTATTGCTTTGGCCTCTAGCAGCCAGTGTCTTCGTTACTATTTCAGTAAAATTAACTTCACAGGAATTACTATATTTGAATGGCAAGCTTGAATCGTACACATGCCATTATATATCTCCATAGAAGCAGGGAAGCATATAAGCATATCTCCATAGAGCAGGGATTTAGCGACTAGAAAAATGTACTTAACTTCTCTTCTTTGCTAACTTTCTCTCCTGTTCATGTTTCTGTCTGTTTTCTTAAAGGACAAGTTTTCCAGTGTGCTCTCTTCCTTTCTGAACGAAGTATGCTGGTCTTAGAGAATTTATTCACAAGCTTTCAAACTCTCCATTTTAAAGTACCGTTAATGGTGCTCAGTGAAGAGTGTTCTGGTTGTGAGCGTGGGTTCTCTGTTGTCTCTTGGTATCTCTTTGAAAAAAAATGGATGATATAAAAGCAGGTGAAAGTCAGAAGTTGTAGTTGTCTTGGACAAAATATCTATCTTTAAAAAGAGGTCTAAAGCTTCTTCTTTAATCTTTTTATGATTTCTGTAGTTTCCTAGTGACAGTTAGAAGGGTAGAGGTGCTCTGCTAACTGTGAATGGGCACAGACATCTGAGGAACAGTCACTATATATAGTATGCTGAATGGGTGGCCTAGGGGACTTTGTTTATTAAACTTGTAAAGTTCCTAGATGTCCTAGATTTACCAAAACGTGTCTGCAAACTGAGGGCTAAAGACTGAACGCCACAATTACGGTATTTGAGTATGTAACTCTTTTCGAACTACCTTGAGCTTAGAACTCAAAAGTTAACCAGAAATTTTTATAGCTGGTATGTACATTCAGAAAAATGACTGCATGTTATCTTTTATTACACAAGCTTCTGTTACTTGTATTGTCCGAACTAACCATCATTCCTAGAACTGATAGTAGCTAAGTTTCTGGGCATGTTACTGATTCACAATGTCTTATTTAGCAAGTAATTTCAGGTTTCCCATCTGGAAAATATTATGGAACAGTCTTTCAGTGTATTGGTGTGGTATTCACAATCAACTGTATATCCTCCTCTTCAGTAAGGAAGTCTCTAACACTTGATAAAAAGTTCTTGTAAGGCCATGAGGTGTTCTATTTAGTAATGTATAATCTTGTGGATTGCTAAGTCGATGCAGCACACATGAAATAGGCTGAATACGAGCCACCACCTAGCATTCAGAATAATTAATGGGCGGTAATCAGCCAGTGAGTCAAATAGCGTGCAGTCAGATAACACATACTGCAAAACAGAATGCAAGATCATACAGATTCAAACATGGGAGGTAGACCGTTTACATAAAAGGGAATGTTTCCTGGGAAAAGAGTGACTCTAAGAAAGCAATTTCGTTTTCCTCAGAAAATGTAGGTGTTGCGATAAACCATTTGTTCTGCGTGAGTTGCTGAGCTTGTATCTGGATGTGCAACTGGCAACGATGTGAACTTCCTGACCGATGATGGGGGTTTGTTTGAAACCCCGTGAGTTGAGCTGTGAATAGCAGCAGGTCGCCTCACGCGCGCCCTCGCGCTCTTGCTCGTCCTTCGCGGGCTGGAGCGGCAGCGGGGGGCCAGGGACGGGCAGCCACCCCCTCTTGTTCCAGCGGCTGCGGCTGCCACCCCGCAACCTGGCAAGCCCAGACGCGCCCCGGGTGGAAGCGTGCGGCCCCGGCACGGCTGGCGCTGCCCAGAGTTGATCAGCTCTGAGGACTCGGCGGCGGCCCGCGGCTCGGCTCCCGCCCTCGGCCCGCCGCCCTCGGCGCAGGCACCGCCGCCCTTCCAGCCCGCCTCCCGCCGGCGGGGCCCGTGTCGCACGGCGACAAAGCGCACCGCAGCAGAGCAAACGACCGCGGGTGTTGCATGGATCCGGGCCGCCAGATCTGGAAAGCGGAGAGCGCTTGGACAAGGGCTGTGGGCGCAGCGGGCTAAAAGCCACATCCGCGCCGACGTCGCTTCAGCGGGGGGAGTGACGGGGCAGGGAGGAGTCCGGTAACGCAGCAGCGCCGCCTCCCCCTTCGGCCTTGGCGCCGTGGTGCGGCCCGGAGCGGGGGGGGCCGCCTCGGGCTGCACCACGCTGAGAAGGCGGGGGGAGGGCTGGGGAGGGGCTTGCGCCTGCGCAGCGGCGCCGGCTGTGCGGCGGGGGAGCTCCGCGGCGGGACGGCCGGGAAGGGGGCCGGGGGCGCGGTGCCGGGCGTCCTCCCGGCCGGGGGCTGGGCGGCGGGCGGCGGCGGTCGCGGCCGTTTCCAGGCCTGTCCGTGGCGCTGCCGCGCCCGAGAGCGGCGGTTCGAGGGGCGGCGGGCCGGTGTCCCTGCGGCGGGCCGCGCCGCGCCGCTCCCCTCAGCGCCGGGCGGACGGGCGCGAGCTGTCGCCGCCGTTGCGGACGGGCGGCGGTGGCCTCAGGGGCAGCCGGGGCCGGGCCCTTCCCGAGCGCGTCCCTGACACCCGCCGTCAGAGGCCGGGGGAGATGCCGGCCTTCCTCTGGAGCCGTTTCCCTGGCTGCGCCGCCGGTGCAGTGAGGCGAGATGGCGGTAGGCGATGGTAAGGAGAGGGGTTGTCGGCAGTGCCTAGAGTCGCTGTGGCTTTTTCTGTGGGCAGCTGCCGGTGGCTTACAGTTAGGAGAAAACTGTAATTGCTAGAGAAGGTAACGCTGCAGTGCTGAACACCTCTCTGGTGGCAAATGCTCCAGGTGCTCGTTGCTCCCTCAGCTAGTTTAAGCTATTGGTACCTGAAACCTCCCGTTCCTAGGTTTGCTTTTCTGCAGTGAGCTCCTGAAAATCTCATAACGACGAGACTAAGGTGCCCTTTTCAGCCTCATCTTTCCAGGTGTCGAGCCTTGTCTGACTCTGCAGTTTCTCATAGTTGAAGGAAGTACGTTGATTTTCTCTCTACAGATAAGAGATGTTGTTTGCGCTACTTAATCTATTTAATGGTTTTAAACAGAATAGTAATAAAACTGGGAGAATCCTGAAGCTAAAATAGAGAGTATTCAAAGATCTGATCTTTAAATTGGCTGAAGGGAACAGTTACTTTGCCCATATATACCTTTGTGTCTATATGTATACGTAGATATGTGTGCAGGTATGCATATGTTTATACATACACATATTTATATATGTCCACCTATATATGAACATATGTGTGTATATATATTTATATGTAAACAAATGTGTGTGTATATATATAGAAAAACACACCTGTTTGTAGTTGCCTCAGCTCTGAAATTATTGTTCAGAATGAAGCACTTAAATAATAGTCTGCTGTTTTAGATAAGTTAATATGAATAGCATTGCTGGTTTTTTTTCAGCATAAACAACTTTTAAGAGTTGTAGGCACTTCCTTTTGGCTCTGTGCTTCTTTATTCTCAGGAAGCTTGACTGGGATC